>NC_080571.1:100818505-101133276 GCF_030247185.1 Malaya genurostris
TCGGCATCATTTCTCAAACCAAGCGCTTGACATTTGCGTTACCGATTTGTATGAAAAGAGTGATGCTAATCTAAAAATCAAAAAAGCCCTTCTCAATCCACTTAGTGGAATTTTCATAGATCTTGAAAAATCACCATAGGGTATTTGGAATTCCCGAAATCGAAAAAAAATTTTGGATGCCAAAAGTCTTAGAATTGCACGAAACGTCGAGATTTAGTGTCATGTCGAAAAAAATGTTTTGAAAAAATCGACTTTCTGGGGCTTATCCTTATAGAGGCAAAAAGGTCTTGAATTTTGGTTCAGATTCCAGGTTTTAAAAAAGGCAAAAATTTCTTGAATTATGGTCCAGATACCAGGTCTTAGGACTGTACTCGGATACAAATGCAAAAATTTCTTTTGTGTTCAAATTTGTATGGCATGAGTAAAAATCAATTAAATATTGCGCAATAATGGTTTAGAGTGTAGTTTTTACATGTGTAAAATTTCATCACAATCTATTAAGTAGTTATAGCTTGCAAGCAGAAAGTGCTTCGACAAAAAATAGGTGGATCGCGAAACAGTCGGGAATCGACAATTTGACCTTGTCCCGTGTGGTGAAGTCGTCCACGGACATCCACATGAGACAAAAGGCAAGCTGACAATTTACAGTATTCCCAATTATATGAAAACACGCGTTTTTTAGGCTTCAGGGGTTGATTATAGAGCATTTATATATTCAGATTCTTCTGATTCTGCTTGAGACATTTTGATAGCAAGCCGTTCAGTAGTTTCGTAGTTATGCCGTTACAAACATACAAACTCACTAGTAAAAATTTATATACCATCATATACCATTCGACTCAGTTCCTCGAGCTGAGCAATGTCTGTGTGTGTATGTGTCAAATAATCTCACTAGGTTTTCTCGGAGATGGCCAAACCGATTTTGACAAACTGAGATTCAAATGAAAGGTCTCACGATTCCACATGGAATTCCTGAATTTTATCCGGATCCGACTTCCGGTTCCGGAGTGGATAGGGTACAATGTGTTAAATATTGTACGCCGTCACTTAAACCGGCGAAACAAAAAAACGGAAAAAATATTTTAAAGGTGTCAATTACACTCCTTTATCAAACTTGAATATGGGGTAGAAACATTATTTACTGACTTTCTTCCTCCAATTGTGTGGAGTGCTATCGTTTATCGTATTTGCTTTGAGAACATTTTCATATATCAATGTGTCAGATTCGTTAGTTTATACAATTGCTTTAAGCTTGACAGATTAAACTGAATAATGTCAGTCATAATTTTCTGAATGATTCACTCAGTCTCCTAGTTTCAAATCAGAAATGGTGTGAGCAGTGCGGATAACATTTCAACAAGCGTTTTAGTGTTTAAACAGAAAAAAAGTAAATGCTACCGAAAGCACTAATGCATGAAAGTCATTCATATGACTTCTATTCGCGTGGGGTTTCAATTTCACACGTAATCAGCGTTGTACTAAAGCTTTTCAATTTGTTATTTGATCCGAAACGAAAGTCAGTTTTTTGATAAATACTTGTACGAAAAATCGACACCAGCGGCTCGTAAAAGAGAAAGCGATAGGTTCAATTAGATGTACATGTATTAATACGCCGAAATGCACTGGAAACAACAGCCAACCCAAAACTTAATTGAATTTTCATGTCCCAGTAACGGTTGACCGCAGAGGAATTAAATTTTCCAACAAGCGGCGCTAGAATTGACTTCCATTGGTTGGGTCACGCTGATAATGCTATTGGTAAGGCGCTATGTGCGCTGTCGTAACGTTTATATTGTACGATTGTATGTGGTATTCTGCAATAACCGTAGGAATGAACCTAGACGCCAAGTTTCAGAGGAATAACGATATATATTTATAGTTCGTATTCGATTCTTCAGTTCCTGTCGATATAAATTTGGTTGCAGAGAATAATTTTCTTTCTTCAACCGCATCAACTTTTCATTGCTAAGAAATCTACGTGTGTTTTACCTGCTTTGTATCTTAATTGACAAAACGATTTCCCCAGAGTTGGGAGAAATAACGGACTCCAGTCCCGTCTCTGCGGTAACTTATTCTCAAATATTCATGTTTTCTGCTGTTTTGTTCGTAGGTTTTTTTCCAATCTCTTTTTCTCGGCAGATATTGTAGGAAAGTGTTTAGTTGCTCTCGTAATTCCTCTAGTAATTCTCATGGGAATCGAAAACGAATCATGAAAAAAAAAAAACTTGTACCATATTTCCTCCACACTATCATCCACCTATTTTTGCCTTTCTCTATAGAAAGGTATTAGAATTGCTGGAAAAACCGACTTACGAATGGAGCCTCGGAGACCCATAGTGTTATATACCATTCGACTCAGTTCGTCGAGATCGGAAAATGTCTGTGTGTGTGTGTGTGTATGTGTGTGTGTATGTATGTGTGTGCACTTTTCGAAGATATTTGAACACGCTCAATTTTCTCAGAGATGGCTGAACCGATTTGAACAAACTTGGGCTCGTTTGAAAGCTACTGTCGGGCCATTGATCAAGTTCGAAGATCAAATGGTTGTGACTTTTGGTTCCAGATATATGATTGTATAAGTGACGTAACCGACAAAACACGTTGATTTTTACCGCTCTTATATATATATAAGGGTGCCAAAATTTTGGGATCACCTCTATTTTCGTTAAGTTGTAGTGCTCAAAAGTTTAAGCACCTCGAAAAAAGCCTTCATGCAAAATTTGACCTAAATCGGACATGCTTAAGGGGTGCTGCCCGGTGGTAAAGGTTTGACAATTTTCGATCTTGAAAAAGCACCATAGGGGGGAATACATGAAATTTCCAAAATCGAAAATTTTTTTTGATGCCAAAACTCTTAAAACTGCATAAAACATCGAAATTTAGTGTCATCTAGAAAATTTTTTTTTGAAAAAATGAACTTTCTGGGACTTAGAAAAATTTTCATATTTAAGTCCCAAAAAGTCGATTTTTTCAAAAAAATTTTTTTTCTAGATGACACTAAATCTCGACGTTTCATGCAATTCTAAGCCTTTTGGCATCACAAATTTTTTTTCGATTTCGAAAATTTCATGTACTCCCCCCTATGGTGATTTTTCAAGATATATGAAAATTTCACTAAGTGGACTAAGAAGGCTTTTTTTAGATTTTTTAGATTAGCATCACTGTTCTCATACAAATAGGCAACGCAAATGTCAAGCACTAGTTTGGAAAAATGATGCTGACTGTGTGACATAAACACTGAATCATGCTTTTGTGAATTACTCGAATCAATCTGAATCAATTGGTGTCAAAATTAGTATCTAAATTTATTTAATAAAAGTATGAAACATATTTTCATGAGACTGTTATGAAAGAAGAGAAAGGCATTATCACACCACTAGGTGGATTAGGAAGGGTTTTTTTTAAATTCTTATTGTTTTTGAAGCCAACAGCCGGTGCTTGTCTTTCATAGTTTTTCAAATGCACATTGAAATGAAATGTGTAAAGTTTAATTTGACCAATTAGCATTACTTCTCCTTCTGCTTCTCAACTGTTTTGTATTGTAAGGCACTTCGCCGAAAAGGTCGGTTTAGAGGAATCGTACAATCGTCTTAAGGGCTGAGATCAGTGTGTTTTGAGGCGTTTTAGAAGGCTTTTTTTCACGCTTCAAATCTGATGTTCTCAGAAACGGTGACGAATATAAAAAACCCAACTGACAATCTCTTAGAAAATTAGTTTAGATTATTCTGTGAAAATTTCAGAATGATTCATTGACTTTAGTCGGGAAACTGTTTTTTCTGAAGGTAGAATTGCATAGCTGAAAACGCCGTCTTTCAACTTGTTCATTGTATATCTCGCCTTCAAAAGCATGGATAAAAAATCTATTCTGACAATGTCTAGATAATTTAATTCAGATGCGATTGGTGCATGAAAACATATATGTTGTTGCGATAAAAATGAAAAGAAAAGTAATTATTGTGAAGGTAAATCGATTTCTATGGCGGCACCATTTTTTCTGAGAGAGAAATAAAATCGGCTCAGGAAGGCTGCCAAACAAGCGGTAGATTTATTGGATTTTATGTGATGTAGTCAAACTTGTAACCGAGAATATCAAATCTTTCTTGGTCACCCGGCCAAAGGTGCGAAATTATCCAAATTTGCACACAATTTCTACACGTAATATATCAGATCCCATCGTTTTTCTTTTCGTTATTTTGTTACTTTGGTGAGGTTTTACAGCTACAAAATGGCGGATTTTTTCGTGAAAAAACTTAGTTTTGACTTTAAATAACCACCAAACATTAGAAATAATGAAACAAAAACATTGGAGTCTACAAAAACATTTACTATACCTATGCTGCTTTGATTTGTTGACTTCTGATTAGTCTGCGCTGAGATACAGTGGACACCGCAAATAATGGCTTCCTAGAAGCGTCTCCAAAAATATTCCTTCACCGCATTATTTCTCAATGTTATCTAATAAAAAATCAACGGAATGTTGTTCGAATGATGTTTTGTATCAGGTGTACAACTTTGCTTCCGCTGTTTTTTTTCCAAAATTAAAAGCTTCATTGCGAAAAAGTGCTTACATATGTATTATTCAAAGTATTGTCCGTCGCCAGCGACAACTTTATTCCATCTTAACGGCAATTTTCTGATCCCGGCTCGAAAAAAGGAGTCCTCTTTTGACGCTATCCATGAAGCAATTCATTTTTCCAACTCTTCGAAGGATTGAAAATGTTGATATGCCAGGCCGTGTGCCATCGAACGGAATAGGTGGAAGTCAGAAGGGGTGACATCTGCGGAATACGGTGGGCGGGTTAAGACTCCCCATTTCAGCGTTTCCAGGTACTTTTTGACCACTTTTGCGAGGCCGAGTATTGTCGTGTTGGAAGATGACTTTGTCATGTCGCTCTTGATATTGTGGCCGCTTTTCTTTTAGCGCGCGACTAAGGCGCATCAGTTGCTTTCGGTAGCGATCTCCTGTGATGGTTTCACACGGTTTTAAGAGCTCGTAGTAAATCACACCGAGCTGATCCCACCAAATACAAATCATAACCTTGGCGCCGTGAATATTCGGTTTCGCCTTCGACGAAGTAGCATGCCCGGGCTTTCCCCATGATTTTCTTCGTTTATGATTATCGTATCGAACCCACTTTTCATCACCGATTACGATTCAATGTGAAAACCTCATACGATTTTGTTTTTGAAGTAGTTGCGCACATACAAATAGAAGACGCTCGATGTCCCTCATTTTCAACTCGTACGGCACCCAGTTTCCTTCTTTCTGAATCATGCCCAGGGCATTGGGACGTTTCGAAATGGCTTGCACACTCACTCCCAACGATTCGGCAAGCTCTTCTTGAGTTTGGCACGAATCTTCATCAAGCAATGCTTCTAGTTGTTCATCTTTGAAGGTTTTTTCTCTTCCACCACCATGTTTGTCTTCGACATCGAAATCATCATTTTTAAAACGTTGAAACCACTCCCTGTGGAATCTGTGTTGAAGCAGAGTTGAATTTCGAAGTGATCTAAAGTTCATTTTACAACGTAACTCAGATGAATCAAACTCTCCGTTAACCAATTTTGCGAACAATGGAAAGTATCGATTCCAAATAGTTTACATCTATCCGGATAGGGTGGCAGATTCGCTGGATCTTGCAGGTGTCGCAGTGCCAAACGAACGATGCGTTTTTGAACACGTTCAGTTCGCATGCACCACGAAATTTGATGAGGACACCAAACAATTGGCGCGGTCTCGAGGATTGGCCGAACCAGTGAACAGTACAAAGCCTTCAAACAGTGTGGGTCTTTGAATTCCTTAGTGATTTTAGAAATAAATCCCAATTGACGTAACGCGTTTGTAATTATTAATGGTCGATGTAAATCGAATGTCAATTTTTCATACATTTATATTCCCAAATCATTCACCTGGTTCACTCTAGTCAGTACTGAACCACCAATATAGTAGTCGAATTCAACAGGATGCATATTACGATGTAACGTCATCACCTGACACTTTGAAACGTTGATAAAAGGTTTATTCACGCAGCACCAATCGACGAAGAGTTGTAGTTGATGCTGTAATCACCGACAATCCTCAACAGGTCGAACTACGAGATACAATTTTAAGTCGTCTGCATAAATCAGTTTGAAACCATCTCCCAGAGCCAATGAAACATCGTTGAAAAACAGTATGAATAGCAATGGTCCCAAATTACTGTCTTGTGGAACTCCAGAACTATTCGAAAATTGCGATGACGTACTACTATCCAATTTCACTCGTAAAACCCTACCAGAAAGATACGAGTTTAACCAGGACACAAGTTGAGCAGAAAACCCGAGATGAGATAATTAGCACAACAGTATTTTATGATCAATTTAGTCAAAAACAGCTTTTAGATTCGTGTAGATGACATCCATTTGTGCCTTAGTCTCCATGCAAGCGATGCACTATGATGTAAACGATATTAATTTGATGTCGATGAGTAACTGTTCATGAAATCTAGATCATTTATTACACACCCGATCACCCGATAATGAACTGAAATCATTACGAGTGCTCCGAATCAGCCTAGGAAGACTCCATGGGTCGGAAATGTCATGTCGTCTGTTTTCTGACATAGCACAGTGGGAATAAATCTTTGAAAACCCGCAAAAAAATTATGTAACTCATGAACTAATTGAGATAGGTCAACAAACTAAAGCGTTTCTTATGTAAAAATGTCCAAGGAAATTCAAATGGTTTACAATGGCCGCACGAATCGCAATACTGCTTGTTTTACCCCAAATTTACAGCAGTTTTGGGTTTCTTATAACATTCGTTCTGTAACTTGAAAAGAAGTAAAGTGCGGTATTCTGGAATAGCCTACTTTCATGTAAAAAAGTCTGGAGAATCGATTAGAAAAACCCACACTGGCCACACGAAACGTTTTGGTGGCTATTTTACCCCACTTCCTCCATTTCATGAGATCCTTACTGTAAATCGTCCTTAAATTTTTGTAAAACTTCTTGCAAGATCGCAAAATCTAGCTTATCTTATGTAAAAAGTCTGACGAATCGAATGGAAGAAACTACACGAACGTTTCGTGCGGCCAGTGTAGGTTCTTCCATTCGATTCTCCAGACTTTTTTACATAAGATAAGATAGATTTAGTAAACTTCCAATAAGTTTTACCATGATTTAAGACCGACTTACAATAAAATATCATGAAATGGAGGGAATGGGGTAAAATAGTCATCGAAACGTTTCGTGAGGCCAGTGTAGCTTCTTCCATTCGATTCTACAGGCCTTTTTTTTACAAATTATAAGATAGTTTTCGTATGCTTTCAACGTGGTTCGCTTAAGACTTAAGGGTGATTTAGATTAAAATTTCACATATTGGAGGAATTGGGGTACAATAGCCACCAAAACGTTTCGTGCGGCCAGTATAAGTTCTGGCATTCGATTTTAAATACTTTTTTACATAAGATAAGCTAGATTTAGTAAACTTCCAATAAGTTTTACCGAGATTTAAGGACGATTTACAATAAGATATCATTAAATGAAGGAAATGGGGTAAAAAAGCCACCAAAACGTTTCATGCGGCCAGTGTACACTCTTCCATCCGATTCTCCAGACATTTTTACATAAAATTAAGCTATTTCAATAGACCGCAATCGATTTCTTTCCAAGTTACAGAACAAATACATAAAACCCTGTTACTGCTGGGCATTTGGGGTAAAACGAGCAGGATGGCGATTCGTGCGGCCATTAAAATCCATTCCACTGATTTTCTTGGATTTTTTTACATAAGAAACACTCTTGTTTGTTGCCTTTTTCCATGGTTCCCGATTTCTTTGCGGGTTTCCTGGGTTTTTTCCCACTGTGCATTGTCATGGTATACACAGATAAAAATATTTTGTGAATTTACATTTATTTTCATGCACATATTTGGAGCAGGCAATTGAATGGAAAGTTACACTACAAAACTAATCGGTTTGTAAATATACAGTCTTTTTCAATGAAAAACTAAATGAATCTTAATGTAATTTTACATCAATCATGGTTTTAAATCAGATTTTCGTTTCAACTGATGTTTATTTCATAGTACTATCGGTTTACATCATAGTACTATCGGTTTACAGGTCGTGTAAGTTTCATATTTTCTTTCTGTGTACTTCTGTTTGACTAGCCTAAGAAGGTATAGTGGAAGTTAATTGTTTAGTAAGTAACCATAAAAAATTAGCAAACTAGAGGGCTTTCTTCACGTTCCGCCTTCGGCTTATCAGTGCTTAAAGCAGTTCAAATTGAACTGCCATCTCCGCCTAACAGTTCAATTTGAACCGCTAAGCAGACGCAAAGTTTACACTATTTATGTAACGACTTTTCGGATATTGCACCGAGATGCTATATCCTTTCTGATGGCTAGAACGAAAAAAAAACTAGAAGGGAAAGTAGAGGGGTTTACTGGATAGCTTTAGGGTATTTTTTTCTTTTCAAATTGATGGTTTTAACACTCATCATTATGGTATTCCAAAACGAGAAGTCAAATACCATCAACTTTGAGCAACCATATGTTAAGAACAACTTGATAATTTTACGTAATATAATTTGAATATTAGGCAACCCATAACTGATACTTTAGAATCTACAAAGTTATTGAAAGCGTACCGAGAAATTCTATGTACGGACCTGTATGTAATCGTATTAGACTTGAGTTACTAAGTAATCGGTGCAAGTTGTAGAAGCAATGCTTATTTTTCGATGTAGTTCATGGAAGTATCGCTTGCTCAAGTCATCTCGGACAAGTCTATAAAAAACATCAGATTCAATTCCTGCATTTATAAAGCATTTCCTTCTTCGACCTTCAATTTGCTTAAATGAATCACGTCAGTAACGAAGATGTATTTATTGACCGTTTTTTCAGTGTCATTTTAAATTAAAATATCTGTTGGTACTAATAATGAGGAGGTTTTATGACTGCTGGAGAAAGAGACACAGTTTGTGTTAATAACCCAAGTGGATTCCTTGCATCAAACGAGTATACAAATTAATAAATAAACACGATGTTCCATACAATTATCAGTCTTTTTTAACTTTTTACAGTCATTAACAAAAATGATTGGTTTGCTATGCTATGATTATTTGAAACAAAAACTCCAGTTAATTCAGGCCAAATGTAGTAAATGCGAGATGATGTTTTCATAAAAAAGAACAATATTTTCCGTGTTAAATTTGTTTAGATAGAAACTTGATGATTTGGTGGGGCATATGCGAATTTTTAATGAGATTTTTTTTTGGTAGATATTTTATTGGCATTTAATATTTAAATATGGCCGCTATGACTATTTTCACAAAGATCATTCTGAAAAATTACAATTTTCGACCACTTTTTCAAGCATTTGAGGGCGTATTTCAGTAATGACACGTTGAATATTGGTTTCCAAAGCATCAATCGTTGCTGGTTTATCCACATAAACCAATGACTTTACGTATTCCCACAAAAAAAAATCGAGGGGTGTCAAATCACACGGAGCTGTTCTGGAGTTAACTTATTTATGATGATTTGTCGAACAATACTGAGTAAAGACGTCACTTTGCACTGTCAAAATAATTTTTTACAAAATGTTACCGGAGAGAAAATGAACGACCAATCTTCTAGAAAAAAATACTTGCTGAAAATAATATTGTCATTCATTTAATCATACTGAGGTTGCTTAATGCTACGAGCTTTACCAAATGCTACACGCAAAAAAAATTGAATAATACAGGTGACTTAATTTCTCATACGATGTAATTCATTAAGACCTAATCTGTCAAATGACGGAAAATTTCATTTATAATTACTTAATGTTAGATTAGCTTGAATTTTACTGGCTTCGACTGTAACTTGCATTCTGGTAGCAGTTGTGACTGTATGCATTTAAATGCTCCTTTTACCAGCCATGCAGATGTGTGCTTCTGTGGCTCAGTCGATTAACAGACGTACTTGCGATCCAATGATTCTCGGTTCAAGACGCGGCGGTTGCTATCAGTGTTCTTCTCTTATTTCAACGAATTTCATGTCATGGAGTTTTAGACACAATAATAAATGTTCTTCCATGTGAATTTGCGTGAACTGCGACGCTCCGTTTATGTGCATCTAATAAGATGTAAAATCACAGGGATTTTTTTAAGTGTGTAGTATAGTCTGTTCAGACTACTCAGCAAAGACAGTAAATTTATTCCATTGCAGCTCTCATTAAAGCCTAACATAAACGTTGATGTTTTGTCTAGCGAAATTACAGATGCACTAAAACTGATACCTCACACAAGGAAACATTTCCATTTCGTAACTATAGCATTAGCTTACCGAATCACGCTCAGCCCCATGCCGATTTTTCCAGCACTCTAATATCCATCCATTTTTAACCAGTCGTGCGGCAGGTGCTACGTTTCTTCGCCGACGAATGCATTTGTAAACGCCAACCCTCTCCATCCATCATGCCACGACAACGGTGCTATTTATTACTAATTTTCTTTGTTTCAAAGCTTCAGCGTTTTCTTTTTATAAATCAATAATCAATTAATTCGTTGATTGAGCATTCAAAACGGCACAAATATCTCCAGTGAAACTTTCAACTCAACTGGTATTCGGATTCCATTTACCGATTTGCTGAAATGGGAAGAAATAAGTGCAGGGGAGGCATTTCAATAGTGCAGATAGTAAAGTTTGCTCGTTTTGTTTGACTGAATGAAGATAAGTTTTTTTATCATGCATGAACAGTTTCCAACATCCGGAGATGTCAAATTTGAAGGGTTTTCCGCAGGTTACATTTGGAATTTTCAAATCAAGAAATAAATTTATTTTTCCTGTAGCATTTCAACTCTAGAAATAATGGGTGCATCCTGATGATGCCACTGATAACCAATTTCGCTTGCTATCAAATTTCGAAATCCCGGATAGAAAAAGCTGCTTACATAGGAGGAAAACTGGAAAATAGTCAACTGGCATACAAGCCAGCAAATCCATTACATCAATTAGAGACTAAAAATCGATTAGTCTACTGCTCCATAACAGATGTGTGGCACCGAAAATCTCTCACTTCCAACCGTTGGATCGGCATCACAACCAGGTGCAAATGGTGGTCTCGGTGCAACGGTGCAACCGACGGTGGGCGTATCGTTTCGTGATGGAATGATGCAGCTTGAAAAAAAAGATTATTCAAGCAGAGCCAACCATTCATTACTCGATGAAATGTTGAGTAGGGTGCGATGGCAGGAATGAATGGGTGGTACTTCCGATAGCGGCCACGCTATGAACCGGTGGGGTCGGAATGGTCAAACTTTTCCTTTTTTACAGTACACCTGAATCGGGATGCACAGCGTGTGTGTGTGTGTGTGTGTGAAGTTGTGTGTGTCAGCTTTATGTGCTGCTTTTTGATGAACAATGCGTACCTCTGTACTGGAATGGTACTGGAATGTTAATTAACTGTTATCTTTTGTAAGTGGAAAAAGTTTCGGGCTGTGAGGTTCATAAAATGTAACAACCAATTGTGGATTTCAATCGGTTTTCAAATGAATTAAACTTATTTGATACTTTTATTTGTCGACCATTCTTAGAATATATTTCGAGATATATTAATTGTTTATGGGAAGTTTGGAAGATTTGCCTCCTTCTTTACCAGACCCGGCCAAAACAGAGTGGCATCGGAAAAAGGGCAGCAGCCAGGGTTGATGTAAATAGCAAACAAAGATGAAATTAATAACAATTTTTACCATCATATCTTGTCTTGATGTTTCGGCGCTGTCAAAGCGATACTTGATATTTTCTTGATATTACAGTATCGGGTTGGCATCCATATTAGTTACTATATCTTATTTCATTATTGATTAGGAATTTCAATTCCGTTGTTCTACCATCAAATAAATTGAATCAGAATCATATAATAGAGATGCTTATGATATATTGTATTCTGAATGCTAGAATATAGACATATTGAATTTGGAATAAAACAAATTTGCTGTTAATTTCATCCAAAATGCATTTTTTATCCATTCAATTGTGTATTATTAGTGTGTATGTGTGTGTGTTTCATCGACCAGCCCCGTTTAAATTAAATGTTTGTATCAAATGGATTCAAACATTACAGAAAGACTTTCGATCCCTTGCAATCAGTTTTGCATGAATAATTAACTTACCAATACTCGAGTTTGTATTCAAAGTCACATTTTTTACCGAAACCTTCCAAATCTTCAATCTTCTGAACCAGTCAATTACACCCTTAGAACATAGTATGATATTACATACTTCTGAATATTTTTTCTATAGACACTCCTGCATAAAACACTTACAATAAGAATGAAATATGTATGTATACCCGAACAGTCATTCTTGTCAAAACGAAATACTTGTCCTAATTGAAGGATTTTCATTAATTTCTACGTTTAAATGAATTATTACATACAAACCAACTCGCACCCTCTCTTTCTGCTACTAACGCAGAAGACTATAGCACCCAGTCGTCGCCGTTCTATTTACCAAATGTCATCATAGACACATGGGGAGGCATGAGATAGGAATTTGTGAGCACTTAGTTATCTTACTCTTTGACAACTATTTAATTGTGCATTATTAGTCGTCTTGAAACTAATTAGTCTGCATGACCAAATTTTTAAATTTTGAGTTTAATTCAGCCCTTACTTCTTCACGGTATATTATCTTGCTTAGCGTTTTCGGTAGTGATGAAGCTTTGGCTTGCTCGACCACAGATGCATATTTCCTGCCAAACCGAATATTTTCTAATTTCTAATTCTAGTTCTAATTCTAAGTTTTTCCAATTCCTGCAATGCTCCTCTACGTCGTACCGTTGCTTGGTAGTATTCGCGATACATCATACCAGTTCGGTAATGTTTTCACCTTGAAGAACTTGATACTTTGCCGGTGCCTGGAAGTATGCACGATATTTGGAGAAATTTTTATTTTTCTAGCCGCAGTACGTACCAAAAGATCTGGTACCTTCGACAATATTTGCTTCATTTTTGCGTCCTTTGGGTGGTTCCTGGGATCCGTTTGTGTTTTACTCCCAATCTTCCTACCTGTTCCCAAACGTGTATGTAGTATTAAAGAGTCAAACTCAAGAAGCGCTGTCTTATTAAATTGTGTGTTAGAATAAGTTAATAATTCGTCATACTTTAGTATACATATATTGTTACAATTTTGGAAGTATAAAAATAAAACCTTGCAAAATTCACACAAAACAGTAAACAATTTCATGTATAATTCGAAGAGTGAAGTTGTATTCGTATTCTCGTCATCCAGTTATGTCGCTGGCATTACCCACCCACTTTTTGCCTTTTTCCAACAAAAAGGCTATGCAATCAGTATGAAAACCTAGGTCCGGAGGGCTGAATGACATATACCATTCGAATCAGCTCGACGAACAGAGCAAATGGCTGTGTGTGTATGTGTGTATGTATGTAACAAAAATATGCACTCACTTTCTCGGAGATGGCTTAACCGTTTTTCACAAGCTTAGATTCAGATGTAAGGTCTTATGGTCCCATAACTGATATTAATTTTCATTTGGTTCCGACTTTCGGTTTCGGAGCTACATGGTAATGTAAGAAAATTAGAAAAAAAATGTGCACTCGTTTTTCTCAGAAACGGCTTAACCGGTTTTTATAATGGTCTAAGAGTTTTCTAAAAAAATCTGGTACATTTAATTCGGATTCGAGTTCTGGTTTCGGAACTAGAGCGTGATGAGTGGAAAATGACCAATCTCAAGAGTGTTCTTTCACAAACGATGGTCAAAAACATGTACAAATCCCATAAAACTGTCTGGTAAATGCTTCTTGTTTGCAGAATTTGTTAGTTTGTCCACACTTTTCCTATTCGGGAAGCACTAAAATTCGTGAAGAAAAACTCCAAAAAAGCTACTGTGAAATTTCATCCGGATCTGACTTCCGGTTCCGCAGGTACAGGGCGATGAGTTTCGAAGAATGAGTGAAGAAGAAAACACAACGAAAACGTTCTGTGCTTTGTTCTATTTCGTACACGCTATTAAGAAAACGAAACGGTTACGAATGTCTTCTAATCTTCGCGATGTAGATGCAATTTTTACAGCCGGTAGTTCAATAATACCGTGCCGGTGGTGTAGTGATGTCAAGCTCACTTTTCTTCAAAATGGCCAAATAGATTTTCACAAACTTATAAGTTCAAAGGAAAAGTTTTACAGTTTCATACGGAATATCTGAATTTGTTGTGGATACTACTTCCGGTTCCGGAACTACAGGGTAACTCAACAGTCCTATATTAAGAGGTCCGAACAAACTTTCCTCTTTCTATTCAATGAACAGTTGTTTTTTCGAATTGCACTGTAATATTTATGATATTATGAGTAATATGAGAAAGGCATTGTTACACAACTAGGTGCATTAAAACAGGTTTTTTTACTGACAGATCCTAATTTTCATTCCGCTGCACGCCATTGCTTTTCGCACATGCTCTTTTTTCGATGCCATCTTCGATCTAAAAGCTTGTAGCATCACAAAAATTGGTTTTACACAATGCACAGTCATACGTTCATCAGTAAGTGAATTCATTCACGCATTGTTGAAGATATATGCGTTTTAGGGCGTCTAGATTTTATTGCGAACAAGCTATGGTTATTTCGTATGAAACTTTCTTAAAATAGCGACGTTTATTATTTGAAATTTTTCTGTTAATTTTTTATGCCTAGACTAAGTAATTGACTTTTTTCAGTGTATACCGTTCTAATAGTGCCCAATCGATTTCCTACAAATTCATTTGACAGAAACTGATTTTATCTATATAGTATTTTATTTACTTGTCGATCGTCCCACCATCAAAGGGCCTGTGTGAAAATGAAAGCCTCTATTTTTTTGCTTTCTCTTTCAAATATTCCAAAGTCATATAGTTTCACAGAGTTTTTAATATTAAACTAAATCTTGTGGATTTGACTTAAAAGTTATACGAGGAGTTAAGCGTGAAATATAAAATTAGTTAGATGATTCGCAAAAGAAAAAGTGAACAAAAAGAAACTGTTATTTGCTGTTAGGCCTTTTGCCTTCAGACGATCGATTTGTTATACCGAAACACATTTTTATTGTTTGTTTTAGTATAAACTTATGTTTTTCACACACAGTCTCATCATTTATAGCTTTATTGTCAAACACAAAAATCTTTCAGGCTAATCCAATAGTTGCGTAGTGAGAGCGTCAGATGTTTACAACGTAATCTGTTAGAAAGTAACAATATATGGGTCGCGTGTCAAGCATGCGTGACATTGTAACTTACAAAGTGATTAGAAGTTAAACACTGTCTTTCTCATCACTAGTGGAGCCAATGCTTTCGCCGAAGTATCTCTCAACAATTGTTTGCGTGCTTGATAAAGATAAAAATCTGAAAATGTTTTCACAGTTATCAGAAAAAAAATGCAAATAACTTAATCAGTTGAATTATCGCCGATGGGATGGTTCTATTGTGTAGATTTTGGTAATGATCCGATTTAAATGTCTATACAATTTAAAACATTACAACTATAGTATCGTCATCGAAATCAAAATAATATGCATCTGACAACATTGTGATGTTTTGCAGCGGACAAGAGAAAAACAATTTAGCAGTTTATGTATAACTACGCTTTTAACTATTAATTATTGTTAAATTTTTCCATCTCGGAAAACTAAGAAAACCTCCAGTTCGAGAGTCGACCATACGACAACTGACTTGTGAGACTAGCGCTTCGTACTCTGAACCACCCTCCCGAGTAGTCGAGGAAAATCGAAGAATTTAGAATTAGATCGGGTGTCTCACAGAAAATCGGAAGTATTTTAAAAACGAAATAACATAGTAAGACACACATGTTCTTAGTTTTCTTGTTGCTCGCTTATATAATTCAGAATCTCCAAGTTGTTTAATATTTCATAAAACAAAACTGTTTCACTAAAATGTCGACATAAATCAAAAAGCAGTGACATATCAACCGAAATAGCCTTTGTTGGCTTTATACTACCCCATTAGCAAAGCACTCCCGCACATAGCAAGAGAGCAACGCTCGTAAACATAACCTAAATTGCTTTATCCGAACGCAGCAAATGAAACATTTGAACTTCAATCCCAAAACACTACAACTTCGTAACATCACATGAGATTGCGTTTTGTCAGCTGCAAGCAGACATCAGCATGTAAATAAATTTGCAAACAAAGCCTGCTTAGTCAATACGGTCGGTCCCCGTTGGGAATTTTCACCACCTACGAACTGTATCTGTAGCAAAAACAATTACCATATACGCATAGTTGTGTGCTATGCATTTCAAGTATTATTGAAAAGACAACAGTAAAATGTATATCCTTTTCATGTGGAAACGGTGCTCAGTAAATTGAACTTATTGGAAAAAAAGGCGGGTGGGTAATGTCAAAGACATAACTGGATGTCGTGAATACGAAAACAACTGACATGTTCCTTAACACTTCCGAATATCAATTAGTTGATCAATTGTATGAATTATGCAAGCATTCCCCTTTTCCACATTTTTCGCAAAAACAAAGAAGGCTTCGCTTGATCTAGATTACTGTGAATTTCACACAACGAAAAGTGCAAAAATCAAATCAAACAGTTTTAGATTTACACTAAACTGAGGATATTTCCCTTCGATTTGCGAGCAAGAAATCCTAATAGTTCTTTAGAAAACTTTTAGAGCCTGTAATGCTCTCTACCGTTGCTTTTTCGCCAATGCAAATGACTGGCAGCTGTGACGTAATCGCTCTTGTCGGAAGCGAAACTAGCTTTGCAAACGGCACAAAATACATCTGCTCGCATTGGTGATAGAATCCAAACTGATTCAAATTTTGTTAGGAGCTTTCTTTTACGTGATTTCGTTTGTAGCTTTTTCACTAATGGACGGTCCTAACGGCTATAAAAATAGCCGCATACAGAATTTTAATGTCGATTATTTCATTTCGGATTTGCATAATTTATTGGAAGAAACTATCAATATGCTGTAGGGATTCGTTTCTAGCATTCAGAAGGACCAAATTGAGGAACTCACTAAGATTTTCACCACTTTTCGGAACATTTTTCTCGAACGATTTGTTGTACAGCAGCAGATATTTTGTTCTCTTCCTCAGAACGCGTTCTGATTGGCTGTTGTTGACATGGGTCAAACGAGACAGGTTTTTCAATAGTGTACTAAGGAAATACTTCAATGCTTTTGCTATACACGTTTAAGTTGAAAAATTTCGATTATATTGATAGTTTGATTATATAAATCCTTTCAAAGATCACTGAGCTATGAGCTTTCGAAATACGAGAATTTATGAATTATCCTCTTTGATACTCGTTTATACCAAACATTTCAGAAAAGTTTAATTTTGAACTATTTGAGATTATGTCACACAACTGAAAATTTTATCATAGAATTGTGATCATATTTCCGATGGCATGTAGCAAAAATTATGTTGATTCGTTAGATACAACAAGAGATATTCACGATCAAAAACTTATCACTCTCTCAGAGAGTAAATTTTGAAAAGGCACCCCATAGTAAAGTAAGTCGTATTCACGACAAAAATCGTGTTGCTGCGTTAAGGGGCGGGTAGGGCCTAATAATTTCAAAAAATCCTTTATTTATTTCTTAGTATTTTATTATAGTAATACATTTCAAGAATATTCGGTGCAATTTTCAAGCCGATCGGAACAAAACTCAGCAAGTTATGGGCCTTTAGCTTTGCTTATCTTATACTGCGAAGAAGTAAGAGCTCGGCGCCCAGTCCCAAGATTTCTGTTTCGATTGACTTAAAAATTTGATAAAAAATCCTTTAAATGTTTCATTATAACAAAATACAAAGGAAAAAATATGTTTTGGAAATGTTAAACGATTTTATATACAAAAATCATTAAACGTGATTTTCTCGAAAGCAGATTTTAAAAGTCCGTGTCCATCGTAATTCAAAAACTACTGTCTCCATTTTTTTCAAATTTTTCACATACTTTCTACATATAGAAAAACAGACCCCGAAGTTTTCCGTTTTCGTTGTTTGTTACTTTGGGAAGGTTTAACAGCTACCAAATGGTGGATTTTTTTGTGAAAAATCGTAGTTTTTACTTTAAACAACCACCTGAAATTCAAAAAACATAATTGAAAAATCAAACAGAAACGTTAAGGTCTAAAAAAACATCTATTCTATTATTGATTTGTTATTTTATGATAAGTCTGCGCTGAGATACATTGGACACCGCAAATCATGATTTTTAAGAAGCGTTCTCAAAAATACCTTTTCACAGACTTATTTATCAATATTTTTCCACAAAAAAATAATACAAAATGTTGTTCGAATGATACTTTGTATTATGCAAAACGTTTGAGTTTATTTGTTTAGACGATTGTTCTGAAAAAATAGCAAACATGATGTTTTGCCTTGCGACTTTACAACCGAGGCCCGGAGAGCTCAGTTCATCGAGACCACAAAATGTGTGTGTGTGTGTGTATGTGGCAAATGATGTCACTCAATTTTCTCAGAGATGGCTGAACCGATTTTCACAAACTAAGATTCAAATGAAAGGTCTTATGACCTCATACAATTTTCTTGAATTTTATTTGGATCCGACTTCCGGTTCCGGAATTACATGGAAATATTAGCAAGTTTATTAAAAACTGCGCACTCAATTTTCTCGAAGGTGGCTTAACCGATTTTCACAAACTAAGAAGCAAATGAAAGGTCTTAAAATTCTTTGAAAAGTCCCCAAAAAGTTCATCTAGATCCGACTTCCGGTTCCGGTATTACAGTGCGGAACCGGACAGTACGAAGTACAAATTTTCAATTTCATAAGTATTTTTTTCACGAGCGATGGCGAAACGAGGTGCACATTTTTATAAAACTTACTGGTAGATTTATCTTGTTGGCAAATCTTGTTAGTTAGTGAATAT
This sequence comes from Malaya genurostris, assembly GCF_030247185.1. NCBI lineage: Eukaryota > Metazoa > Arthropoda > Insecta > Diptera > Culicidae > Malaya > Malaya genurostris. Next base: position 100,837,397 of record NC_080571.1, read on the forward strand.
ATAAAATTACTTTGGGACTACTAGTTCCCGGTTTCCGCTTCCGAAAGCACCGATAATAGTGAATAAAATCTCCAAAAACGAAACTCACCTCGATTTCTCAGCAACGGTTTGATTCAGAGCTCTTTAATGATACTGTGCAATTTCATCCAGATCCGACTTCCGGTTCCGAATTTATTGGGCAATGTGTGTCGAAATAGTAATGTCTAGTACGCGACGGTACGTGCGGCTTTGCTCCGTTCGAAGCGTGTTCAATTTAGCATAGTGTGCAAGGTTGCCACATTAAAATCTATATTTTCAGGTGAAAAAATGTATAGGGGTAGATGGGGTAAAACGCACCCCCTAAGGAAATATAGCTATATCATATGCAATATGCACCCTCATAAGTTTCTTCTTCTAATTTAAAGAAAGCTTTAGACTTCGTTGACGAAATATTTGCCAAGTGGAAGATTGTTCACTATTATTCATTAAATTGATAACTTATGGATAATTTTTGTGAGTGAATTCTTGAGCATTTTGCCTCACACAATTCGAATCGTTTTGCCCCAAAAAATATGAGACGATAAATTTGACGATTTTTCTATAAAATTTCAAATACATCGTCTGTATTAGAACTAACTTTAAAAACCCGAATGATTGGCAAAGACGTTCACTGGTTACATAATCAAAATCGTCTTCCTCACCCTAGGAAATTGCTATGGAACGAACATAAAAAATTACTTATAACAGAGACATAATTGTTTTTTTTTATTTTTCCAGATATGATTGAACCATCGCTACTAAAATTTTATAGTAATCTGTTGTTATGGCGGACTTTCGGTTTCATTAAAATTTCAGTGAAAAAAATTGGTAACTTTTGAGAAAAGCAAATGGTGCATTATGCCTCGGGGGTGCGTTTTACCCCATCTTCCCCTATTACTAATTTTTTCATTCAATTTGCACCTACTTGTAAGTATTATTACATGATCATGATAACGATGCTTTTCTATAAAAGTACACTTACTGCCTTTCTCACGGAGAAAGTTCATGCAATCACTTGAAAAATTTGCCAAAGGGCTAAGTGTACTATATCATTCGACACAGATCATCGAGCTAAGCAATGTATGTTTTTTTTTACAAAGTGAAATGCATTTACGCACGGAGTGTGGGACTCTCCACAGGACTATCCAACTGTTGATTGAAACTACCCACTAAAACACCTTGGATCTCCAACCCGATGCAAAAAAAACTGTTTAAAACTGATTCAATTTGTACGTTACGAACCAACTTCGACTATACTGGTTCCCAATTCCCGGTTCCAGAAGTACCGGAAAAAGGTTGTCAAAAATGTTTCAAACGAGACTCACTCAATTTTCTCATATTTGATATGATCGATTTCCACAACCAGGCTCAAATAAAAGTTCCTATAGTCTCATAGGTTGCTGTTTAATTACATCCGGGTCCGACTTCCGGTTCCAGAACTATAGGATAAAGTGTGTTTAATCATTTAGTGCGACGATGCAAAAGAAATAGGGATGGGTATCGATACTGCGATACTTCAAGGTATCGATACTTAAGCCTAAAGTATCGATTTTTTAGGATCGATACCGTGCAAAGTGGTATCGCGTGGTATCGATATTTTCATGGTCGATAGCTGTCGATACTAGCTTAAAGTAAACATTATCTAGATCCCACTCTAATAGTCAATCAAAGAACAACCAGCGACACCAAAAGCGCCCATTCTGTCTGGCAACCAAAGAAATGTCCAAAGAAAAGTATACTACTCTTAGTAAGATCATTCCCATTGTTCGAATGATTTCTGATGTAAGTATGTATCGAAGTTCTGTAAGAGCATATAATTTAAAATAATCGACCTAACTATTAAAACATATAATTTGAATGAAGTTTTTTTTAACAGAAACCCGGTACCAAGAACTTGCAACCCTCTGCATACATGGGAATCGATTTGCCATCAGGTTCCTCATTAATATCAATTAGCAAAAAAATACTTCAGTATTGGGGACCTCAGTACCATCCGTACGCCTATTTTCATTAGCCAGTATGATAATGTGCGACAAAAGTTGTCGTTTGACGTCTTTCACTTTCACTTTCAATGAGTGTTCTTATCCAGTTTGGATAACGAATTTTGGTTTTCATAGAAGAAACAGACTCAATCAACTAAGAAGTGAGATGATACCGTTTTTAATAACTCCGCAAGCGCGAACTTGTTTGATAAAACTCATCTATATCTCGTTGGAAAGGTATTCTCGCGAGGTATTGAAATATAAAAAAGAGTTCTTGATCAATTGCAAAAGATATTCTCAAATAACTGAAATTGTCTGTAACTCAAAAGGTGAACAAAGGATCTCAAAACCAATCAACAGCGTTTTGGATCTTTGGGGAAGTCATTATTTGAAGACTAGTTCAATCAAAATCGGCCTAGCTTGCATTTTCGATCGATACCGATACCGATAATAAGTATCGATACTTCTTCTTATAGTATCGATACCGATACCTGAAATTACAAAACGGTATCGCGATATCAAGTATCGATACTTTACCTCTCGATACCCATCCCTAAAAAAAAGAAAAAATATTATTAACTTGACATAACTGATTACAAATTAAAAAGGTTATGTTAGTTTGCACCCAAAAAAAGTTTCTTATTTTATTCAAGATTGAAAAAAAATTCTTCGCAGAATCTTCTAGTGATATTTTTGAAAATATAAGTAATACGAGAAAGGCTTCATTACACCACAAGGTGGATTAAAAACGGTTTTTTTAATCATTTAGCCTCTACCCCTTCCTTAAATACAACAAAAGATATTCGCGATTAGTGAAGTAAGTCGTATTTACGACAAAAATTGCACACAATTTAGTACGTATTAGCCAGGAGTAAAATCCCTATTATCTGCAAAGGAGTCGTTTGATTGAATTCGGATTCTGCATCAATTATAACTTCAAACTTCAATAACTAGCGAGTACAAAAAATCATCAAATTCGACATCAAAAGAATTTTTATGAACTTGTACAAAAGATGGTCCTGCCGATAAGAATTTTCTACCAGTTGAATGAAATACGATGAAATTGTACAATCCTTCCATGAGCCGAGACATAGCCGTTACGTGTCGGATTGACTCAGGCGAATGAGGCAATTCGGAAATTAGACAACGGTTGCTGCCGTTTTTGGTAGATCTCGTAAAGGAGCACCATGTTTCCTAACCGGTCAGCCGGTCAGTTGCTAGCCGTCGAACTGGGTCTCTTGAAATACACCCGTAATAATGTACGTGCTCATGAAATTCGCATGTTATCATGCCACTTTGCCATCAATTTCGGCCAGCTGCCAGTGCGCGCTCTCGGCGGCACACGTTGAAGTTATGTACCAGCGGGGTCGGGCAGCGTGACTTACCTATGCGTTTGCGTTTGCGTGTGTGTACTGCACACGATCGTTACACACTGGTGATCGCTGAAGATTTGCACCCGAAGATTTTCTTAATCCAACTGCATACCTATGTCGTAGTGCACCGCAAAGAAGAAAATAAAGCATAACCATGCCATGCGAACGAACGAACGAACGGAAAAGCTGCGTGCTGTTTCGAGTGTCCGCGGTCCGATCGGTAGGGGAAAGAAGGAGGAAAATTATGACCGCCGCTGCACAACCAAAACTTGACTGACGGTGCTTATGTACCGGTGAGCCACGCGAGATGTCTATGTGGGGTTCGTTGTTTACTTCGTCGTCTGAGAAGCAGTCGCTCTCGCTCTCACCTGATCGCACCACCGTGCGATCGTGTATATAGTGGTGTGTTCCTTAAATATTACCTCCAGTTCCATCCTCGGCATCGTTCAGTTCAGTTTAAGTGGTCTACCAGTGCGGCGAACCATCTTCAACGATCAACCTTAACTCCAACCAACAGAACCAATTTTCCACACGTCAACTTCCAAGCGAACCAGTTTGGATCTTCTCCGAGTACAGCGCGTCCAGACTTCGTCTGTTCTGTGATACATCCAAAGCTAGCCGGAAAGTCCGGAGTAGTTCCAAAGGGGCACCTTGCCTTGCCGAAAAAAAAGTTATACCAAAAAAAGTGATATTTCCTGTTCCAGTTTTCGAAACTACTAAACCAAATCAAGGTATGATGGATCTGAAGTGTTTGTGTTTGATGTACTTTTAGCAACTATCGTTTCTGGCTACAGTGAATCTCACGAAGAACTAGTTTATTCAGTGATCTGTGGAAAATGAAACGCCGCTGGAAAATTGTGGCTACTGTTGCATAAGGACTATGAGGAGTGATTTACACCGTTTTTGCTGGGAAAACTGTTCTGCTGTATAACGAGAACGACAAACTCACTCTACGTCTGTTAGTTTTTCTTGTTGTTTTTTTCTGCACACGAAAACCGGTTACATCTAACCATTCGGGCTCGACAAGTAGGCATGAGTTACGAAAGTCACGATTATTTTTCTGCAACTGCTGCATAAGTGTCTCCCCCACCCACTCCAGTCGGTGGCGGTGGTAGCAAACAAGCAAGTGAGGAATGGCGAAAATAGAATGTGTGAGATTTGCCCGGAATGACTAAGGGGGTGTGCTGGTGGTTGACTTTTCCTCTCGGTGCACGCGACACCGACACACAACGTGTCCAAAAAGGGCCCACAGCGTCGTGGGTTGTAGCAGCCGCCTGTGTGGGTGTGAATTGTTTGCCATCGGAAAGCTTACTATGTGTACATACATACAAACGCAAATACACACAGCGAAGATGGTTTAGGGGCTGCTGACAGGCAGACAGTAACTTTGTTGCGTTGAACATCGGATGGGGTCGAAGTGAACACGAAAAAACTTTTCAGTTTATGCTAAGTAAAATTGTTTCCAGTGTGTAGGTGCGAATAGCGGCTCTGAAGAAATCGAATTTCCGCTTGTTTATTTGAGTTGATGTTTTTCTCAAATAACTTAAGGAATCCACTTATTGACTGCCGGTTTTCTGGGATTATAACTGGGATTGTGTATTCAGAAATCGATATGGCGTAGTGCACCAGTTTTAACTAATTCTGGAACCTTTCTTGACAAAGGTTTTATAGAACCCAGAACTACTTACTTAGAAACGGATCTATTCACACAAATAATGCTCATCACTCGTACATTCGACAACTGACTTCTGGGATAAGTGCCTTACATTCTGAGCACGATCCAACAATTCAGAATGGAAGCTACTAGTCTTAGGAAATGTTTAAAATTTAATTATTAAAAAAAACACTTCAAATGTTTTCCTTCACTTTCTCACGTTCATCGCTTGTGAGATGAAGTTTTTCAAGTACAAGTTTTTCATATTTCTTCGGAACATAAAAACTCACGGATGAAATGTTGTTACTCTCCTCAGATCCAGCCTGAAGAAAGTAACACCTACAGAACTTTGACGATATCAAAGAATTTAGAAAAGTGTATTCGTTTTCCAATGAAGGTGAAGATTTCGAAAAGTTGGTCGGTAATACAAAATAAATTTCGTAGAACAATTACCAAAAAGTCCACCATATTATACGAAACAGTAGTTCAAGTTCTGCATCGGAAAATAAAACCTTCGTTCTGTTTTGCACTACTAAAATCTGAGAGATACCAAATCTCAATCTACGTACCAAATTTTATGTATTTCTTTTGAGCAAAATTATTTGCTTTAACCAATTCAGTAAAAAAATCGTTTGCTGTAAATGCAGTTGTAAGCAATGAATGCCAAGGCGTTCATTAATTACATCGTATTTACTGAAATTTTAGTAAAATGCTGTCGTCAAAAATTTCTGCATTGGATCACTGCAATTTTCAGCAAAGAAGATCATTATATATTGATTTTTCTGGGGAATTTTGATAGTTGTCAGTTGCTGAAACTCCAACTAGTAGTTTATGCTGTTTCTGCTGAAACTCGCAAATAATCATTTTGTGTGTAGCAGGTTTGCGTGTGATCGTTTGACAAACGGATACAGTTTGATACCGTAAAGGTTTCCGAATTTATCTTTCCAACATTGTCCGGCCAAATGCTGGGGCACCGGCTAAAAGCCGGTGTTTGAGTAACAACCTAGAGTTGGAACCATCCGACAACCTGAAATCTAAAATTTCTTTCTCTGTTATTACTCTCTCTCGAAAGAGAAAGATTAGTGCATATTCGTAAATATTTATTATATTCTAGTTCAGTTAAAATAAACACAAAAATAATTGAAAAATGGTAATTATATAGTTAGGTATTATGTAATATGTAGCTGACCCAGTCAGTTTGAAGCGCAACTAGACTTTAGTCTGGTATCACTCTCATTCGCACGCACAAGTTGTAGTTCAGTAAATGTTGTTCACAAATTATCGACTCAATCAATATTAACATTTCTCTAGTACGGACCAACTTTATGGCAGCCTACACTCTTACCAACCGCCACCTAATCTTGGGTAGAAACCTACCCAAAATTAACCCAAAGTGTTGTCATGGAAATTTTAGCGATGCTCGCATACTTTGATTTTTACAATCAAGTCAAAGTTTGAGTAGATTATGATTTAGTTACTTCTCTATATGAGTAGTCAAAAAGAGTAATCAGCTATTAACCTAAAATTCGGGTGGTACCCACAATTTTCTATACCTAATTTTGGGTAGCTCATAGAAAAGCTCAACAATGAGCTATTTCACCTCAAGATATAGTAAACTGGTTTTGCAGTGTAGTAGAACCATTAGCTGGATTAAATACGATTCCCGTGTAATACAATGTTGTACCGAACTAGCTTGAATGTTTCGACGTAACTCTAATTATTACTGAAGTAACCACTCCGTATCTAATTTTGGATGTATATTTCATTACGGTGTCGGTGTCAAATGAAATCATGGCAATCTTAGAACCAAGTAAGCATCATTTGCAGAAAGAATAACTTCTTTTTTCAATATGAAAAAAAAACAGTTATAGCACGGAAATGCCAGCAATTTTGTGCAACAATGGTTATATAACTCATTTATTTCTGCTCCACAAATCATCTCATATACTCAAACCTGTCTCTGCTCGATCCATTGACTCTAAGAGTAAGACAAAAATAGATGCATAACAGCCGTATCGCACAATTTTCTCATTATGTTTCCTGTGATATTGTTTCTTAGAGCCAAAATGAAGATATTGTATTCGATTCCATCACAATTCGTTGATTGAGAGTCGAACGATCCGCAAAATACCATGGAGACTCTAATCTATGAGATGGCCTAATCGAATAATGCTTTTTGTCTAAACTGTCATTTTGCCCGCATCCTATATGGGCAGGTGCCGAGATCATTGTCGAGTTGGATCCCATTTTTCTGCTGAATTTCTACTGTTCAGAACATATTAGTCGGTTTGAGGTTTTTACTGGATGATTAACCTTCGCCTCTAATTTTCGCACTACTCTTTTGTATGACTTTTGTATGACATAGCTCTTACCTTTAAAGGGACAATTTACAATCTTAGGAAAACATTCATTATGTCAAAATGATAAGATTGTAAGTAGAACCTTATAGACGTAGAACATCCAAATTGCCTTCGCTCAAAAACAACAAAAAGGCATCTTTACTTTTAGACATAAAAGGAGCATTTGATTCAGTTTCCATTGATGTTCTTTCAGACAAACTCCACCAACATGGACTCCCAGCGGTTATAAATGATTATTTGCACAACCTTTTTTCAGAGAAACGCAAGAATTTTTCACATGGTGTTTTGGCAACATTAAGAATTAGCTACATGAGTCTCCCGCAAGGCTCATGTCTCAGTCCGCTCCTCTATAATTTTTACGTGAACGACGTTGACAGCTGTCTAGTAATCCCATGTACACTAAGACAATTGACAGATGATGGCGTGGTTTCAGTTACTGGACCCAAAGCTATTGATCTGCATAAACCATTGCAAGATACCTCAGATAACTTGTCCGTTTGGGCTATCACAGAAACTGTAACGGAAATCATAAGAGAGTTTTGAAAGCCTGAATAAATATCAAAACACAGGGTGCCGCAAAAGCTATCAAAACCATTCCAGTTTTCCGAAAGCCTCCACTCTCCGCTTAGATAATTCAGCTGTCTAATATCTATAACACCAAGTAACTTCCGTTTACCTCGTTTTGAAAAGAGATTGAGATCTTTCCATAGGAAAGAAACCGGATTTCTGATTATGAATACAATATGAGTTAAAAATTCCTCTCGTCATAATTCGTACCAAAACTTCCAGATGATATCTGAATCAAGAACTGCCTGGATAGTCAAATCTCTAAATTTCTGGGAAAATAGATTTTTTTTTGAAAATGTCTGATTTATTAAGATTTTATCTGCAGATCCGTAAATTTATAGCATTTTATGGAATCCGTAGATCAACGGAGATTTCCTTACATCTGGCATCGCTGTTGTCGGTACAGTAGTTTGAAAATAGCGTTATTTTTTTTATTTTCATCTCCTACTCATTTGTTTTCGATTCGTTCGAAGAACGTTTACAAAAAATTAAATTTTATGAAGGAATCACTAGTAATATACTTGATATGAGAAAGTGCATTGAATTGTTGGTTCTATTTCATATGATTTGACCTAGTGATCCTACAATCAGAGATCAGTTGAGACATTGTTTTGATTCTAATTAATCTGTCAAAATCGGTTCCAATCTGATTGTTTACAATTGCCTTGTTGCTCGTTGTTTATCATCATTGAGAAATATTGATACCAAATAATAAGTATACGATATTTGAAAGAGACGTGAAATGAATTACCAATACTTTGTCGTTTTTTCACTGAATTTGAGCAAAACTCATGGAGAATCTTATTTTTTTGCTACAAAAGTGATACTTTACAAGCAAACAAATCCGAATATTCGAGAAGTCGCTCGCACACAAATACAAATGCAAGTGATGCCAGCATTTTGTTAATGTTTAGTTCGTTACCAGATCTATGATTTTTCTCTTCACTTATCTTTGGTTTTAAAATCACTAATTCTACATTCTACATTATTTCGTGTATTCAAAATTGAGTAATTTTCTGGTTCCATGTATGATGTGTTGTATCGACATTTAATCGAAGACCTTCGCATGCCCAGATCAGAGATGCTAGATTTTCTATTAGGAAATCTGTAATCACAATTAAATCTAAATTTTAACAATAAAGTGATGTTTTAGAATGATAAATTCAATGAGCACACTTTTCCATGCCATTCAAAAACAATAAAATTCAATAATTCTGTATAAAATGTTCAAAACGACGTATGTTACAATGAGAGATTCTCTTTGTTTACTTTCTCTTTCGATTATTACGGTACTCTTAGCAATCCTTCACTCCAATTGTCTATCGATAATAACAACTAAAGCTATCATCTTTTAATCTGCACTGAAGAAATGACCGAAAAATGCAGGAATATTTCGCAATAATCGAAAGAGAAAGTAAACAAAGAGAATCTCTCATTGTAACATACGTCGTTTTGAACATTTTATACAGAATTGTAATTTTAATCACCAATTGGAATCAACAAAACAAAACTTCAATTCCATATACTTTTAAAATTTTGACTCTACAAGTAGACGTGAGGTTTCAGCGCTTAACGTGTAATCTTAGGTCATATTCATTTCCTAGTCTGACAATAACGTTTCGCTTCCCTCTTAGACGACAACGTTCAACGGTGGTCCTTCATTGGTCCAATACGTTGGATCATTGGTCCAATGAACGTTCAATCAATCGTTCAACGGGAGGCCAACACGGGACCTTCGTTTGCCGATTTTGAAACAGACCGTTGAACCGAATGCCATTTTTTTTCGTTCAACAAACCCGGCAGACAGAGGTCCATTGTTGAGCCATTTTAATATGAGGAGTTGGAGCCCCGTTGAACTAGTTTTATTGCACAATTTCTGAAGTTTTTTTTACTTATTTTTTTAAACTAACACTACATACCTGTACAATACTTCTACTTCACGTAGAATAACAACAAATCTTCTTTATATATGATTTTATGAATAGATATATTTATATATAGATTTCACACTATTTTTGCAAGAGAAAAAACAAAAACAAACCGTTCCAGCAAACTGAACGAATATTTCGTGCAGTATGTCGTTCAATAAGCGCTCAACGACCAACAAAATAGAGACGCCTGCTGAGAGGGTTCTCAGTTCGTTCGAGCAAGTTCCAAATATTAATATCGCTACGATTCAGTGCTGATCGTCGAATCTACACAATTGTAAGATTTTAAGATCAATTTGTGATTCGTGCATTGATTACGAAATTTTTATCCAAATACTTTTATACCAAAGAGAGCTCAGACGAGAAAGTTTAGATTGTTCTTTTCTATTTTTTGGGAAATTTCTATGAATCTGTATTGAATTTAAAAAATCGGAATAAACCTGTATTTTGTATGAAATCTGTATGCTGTTACGAATTTTGGAAATAAAACAAAAGCAACTTTGTTCGGATAAAACTAATTAAAGTTCGGTATTTCTAGATGAAACCAACCAAACTCCTTGAGGTTCTTTGGCATTTGTGGTTGCTTCTGAAGTTCCAGAAAGTGAATTTTCTACCAGTTTTTGTACGAATCTAGTTTCCTATGCTTCCAAATGAGCTCTGAAGTAAAGTTAATTTGTCATATTATATGAGCTCTTCATGAATCAAATCGATAGAATTTCGAACTATTAAAAATATGGCAGCCGAAATTCACCTGGATTTCTCTACAAATAATACAATAATCGCACTAAGCGTGCTCGTCGGACACAGTTCCTTTGGGTCCTGTCAAAAAAGAAAAATTTTCTGCATATTAAAATCAAGTTTACTTAGTTTTTGAGGAGAAATCGCTCATTGTCGAGCTCTTCTATGCGCTACCCAAAATTAGGTCGTTATCTACTCGAACTTTGACTTGATCGTAAAAAAAATAGATAGTGAGCATTGCCTAAGTTGCCATGACAACACTTTGAGCAATCTCACATTTACCTAAATATTGAGGTCATCACTCATTATCTGAAAAAGCGAAGATGCACTTTAATTGATTTTCGATATGTAATGATGCAATATTGTGCACGAATGCCCATGCTTCCAATAAGACATGCAATTCACACTATTGTACTAATACTGGTGACGCCATCTTTTGTAAAATACATGAATACATGAACAGTTCGAAATAGTCTATAGTCTATTATTATAAATGAATTTAGAGCCTGTTCGTACTATACCGGGACGACCGGGGCGGGACCATCCGGGACTTTTTTTTTCCCTCATCGGCGATGACTGAGCTGCCGGCTTGTGTATGTATTGGAATCCCGGATCCGGGATATAATCCATTTGGTTGCCACCGATATTCCTTGCCGTGTTTTTTCTAGCGCCGACGGTGCGAAGAAAAACGTCCCGGATGGTCCCGTCCCGGTCGTCCCGGTATAGTGCGAACAGGCTTTTAAAACGTATAGAGACGTTTCTGACAATCTTGAAATTCATTAGGGAAAAATACTTGAACTATTTATACGGAGAAATTGTAACTTTCCAGGATACAGAAGTTTCTGAAAAAGGAAGCTCCCTGCTCGTCTCCGAATTCAAATTCTAACGGATTTGCTCATTTTCCCATTCAGCTTCAACGTACAAGTTTATTAAAAAAGTACTATAAATAAGAAGAGGAGCAAATCCTATGTGCTATCAATTACAACTCAAGTAAATCCAGCTCAAATCTCTAATTAAATTACGTTCCGGTTAGGTTTCAGCAATCCACCATCGCAAAGCAATGTTTTCTTAGGTTACCGCCTCGCAATCTGAACGCCAGAGTTAATGCTGTAACCATCGCAGCCACATACCAACCGAGCCTGGAAATAAGCGAAAAACTTCATGAAATCTCTCAAACTTCTATTCTAGCACGGTGCAGACCGAACATCGTCACACGAGCTTATCTCCCTCACCCTCAGAATCACTGTCAGCTCCGGCACCGCCATGGCACCAACCATCCACAAGGAGGATAATTTCTCCACCACGAATCTCAAGTGGAAGGTATGTGAGTTTGCGATCTCTTACCAGTGCTACTAAAATGTCCACCAACTGCATGGTAACCGTCTCCGTCCCGTCCCGCCCAGCCACAATACCAAAAAAAAACGTCTTCCGCAAACCAACAGCCAAAACTAAACCAACGCCGCTGTCTGAATGCTAACCCAGTCCTAGTCCGGTCCGAAATTGCTTTCGTTCGTTTAATTGTCATTGTCATTAACCCAAATCTTCACCATAAGAACTTAATATTAGGTTTAACAATCAGTGGCAGTGGGTTAAAACGCTGCCAAGGGAAAGGCTAATGAAACACTAATTTGCTCCCTAACCACTAATAATATCGGTTACGATGGCTTCCAATTCCCGATTGGTCTGATCTAACCTACCCCTCAATAAACTGATACAACAAAAAAATATATATGTAATAATCCATCATCTGGTCGATTGGAGCTGATAGCGCCGGGACAGAGCATGCAGGCGCTTGACTTTCTACGGTTTCCCTTGGCAACTTTGATTGTCGTGCGGGAAGCTTTCACCAAGCGGAGCGGAGCACCAAATGGAGAAAAAAGAGTACAATCAATTGGCGGCGTGGGGTATAAACGATCGAACGGAATCGGAAAGGCGCACGCGGGGGAAAAATGATTATTTTCGCAATTTCATTTCAATTAGCGGTTTTCCACATAGGGAGAGAAAATTGCACCGAAACGGGGCAGATCGTTTTCAGGGCCGTCGCGTCAATTTCTAGTCGAGTTGGTGGGACGTAGATGATGATGATGATGACGATGATAACGGGGAGGAGGAGTAGGAGGGTACAAATCAAATACGATTGTAGATACAGTCGATGGAAATTGCCAGCTTGAACTAACATAACGCTAACGATGCTTCTCTGTGCAGAGCGTTTCCCAAAAGACTTGTTCAATATGTGGCTTGAAAATGTTCTACCATCGTGCATTCAAGCGTGGAAACGCGAGCATCAGTGCCTACTTGTACGAACGAGAAAATAAGCAGTTGAAACTACAGACAAGAGAATTGCTTTTAGTCAATTTCACGGGAACGCCTCGTAGTCTATAATATTCATTGGTGAACTTTTTTCATGAACCGGGGTTTGGACTAGTACTATCTTGTCTCGCTCAACCCGGAGACAAATTTGAAAAATGACATACCGCTTCAACATGGGTTTTCGTTAAAAACCAGTGAGAAAAACTTTAAAACAATGTGCTGCCAAAATTCCGAAACGGTTTCAAATTGCATAATTCTTCCTGAGAGAGAAACATCCTGCTGGCACTGTCCACCAAACATCCTATACCCTACAAACCAACATCCGATTGGCTACGTGCCAACATTTCAACATCCCCTTCCGTTCTAATCTGATTGATTCCAAGCGAACGAGTGAAATCCCGAACCACATCCAATCCGCAAACTAATCGAACTCATCGCGTCATTCCAATGGCATCTAACGAAGCTTGTCAAACGCCCCTTCTGGCTGGGATCAAGCTTTTTAGTGCGCAATATTCGTTCACGCGTGTGCTCGGACTTCCCGGGCTTACCAATGAATAAGTTATTTGCTTCCAATTAGTTTGATCCAAGTATGCGGATCCATAACCGATCCTATGTATTTATATTTCACTATTAATAGAATGTTTGCCGATAGGAGAACGCCGAAGCCCGGCGTTCTCTGTTTTCTGTGGTTCGTCGGACTAAGCACCAACCCATCGGTGCTTCGGTTGTACCACAGACAATGACAGCGATGTGTTAGGAAGTCAATGCTATCAAACGATACCAGCAACGAACGGCGCTTGTTAGTTAATAATTTGATTGGCTAGAAAACCGTGACCGGAAAAGTTGAACAAGTTAGGAAAGGCTCTCGGCCTCTGACGAAGCGTCGATGCAGGAAATTAAATTTCGAGCACGCTTCACCCGAATCGGAATTTGTCGCGTTTGATGGTACTCCGGCCGGAACGCACGGATAACGGTAAATACGGATATGGGGTGGAGACAATGCTTTTTACACTGGCTTTTGCTGCTGTGACGGGAGATGCATTCTGAATCGATTACTGGGTCATAAGGTTGCGGTTAGTCTGTTGTCAGTTATGTATATGCACAGTATTCGAAGCATGCAAATCGGGTAGGAGATGAAAAATTGATCTTTTTAAACACTAATAACAGGAAAAACTACCGAAAAGTGATTTAACATCCGATTAAAAATCATTCACCGAGTTTTCGAAACTCTGATTCCAAGTTATGTGTTAAACAACAAGAGCGTGTGTAAATTGGAAAAACTTTCCACTAGAAATCAAATCGAAGATAAATTCAGAACAAGAAGAAAAAATAACTCAAGCTTCCCATTCCATCATGTTATTCAATAATCGAGTATAATTTTCGAACTATTCGATTCGAAATTTTAATCGATTATCCGGGTTATTCATCGATTACTCGAATAATTATTCGATTATTGTTATTGAACGTTTCAAACTATTCGATTTGTTTAGTAATCGAATGTTAGTTTCAAACTAATCGAATAAAATTTTACTCCAATCCCTACTCAAATTTTGACATATTGTTCCAGTTTATGAATTTGAGTAATCGCAAATGAACAGGGTTTGGAATATTCATTCACTGGTGAATGAATATATAGTTTCCATTGCATTGTGAGCGAACAATTCCACCGCTCACAAAGAGGACGCCTTTCCAGCCAAAAAGAACCACACAAACAAAATGCTAGTGGAAGCAAATATTAGGTTTTGCACGAACATGACATAACCTCACATAAATGAACAGAATGAACTTTTTTTGACAGTCGACGTGTACTTGTTTACAGTTCAAAAGTTCATCACAAGTTCATCGTTCGAATGTAAAAGTTGCAAGTCGCCTCACACTCAACAGATTCATACATATATCGCTCCTTGATTCTTGAAACACATACAGGACAATCTTTGTAGTCATTTTCACTGTGGAATACGTTTTTAGCAGGCACTTTTTCGTCATTTTTTTCAATTTTTAACTTGCAGTCGCAAAACAAAACAAGTACACGGCAACTGTCAAAGATGAACTTGATTCATCGGCAGTTCATTTGTGTCGTCATCGTGCAAAACCTAATATTCCACATATGCACAGATGGTATAGTGTGCTGGTATTAGTGTCTTCATGAAGCACAGAAGCCGTGAATATAGTTTGCTCTCTCGTGGTCCTGAACGTCGTTCTTCTCACAAACAATTCATTGCATGCTAACGATCTTCACGGGGCTAGTAAGTGATGAAGATTATATATTCAGTTTTCGCTAACAGGCTGATGACTGGCTCTCCGACGCGAACGGCTGTTAATGATGACTTTATGCCATGAAAACTGGTGCATATCACTTATTCAACTCGTGTCAAGTTAGTAGAGGGTAAGAATTCTTAGTTATACTTGATTATTGTAAACAGAAGTAACAGGAGCGAAGCAATTCGCAATGGCGATCTGGTGATCTCACCAAATACTGCAAACAAACAAACGCTTCGTTTGCTGGCTGTTAGAGAGAAACTAGCTCCTGAACTCTTGTTACTTGTGTAAATCAAATTCCTGCTGAATAGTGTTTAATTGGGTTTAATCGTAGTAGTGCATGATAGGTAATCAACCAGTAGGATAAAAAATAAGTTTTTTAATCAGTATTCCGCGTTGAACATTTTTTCATTGAATTTTCATTGTATATTGCTATGAGCTTCGAGAGCTGTAAGAAACACATGTTACCATTACAGCAAAACCTTTACTCTAATAAACGCTCGAGCGGTGGCTGTGCACACCTGTATGTGCAATTCTGTATAAATGTGAATCGCGTTCGGACCTCGAAGAAACATGCGACAGTTAAGAGCCAGTCATCAGTCTGCTAGCGAAAACTGAATATTCAATCTTCATCACTATCTTGCACCGTGAAGCTAATTTGCTTGCAGTGAATTATGGGGCTAGAGCTTCTCTCTTACCGAGAGAAGGAGAAACAGTAGTAGGGGTGAATATTGTTCGCTCTCTTCTATTCTCGTGCATGGACAGCCACTTCAATAAAGCAACAAGGCTCACGCTTCCTCAAAAGCGACATGATTCATAAAGCAGGTATATTCATGAATATCATACACAGTGAAGCATGTATACTCTTCTTCACTGCTTCATTCATCCAAACCCTGCAAATGAAACCATGAGTTACATTCAAAGAGCGTGTAGGGATGCCACTATATCGATGTAATAATCGATTAGTCGAATAAAAACCAAGATATATTAATCGATTACTCGATTATTAGATCGATATTACGACATCCCTACACGATCTTTGAACATAGCTCATGGTTTGAGTTGCGATTACTCAAACTTATAAATTGGAACAATATTTCAAAATTTGAGTATGTACCTTAGGATAAAAGAAGAACCGAAATTTTCATTTTAAAATTCCCGCGCTTGTCCAATCGGTAAACTTTTATTCTCTCAACGTTGGCAACACTTTTATACACATTCTGTCAAATTTTGACGCATATCGTACGATTAGTTTTTGTTTAGCGTCTATACAAGGAAGTTGAAAAATTTTCGTGTTGCGATTTTTATGATGGATGAAAATTTAGAACAACGGCTCGCCTTCGAAGCGCCATTCGGTCGATTGTTGTGCGGTTTCGACGTCATATTCATAGATCCACACCTCATCACCAGTTATGATGCATTCGATGAATGTGGGGTCATGAAATCATCTCTTTGGCCACATCAACACGACGCTGTTTTTGAATGAAATTCAGCTTTTTTGGCACCAGCCGAGAAGCGACGCGTTTCAAACCCAAAACATCAGTTAAAATGTGTTCGGCTGATCCACAAGAGATGCCCAACAACACAGCAATCTCTCTAATCGGTATAAAACGATTTTGCAACACGATTTGCTTCGCCGATTCAATGTTTTCTTCAGTAACAGATGGTGTTGGGCGGCCAGGGATCTCATCATGATCCAAGCTTGTACGACCACCTTTGAAGCGTTTATACCACTCGTATGCCTGTGTTTTTCATAGACACGATTCACCAAAGACCTTTTCTAAAATTTTCAACGTTTCGGAACACTTAAATCCATTTGCAACACAAAATTTGATGCACGCACGTTATTCTAAATTTTCATCCATAATAAAAATCGCCACACGAAAATTTTTCAACTTCTTTGTATAGACGCAAACAAAAACTAATCGTACGGTATGCGTCAAAATTTGACAGAATGTGTATAAAAGTGTTGCCAACGTTGAGAGAAAAAAGTTTACCGTTTGGACAAGCGCGGGAATTTTAAAATAAAAATTCCGGTTCTTTTTTGATCATAAGGTATATCAGCTTGCTCTCTTTTGCAACAATTGCAGATAAATTGGTTTTGGAAGTTTGATTCGGTTTTGTGTTACGACACTGGAAGTTATCTTGAACTCAGTCTTAACATTTCGTCACTCCCAACGAGAAATAGATCGAGAAGAAAGCTTAGTTATATAACGAAAATCGAGTACTGTCACCATAATTTTTACCTTTCTCTATAGAATAATCAATTTTAAATGTATTATTGGTACAAATTTCGGTTTCATGAATCTTTTCGAATAAGCAACGCTTTTGTGAGTCTGTAACCCCAAATGAATATACCAGTTTTTGTTAGATCCATCCCAATGAAACAAATTCTCTAGTGAGACTATTCGAATGACAAGAGAAAAAATAAACAATCACAGCAATAGGTGGATAAAGGAGAGATTTTTAAGGGACATTATGTGTAGTTTTCGTAAAGCTCTAGGCTAGCAGTTCACTTTCATCTGCTCGTAGGAAATATTGAAGGATTCTTGAGATTTCCAAAAAAGTAGACATCCTGAAGAGAAACTAGACTAGTGTTGCAATAATTTTTGACTCGCCCTTTAAGCACCTTTCCTGAAAATTTTTAAGTTTTAAAGCTAGGCGCTCCACCGAGTAATTTTTTCATCAATATATCATTTCATTGAAAACGCTGTTGGACAAAAGCTTCACATTCGAGGAAAATACTTTAAGCTACACATGAAAAAAAAATCAATAGTTTAGTGCTTTTAAGAACTCAAAATTGATCCCGAAGAATTATTTGATATTTGATTCCATTGGAATAGGCGAATCTCGAACAAAACATTCTGTTGGTTCTATCTTTGATCTTGTTTTGCTCACCATTTTGAATATAAACGTGCGATGGCGTGAACATTTTGAGAGATCTCTTCCATTGCTCAGATGCACAAATCTCCTAGTGAGCAGGGGGACAAGGAGCGTATCACTTGAGCCAATCTTTCGGATTAATTCAACTAGTTTCAGTATTAATTTGACGCGCACAGATCTGCGACTCGGCCACTTTATAGCTTTAAGTTCACCAGACAACAGCGATAGAATCTGTTGTCCATACTTTTTAGCAAAAGCTTTGACTCTGAGGAAATTGCACTCAGTATTGTTTAACATCGAAAGAAAGCGTGTCAGTCTTATTCGTATTCTCGTTAAACCAGTTATGTCTCTAACATTACCCACCTGGTTTAAGTTCCATTCCTTGTAAACCCTTCAAATATGATGTGAGTAAATCAGAGGATTAGCTTATTTTCGAAATGTGATTTGTGGAACTATTTTCCATTCAATTAAATGAAATCAGGATAGATCGGCGTAAAGACAAAAAAACTTGTAGCAAAATTTGTTCTAAGGTGTCGAGTTCTCGAGAGAAAAGGCTAATTACAAAAAAGCTACAACTTTTGTTAAAACTTCGTTGTTCAACAGCGCCTTAAACCATTTGTTTGCATTATACCATTAATTCATTCTCCGCCGTCGTAAAAAACAACACAAATCCGTAGCCATCAAGCCCGGCTAGAATGACTTGGCTTGTTCGATGTGCACACTGAAACGGTGCAAGTTAAAGAAAAAACTGACTTACGCAAATCATAATCGAGTGCTTATGTGACAGACAAGCCATTTCATTTAATGCTGCTTAGCACATAAATTAGCTAGTCTCGTTTTTGTCACTGTCGACAGAAAATACGCGAATAGTAAGGGTGCCATACGGTGCCGACCTTGAGGTCAGCGAGGTCACGTTGCTTCATCAGAGCAGTGTTACCACATCCTAAAGTACCACAATTCAAACATTTACCCAAATGGATCGTGACGGATAAATGATGCAGGTTCCCTGCACCCCCCGGTGGGAGACACTGGGCCCTGGGTTGGGCGAAAAAATGAGCCAAATGAAAAGACTCTTCTGTGGAAAAGCGGCTTATGAATATTTTATATTCCCGTTTCGCTTAATGCTAGACGGTTTGCCGGTGGGTGTTTGAAGATTGCTTGCTGGAAAAACAGAAAGTGAGAGTGTGTGAAACATTCTCCTGGGAAACCGTACTCAGAGGTGAAAGGTTTTTTTTTCCTGTAGAAGTTAGATAATTCTGATGAAACCGTTTACGAACGATCTCAGAAAAGGAACATTATCAACCTATTGGTGGGATTGCGAATTTTGAAAATAGTTCGGAATCTCTTTATCTGTGTTTCAAGCAGTTGAATGCGAATAAAAACATGTGCTTCAATCCTTCATAACTGGTTCGGAATGCAAGATGCACTTATCTCTTTCGTTAAGAAACTTTTTCGTATCGGGATCAGGCGCAAAAAAAACATCACATCGTTAACTGCAAATGTCAAGTTGGAACTGGAACGACCTCGTACCTTCGCCTTGACGTTTATACCGCTTCGTAATAGTATTAACTAACGAAAAGTAGAAGGATTACAAGTTTTCGAATTATTTTTGCTTGTTATAAGACATCATTATGTAACATAGCATTCCGGATTGCAAACAGACATAATTCAGGAGTTTATCCAACTTCTCGTCACTAACAAGTTTATGTTGCTACAAGCTTTAGAACATCGACACTAGCGCCACTCTGCCGAAAAAGGATGCTAAGACTTCGGTATGAATTCAACCAGGAAATCAACGCTCGAAAGTTTCTATCATAAATCGGAACGGGAAGGATTCGGCAAACAACAATAGTTAGCAATGCGGCAATGAAAATGAAAGCAAACTAAGCGACTTCCGAAGAAGCTTGGTAATCACCAATTCATCTAAAATATGACGAATTGGAGGACGATTTTGGTTGACTTATATTGGCGAGTTTGAAGAAGAAATTATAAGAATTGTCACTGTGAACGAAACTTTCGCCCGGTAGGGATATTTACCTAACACTTCTTCCACTTTCTTCACGTTTCGCCTTCGGCTCATCAGTGCTTAAAGCAGTTTAACTTGAACTGCCATCTCCGCCTAACAGTTCAATTTGAACCGTTAAGCGTGCTTTTCTGTACAAACCCAAAAACCCTAAAAAATTATGAGCACCTTCCAAAACACTGCACAATCCGTCGAGTCCACCAGAAATTACCCTCGATCGATTTGTGTAGGCAGTAAGTGGACAAATGATACAAAATTATTTTCTGCCTATAAGTAAACAAAAAGATTTTTGTGGTTCTAATGTTTTAAAAACTTTAACACCTGCCCCTCAATCCATTCGATGAACTCTACAAGATTTTTTTCATTTAATTAATAAAAAGACACTTCCTGAATATTTTATCAACTGTTTTACAGTTAGTTTTCACTACAATCAGTATTTACAGAAGTTCGGTTATGGGAAGATTATTCTACCATACGGACGGTATGGGTTTTACCGTACTCGGCGACTATTCAGATTTACCGTATGAAATGTACATCTATTTACAGAATTCTGTAATGAAAACTGATCGTCCGGTAAAAATTTGCATAATTTTTGTAAAATGTTGTAAAACGTTCATGTACCGAAATATCGGTAATTTCTATTGATTACCGAAAGTTTTCATAAAAAAAATTACCGAACAACGGAATTGAATTTTAGTGTGTAGACTACTGTGCTATCGTTAGTTCGTACAAAATGCAAACTACTTTTGTTGAGAATCTGAATTAAAGTTGCTAAAATCGAACCTGTTCCCGCAGACTTTAAACACGTTGAATAGTAAAAAAGAATGGAAGCAGAAATATTTCAACACTGAATACAAACATTTCGCTCCAGAGCAACGTTCCATCGCTCATCTTAAAACAAGTGGTATCTTCAAAAGCAATTTTTTTTTTCATAAATACGTTTATTTCTTAAGGCAGTTTACACAAGTTTTTCTTCGCCGTAGCATCACTTTTACATAAAATTCTTATCCTAATATAATTCTAAAATAGTCACAACGATTTAAATTTATTAAAACATATTCCTCTTATTACGTAAATATCATCTTAGGTAATTCGCCATTATTGATGAAATCTACTCGGAAATATTATTTGAACCAAACGATTAACTTCTATTAATTATAAAATAAGCTGTTATTTTCAGATATTTTGTTGATAATTTCATAAAGTATTTCGAGTTTGTTTGTATCATTACATAATTTCTATTCTAATTTAGCTATTGGTTGAACTAATGGTCGCAGCTGGAATCAGAACTAAGTCTTAAAAGGGTCCTTTATTAAATTGAAACTCCAATGATCTTTATGAAGAGATAAAGAAGTTTCATGTATGGAAGGTCACGACAAGCAAGAATGTCTCGAACTGGGACATTGGATAGTCTACCTTGGGTACGCAAAGAATTTATTAGTTGAGATCTGACATCACGATACTCCACGCATGTCCAAACGACATGATCAATATCCCGATAACCTTCTCCACAAGCACAATGATTAGTCTCAGAGAGCCCAATTCGAAGGAGATGTGCGTCTAACGTGTAGTGATTGGACATGAGTCTGGACATCATACGAATAAAATTCCTCCTCACATCCAGTCCCCTGAACCATGCTTTTGTCGATATTTTAGGAATAATTGAGTGCATCCACCGACCCAGATCATCTTTATCCCAAGAAGATTGCCAGCTGGCAAGTGTTCTTTGGCGAGTCGCGCTATAGAATTCGTTGAAAGCAATCGGTCTCTCATAAATTTCTCCCTCAATAGCACCACGTTTGGCTAAACTATCGGCTTTTTCATTGCCTGGAATGGAGCAATGAGCCGGGACCCAGACAAAAGCAATTATAGTATTCAATAAAAAAAAAGTCTGACCGTTTCCAAACTAGATCTAACTTCTTGTCATTTGGCTTGAAAACTTCCAAGCGATATAAGACCATTTTGAACCACGCATCGGCCGTGCAAAGTCAGAACGTGTGCGGTGTTCCGTTCAATCTAATTGCCTCCTGAGTTGTGCTTCATCCAGAGTAATACAATTGAAGAACGCCAAGATCTGAGAGGATTGCATATATTTCATTTGGTACTAATAAAATGTAACGACTTACTTATTTTTCTTTCCTGGAGCCATTAAGTTACGAAGCAACATCTTGAGTAAGATGTTACCATTTATGTTTCCTTTTTTCAAAATAAGGAACAAGTAAATCATCGGATCGGTTACGATTTATCGGTCTGTGGAACCACCGGACAAGTCAATCGCACCGTTGATCTTAGTTAACTGGTTAACTGGAACTAAGATCTGAGCGTTTTCTGCTCAACAGTGAAGGAATCAATTTCAAACTAAAAACTTCAGCTTTTTCATAAACACTTGTTTACAACACTGAGATAATTATCTCCTTTCGGTAGTCAATTATTTTCTCCAACATAGTATTAGTAAATATATCGTGATCATCTTGAGTAGCGTGGTGAAGCATCAATTAAATCCCACTTGTTTCATCTTCACACAACATTCCACCCCGAGATCAATATAGTGAGAGCCTGGCACAGGAAATGACCGGATCATAGGTCAATGCTTGAAATATAAACCAACATTCACGCTATAGTTCGTCCTAATCACCCTATGCATCTAATTATCAGCTCTGCTCCGTCCTACAGTTTTTGTTCAAAGTGCAGAAAAACCAAACCTTATTGAGACGAAACTGAATCACTGCCGCATATTCCCCATCAAAAGTACGGAGCGTGGACATAAAAGGGTTTTCATAGCGCTTTCCTTCGCCGTCCGTGCAATGGAGTAATGATTTCCAAGTAATCACCATCATTATAAGGCTTCAACTACGGAAAAGTGCATCGAAGAAGACGCTTCTGCTTTTGCTACCGCCGTACGTACTTTTGAGTGGTCCGAAGCGGGCGGACACCGTTGCAGGATAATTAGACCATGATTGCTTTGGGAGCTCATAAATACGGTTTCCAGCGGCGTTGTGGTACGATGGACGGGGAGACGGCAGCGGCACCGGTGGCTAGGAAGACGATGGGGAGGTAACCAAATAGAAAAGCTTTTACGATAGCACCGCCGACGTTGCGCGCATGAACGCGAAAAAAACGTGATCATCAGCAGAAGCAGAGAGTACATTTACTGCTCTGCCAGCTCCGCGTTCCGGTGCACTTTCCCGCTCCACTGGCACACAGACCGCGAGACCCATTTCGATTCATACCGGGCCAGGCTTCGCGGTCTGTTGGCTTTTACGTGTTAATTTGCTACAAGATGCTCGCGCTTTTCGTGTACTCTACAGAAAATGAAACAAAAAATGCGCGTTTTAATGCTTTCGCACTGAGTTGTCGATGTGAAGTGCGATCCGATCTGATCACTGTAGCAAACGATAAACTTTTCGCTTTGATCTTCAATCCATACGAAATTTGTTAGAATCGGCGGTTGTGAGACTACGATGCCTACTAGGATGATTTTGCGTAAAGACAAATAGCGTTTTCACTTTTTACACTGCTGCTTAACCGGTATTGGGTAGAAAGGGATGCCTTGATTACATTACGTACATTTTAATATGCATATCAGACCATGCCAATTCCAAATTTGATGACAGGATTATTGCTGCTTAAAAAATGCAAACTCTGGACTGATGCGGAAACATAAATAAATGTATTTTTGCCGCATTCGGTGAAGTTTTCAAATGAATTTCGAACCAAAGTCCGAGAGATTTGACGAGAAAACTTCTTTGTGACAAACACTGCCGAATGATTTTTCTATGTCTAGAAGATAAATTCCGGAGGATAAACCAAAAGATTTATTGGATGACTGTCGCTGTGGGAAGCAAACATAACAAATCTTGCATCGTCCGCAGAGGAATCTTTGAATACAAGAACCGAATTTGTTCCGAAAGAACCGGCCGTTTTAGTCCGGTTTTTGAGTTCAAGCTTTTTTATGTCCGGTTCTAGCAAAAAAAAAAGTTTTTAGACGATTTTCGGATTGCAAAATTCGTGTCCGATTTTTACAAGCAATATTTTGACGTGAATATGTTTTACTTCACCCTTTCAAAATTCACTTAGAACTTAATCATGAATATCTCTTGTTTTAAGGAGTGTATCGAATATAAGCTATTCATAATTTTTTCTTTCAAATTATGATAAAAAACGATATTTTATTCAAACTAAAAATTGATCCTTTACTGTACGAAGTTAAACTTGAGCATAATGAAAACCGGATGAAATTTAAGTTATTCCTTCACGAATTTCTGGAACTTTCGATCGAACGCTCGTCATCAAGCTCCGTACAAGTGTTGCATCGCATTTTTTAAACGCTTGAGTCCAAATTTATTTGAACTCCTGCATGTTCCCAGCTGCCTTACCAGTCTTCTTGAAGACCCTCTTCACGATTGCCCAGTAACGTTCGATGGGTCAAAGCTGAGGGCAATTTGGTGGATTGATATTTTTCTCAACGAAATTTATACCCTTTTCCGCAAGTCAATTAAAAGTGGTTTTGGCATAATGTGCCGAAGCTAAATCCGACCAAAACAGTGGAGGTGTACTATGCTTCTTATATAAAGGCAGCAATCCCTTCTGGAAATACTCAGATCGATAAATTTCTGCATTTATAGTTCCGGTAGTGTAAAAAATGGTTGACTTCAAACCACAGGAGCATATTGCTTGCCATACCAGTACCTTTCGTCCGAATTTCTCCACTTGAATCGACCTGTCCGCATCGCTCACATCCTCCCCAACGACGACAGTGAAGTATTGTGGACCTGGAAGGGTTTTTGAGTCCTCCTTTACATAATTCTCATCGTCCATCAAAACGCATGCATCCGGATACTGCAAAAGACGCGAATACAATTTCCGGGCCATTGTTGCTGTTCGCTTCTTCTGTTCTACACTTTGTTTCGAGATTTTCTTCTTCTTGTAGGTCTTTAGGTGATTTCGCCTCTTAATACGCTGGATCATTCCGACACTCGTTCCTGTTTTTTGGCCAAATCACGTATTGACATTGACAATTATTCTTCATGATTAGAGAAACCCACCATCTGGTCCAGTTTCGGGTTGGAAGAACCGGGTTTTCTGCCTCTTCCTGGTAGCTCATCCTAAGAATAATGTTCCCCAAACTTATTAATTATGTTTTTACCACTGGCATGATGAATTCCAAACCGCTTCGCCAATTTTCGCTTAGTAATACCCTTCTCACTTAGCCATGTGTCCAGAACCTTAATTTTCACTTCCTTTCCAATACGCGACATTTTCAAAACGCAGAATTTCAACCTCACAAACAAGTAAACAAACAAAAGCTGACAGACAAACGCACAGCATGCTGTGATCTGAGCATAAAAAATCATCACAAAAACCTGCGTACAACACAAATGTATGTGGATAGCTTCTTTTAGATACACTCCTAGCATCGGTAATATGTTCAGTAATTTATGATAAAATTTGCAACGATATGAGATAACCACAAATTACTCAAAATTGAGGTTTTCTAAACTGTTTGGTATGAACGAGCATTACGGTGAAATTCAGTGTCAAACTAAGGCAGGCGAAAATCAATTGATTAAATTGAACGAATGATCGCACAAAGCATATCGTGCAAAACCGGCACATAGAAATACGGGCTATTTACACTGATTGAGTGCAGTGGGCTTACAACACGTTTTGTTCACTAGTAAAACAGGCACTGTATGGTTATTAGCCTTGACAAATGCTGTCATAATTAAATTGATTAATGTTTGAATACGTACATCCAAGCACGTCAATCGTCTTGATGAGTGGATGTCAAAAATGACTTCGGTTTTTTGAACATTCTTTAAAAGAAAAAAAAAACAGGGGTATTTTGACTACTCTGGTAATTTAAATGAAGTGCATTGTGTCTCAAAATTTAAAAGATTTTGGCATTCTTTAATATATAAGGTGATATTATGTACTTCATTTTGATTACAACCAGAAATATGAGCGCTGAGCCAAACTATGTTGTGACCAAAATACCTCCGTTGTCCTCTCAGTTCCTCTTCATGTCTAGTCAAGTAGTATCGATATTCAACCGAAATTGTATTCTTCCATTTAAAATACGTTACATTTTTCGACAATGATCACATTCAATAGAGATTGTTGTTGTTTTTCCTGAACTACATGTTGTTCCTTGCCACTACACTCCGATTTTGGAAAAAGTATCGTATATGTTATTAGAAGCCTTTGGATTAACGAAAGGAGAGTCCTTTCGTTTTCTATTATCTTTAGCATCAGAAAAGAGAAAGATGAGAAAGATCCGATTCCAGAGAGCCTTCGAAAATAGCGATTTAGTAGTATAGTCTTGAGAAAGACTTTTTAACTAGGAATGCATTCTTTAGGATTGCCTGAAAAGGAGAGAGTTGCTGGTAGCCTTGCAAAAGACAGGTGAATTCAAAACAAATACGAATAATAATATTCTACATTATCGATCGCAACGCCTGCTTAGTTGCCATTAAAATCACCAATTACGTAAATCGTCTTTATGGTCGTTATCTTTCATCTTTCGATTTGAGCGATAGCGATAAGAGTCTAGAAATTAGACTAATTGACAGCTCCTATTATTTAGTTAACCTGCAAGAAACCTACTGAAATCCTTGTACTATTCACCAGGAACATCGTCAAAAGGCAACCCAATATCTGGTCTTGAACTAGTTATAAATTGCTCCATGATCTGCTGGTGTTATCATAACTCACAGTTTTGAATCATCAAGAAAACTGAAAAACTTAACAAAACCTTTCCCGGTTTTTCAATCGTTTATGACCGATCGTTGCCTCCTTACTGGGAACTTATTTGAATTTTAAATAACAAAATAATTTTCTATGGATCTCGTTACTGAACTGGTGACCCAAATGTTTTCTGGGTTTATGTAACACCTATTATCTTATATTCTTCGTCACTATTATCACTTAAATGTGATGAACGTTAAGTGTTTTACAGGTTAATCATAAGCTAATGAACTTTAGTCATTGTCGACGTTACAACTTCCTACAAAAAATATAAAAAAAAAACCTGTACTTTTCCATTCCATGCTCGAACGTAGAGCAAATTTCACTTTAAAATAGACGTAACCGGTATTCCTATTCCGGCTTCTCAACGTAAAGTACTATCATTAGACAATGAATCCGCACTCGGCGGTGATGTTGTTTGTTGGATATTACGCAAAACTCCCTCCTGACCGTTGTGCGGCGACGATTCCAGCTCAATGATTGCAGCTAATCTCGATCGCGTTGATCGGAACTGACTTCCATTAATAACAACAGGGTGCTGCTGCTGATTGCACCTATGAATGAAGGTGTCGATGGTTAATTAACCGAGAGGTAATCAGCGCACATGCATGAAGCATTCACAGCTCTGTGTTCAACGAATTACCGTTCGAATTACGGTTGGACTGGGTATTTGTTCTCGCATTCATGCAGAACTAATACCATTGAATGTTCGTGAATGGTTCGACGAGTGAAAGAACGGAACATTCTGTGCACCCAGAATTACGAAAATTTATTACATTCAAGATTACGCCATTTTTAGGTGTAAACTGAAGCCTCACTCCTACATTGATATTAAAGGGTTTCTCATTTTCGTTTACCGGATATGAAACAAATGTATACCTAATATTCAGACATAATATGTATTAAAGAAGATTAAAAATCTGTTCATTCACAATGCAAGTTGATTTTGAGTGTTTCAATCTAGTGATCCGATTGTCACCCACAAATTACTGGCATGTATAATCATATAGAAAGAAAAACATCCAAATCCTCGCCCGAAACATGTCATGTCAGATAACGAAAGCGATTATTTGCTGCCACATCAACGATGCAACCCCAGCGTGATCTCCGTCGGATGTTGCTTTCTTTGCTTCATGTCCTCGCCGACAACCGGTCGGATAATCTAGGGTGGGATGAATCGTAAATCTTCATGTTTGAATGGAGTAACTTGGAAAAACATAAACGTTCATACGTTCCCTGCCGCACCAGAAGCCCCGTGCTCGGATCTGGAGGATCTCGACCGAAATGTGGCGTCTTACTGACCCGACCGACCAGAACCGGTCAGTCGGATTGGAAACATCTACATATTTAGGGCTGAGTCCAACGGATATGTTGGTGTGTGTGCCAGAACCGTTTTTGCATTCCGGGTGAAATCTTTTTGTCTTACTTTGGGTGATTTGTGTTTGGTGCACTGCTCCAACAATTGAACTGTGGTGGTTTTAGTGTTTATCTGGATGGAAAAGATTGGCAACGGAAGTGCTTTGGGAACTAAGTTAAATGTAACTTCCTGGTGAGAAGACCAAACTGAAATATTGCCTGTTGGTTATGCTGTTTTTCTTGAACAAGTCGGAAATCTGTTAAACTTGTCCGAAACTAGTGCTTGAAGTACGATAAATTTACGTATGTAGCTACACTCCAAATCACCTTTGGATTTGTCATAATCGATTCTCAAAGCTCAACTTGAATAAAGATACCACACAATATAAGATCTTCGCTCAAAACTCTAATAAAAATTGGCAGGGAAACGAAAACGAGAAAAACGAAACACTATGTTGAATCCTTTGTCCCTCATGTGTTGTTGACTGAACATGGAACTCTGGTCACTTACATTTGCTTTCAATAAGCAAATACATTCAAAAAAAGAAAACATCACTCTTCGAAAAAATCTTTTGATTTTTCATCCTATAAGATTTGCGTCGTCTTTCACACAAATTTCTAATCAAAAACGTGTAAAATTGAGGGATTTGAAAGTTACTTGGTTTGAAATCGAATGAAATAAAAAATGAAAGATCGATAGCAACAGCGCGACTTGAACCAAGAACCATCAGATCACAAAGCACGTCAGTTAATCGACTGAACCACAGAAGCCCATATCTGCTCAGGTCTGCATGGTTTCAAATTTGAATTACGTAATATTCTAAGTCAATTACTAATATTCTAGGTCCGCCACTACTATTTCTCTATTTTCTGGCAATTCATGAATGCCGATTGAAATAAAAACTTCGACTTTTGATTAAAATCGACGAAATCGATCTACTTTTCGATAATCTCAGCTGAAGTGAAAGTATAATCGAAAGTCGGATGGCGCCATATACGAACTAGATAGCGGATTGGGTAAAATATCCTCTTCCAGAATAATCGAAACTTAGCAGCAACGTGCAGGCCCGTACCCAGGATTTCCTTTTGGGAGGGGCCCAAGGTGAAAAAATAATGTTACTGAAGACTGCTTATGTACCTAATTCTCGATGGCCTTTTACGAGTGTTTTTAACAGACACTTTAAAGTTTTACACTGGATCTGTTATTGTATTACATTTCTTTACATTTACTGTCTTGTTATTTCTGCAACACATGCCTTAGATGCCATTCTAAATAATTATATATCTGTTTTTGATTTCGGGAGGCGCCCGGGCCCCTGCATAAATTTTAATGTATTCCTGTGTCTAGTTCATGTTAAAGGGTTTAAATGTTTTTGCGCACCGTTTCAAGCGGATAAATCAATATGGTTTTACGTTGATACCTCTGTCAATCGACAGAAAAATCGATTAAATAATGAATATTGCATAGATGTATTCATATCGAAGATATCAATTTACCGGAATCTCGGTAAACAGCTTGCAGAGAACCAAAATTTGACGAGTGATTGAAGTAGAGATTTGGATTTAGTTCAAAACTGAATTATGTTAGAAAGAGCAGTATTTTCGAAAGAAATGTACCAAATACCAGTAGCTTTGCTTATACTGATTTCGAAATAGTTTTTAATCACTGATGAGTTGAGTCCAAGATTTTACCAAATCTCAGCAAAAAGTTGCACTGTGCCGAAAACCAATAAACCTTCGGAAAACGTAATTTTAATACCAAGCAATCAGAAAAATTGCGTGTTCCCTCATATGTCTCGACATTTTACTATACCGAACTCGAGAATTGGTTTTAAGAGTGCACAAATACCCATAATTTTGATCATTTCTTTTTCCACAAACGACGAAAATGTCGGTAATTAACTATCCACATGAAACCGAATATCACGGTAAATGCAAATTATCGCTTACAACTGTAAATTCGAATGAGAGCCAGTCGTACCGAGAATAGCAATTGTTTTGAGGTATGCGGAGCTGATTGCCGAACACTCGTTTTTCAATCTCTCGGCAGTTTTGCCGAGATTTGGGTAGACAATCCATGTGTGTAGAGCCAATCAACAAAATAAGTTAATTTTATGCCTACGATGTTATTCTAGCATTTTACCTTACATTCTTAAAGTAAGTCAATAATAAGTTTGAAGAAAAATTTATGAAGTTTTGGTCTGAATAAGTATGAAATTCACTAAAATTGACCATCGACTGCAAATATGAAAAAACGGTTTGCATAAGCAAAATACACGCCTAGAGAAAATAATATAATTACACGTCTTCTGAGACCGACATATACGAACGTCAAAAATGACTTATTTTGACAGTAGAGCCAGCACATATTTACTACATTGTGACATACTTTAAAGTATTTAAACTCCTTAGTTTACGCGTCTGCTTGAAAGGCGGGGTACGTTTGAGACAAATTTAAATCAATCTTGTCAAATTCAATCTTTTTACGAATAACATTTTTATGAATTGAGTCATATGTGGATCAGCTTTAGTCAGCAGTTAGTCATTTTCCATTCAGTAGAAACAAACGGAACAATTCACTTTAAAGAACTGTTCAGAACTCAACAGTTTTACCGCAACATCTAGTTTTCGCTGGACCGTTTCGCTGTTCATACACAGCTCGAAAAAATCTTGTAATTTTACATCTTGTAAGATACACATAAATGGAGCGTCGTCTTTCACACAAATTTATATTCAAGAACATGTACAATTGTGTGATTTGAAAATTACATAGCTTGAAATCGAATGAAATAATAACCATAGGATCGATAGCAGCAGCGCGATTTGAGCCGTGAAACATTCATCACAATGTACGTCAGTTAATGAACTGCACCAGAGAAGCCAATATCTGCTTAAGGATCAAGAGTAAACCAAGTTAACTTGTGCTGGTAATTTGTGTATTACGTACATTTTATTTGGTACGTATGTCATAGATCTATGTATTCACATATGCAGTGCAACCAGTTTATCAAAGTGGCTTGCACGATTGAGTTTCAAGGAATCTTTTTTAACAATAATTTATTCTCAAACGAACGTTAAGCCAGACTTTTTGGATGAAATATCAGTTTTGATAAATTTTTCACCAACGTTTGATGGAAAATTGCTTACATTTTATGAATGTAGATTTCAAATCCCTAATAAAAAAGTTAGCAACACTGCTTCAATGGATTTGTATTAGATTGCGCTACACAAAACAAACACAACTAAATATTTTCTGTTACAAAAGCAGTTTGCCGGAAAAATAAATAGTTTTACGACAACATTCCATATCCATTGCCTTTCGCGTGTTAAATTAAAGGTTCCTATTTTGCGGGTTTACTTAGAGAAGGTACGTAAATCTTTATATCGCAATAATTTCTGCAAGAGGAAATCCATATAGGAATGTGTTTGTTGCTAATCAAATGTGTCAGTGGAAGTAAGCTGAAACTGAAATATTTTTTCTCGAGCAGTTTTAAGGAAAGCGGAAGAGTTTAAGACTAAGATTTTCGCTTTTCTTGAATTGTAATTTTAAGCAGAATGATCCGATTGGTTTATTTTTCAACCATATGGAAGATTTATTGATTAAAATCAGGAAAAGAAGCGCCGGAATTTGTTTTTACGCACACATTGTTGACATCACTCTTACGCTTGCAAGGAGTCTTGCTCCTTAATGAATAATTGATACATATAGATCTAACATATACGGTATTTTATTTGGTAGCAGAGTGTAAATTACACTCGGAACCTGTAAAATTCTGTTCGAGTGGAATAATGCGTTTTTTGAAAAGTTAAGTAGTTATGAATTGTATCGTTTGTATCCTGTAAAATTCATGATTTTTTCTGCGTAAGTTTTTTTTTTTCTATTCACAGAAAAACAATTAATGTAACTAATTGTAACAACTACTCAGATAGCGTGCCAAACTACAAATCCGAAGTTACATTACATTCGGAACAAACATTAAAAAAAAAACATCCATACGAATAGTTTTTAGTGTGACTATTCTTTGAAAAACATCTTTGCTCGTTTATTAAGCCGTCCATAATTTCTTCTATGATAACACAATATTACATCCATTTACATGTAAAAATATTTTTTGTGTCTATATCGATGTAAAGTTCAGCTAAATTAACTGTGATGTTAATGATGTTACTTATCTTTGAACATGCTTTGAATTGTAAATTTAAGCGGATTACGATGCTCCTTTTATATGCATATAAAAAGACGTACATTTACACGACTTTTTACAGGTGTGTACACACTCGCTTAGAAAAATTGATATGAATTTATATTTTCAGTGAATCTTTGACTGACTAAAATTAAAAATTGTTTATTTTTATTTGAAACGAGATTAATGTAATTTTTAAGCTAGAATAAATCGCGTAATTTTAAGTCTTCTGAGACGACAGTCAAAATGACTCATTTTTACAGTAAATCTAACACATAGGGTAACGGCTCCGGTAGTCATCTTAGCTCCAGCTCCAGGTCATCTCATGCATAAAAACCTTTTATTAGAGTGAGATCTGCTGTCTCTGTTCGCTATAATTTCAATAACAATTTTCGAACTACTCTTTTCTATGGTATAGCTTCATAGAGTAAATATTTTGTATTTGATATTTGATTTTCGTATATCAAAATTCGAGCAATCGGTCAAATAATTTCTTGACTCTACTAATAATTTGGCGACTCTGTCAATGAGATGGCCTTATTTAATGCATTCTGACGTATTTTAAAATATTAAAACATGTAAATTTACACATCTGTTTGAAAGGCGGGTATGTTTGACACATGTTGAAATGATTCTTGTAAAATTCAGTCATTTTACTAATCACGTTCTTATTAAATTTTCTCTTGGTGAATGACCATTAATGGTTAAAAAACCGGGATGAAATAAAGTAACATTAATAATAAATAATACACAGAAAATTCATTTGATTTTTGAATTTTACTGGTGACATAATTCTGCAAACTATACAATTTATAACTACACAGATGAAAATATTTACATCTATTTTCATGCACATATTTGGAGCACGAAATTTAATATAAATTTACTCTCAGATCTATACTTTTCAATATACTTTAAAAGAAAACTAAGCGTTAATTAAAATTTGTTGTACAATTCATTGAAAAATCAAGATATTCTAATGTAATTTTTTATCGATGATGGTTTTCAATCAAACTTTTTATTCAATTGATGTCTATTTGAAAGTATCATGGAAGTACATGTCGTGTAAATTTAATTACTTTTTTCTGTGCACTTACCGTGTCAAATGATGGAATATTCCATTAGTACATAATTTTACAGGATCCGATTGCTATTTGCAATTGCCGCTGTATGGATTTCTATGTATCAATTATTCATCATGCAGATATGTGCTTCTGTGGCTCAGTTAATTCACTGACGTACTTTATGATTTAATGTATCTCGGTTCAAGTCGCGCTGTTGCTAACGTAATTTGCAAATCACACAATTTCACATGCTCTTGAATATGAAATTTGTGTGAAACACGACGCTCCATTTATGTGCATCTTATAAGACGTAAAATCACAAGACTTTTTCGATCTGTGTACTTATTAATTGTCTCATATGTGGGTTTCCTTCACCGGTATATTTAATATTTTTTTGCTATGAGACATTTTATGTTTTGCATGATAATTTTGTGAAATATTCAAATAATTCCATAAGGTTTTCCATTTAAGTTCCAACTTTCAAAATTTCATATAACGACCTTCACACACGATATTCTTGTGGCTAGAAACCGCCAAGTAATATTATGAAATTTCTTATATTTTTAATCTGAGTGTAGTTCATAAGCGAATTGTATAACTTTATTTTTGTAGCAACTTGAGTACTATTTAGTAGAGTTCATAGTAGTTTGATCCAAGTGGGCTATTCCTATTAACGTGCGTTGCCCACTACGATTTGGCAGCAATCAACGATTACTGCTTTTATTTTGCTGTAAGCCATTGAGTAACAAAATGATGTTCTTTATAGTTTCCCGTGAAATAAACGAACTAACCCTCATGATAACCCATGAAAATCATTGTGATCCTACCAATGTTAAACCACCAGAGCTTAAGTCTCGAAAAAATAACATCCACTTCGGCGGTAACCGGTTTCTACAAAGCAACATAAATCATCCGAGGACAACACGACGTGAAGCTTTCATTGTCTACATGAATAAGTACCATAAACAAAACCTGTGAAATTAAGGGAATAATTACCGACCAAAAACGAACTCCTCTCCGGCAACAGTTGGTTTCTTGAGTGAAATTAAGTTTTCTGTTAGCCTTCGTCTACGATTGCGACACCGCCTCTGGCCTTGACAAAACCGTTCGCAATCATACATTTTTTTTTTTCGATATCCCACTCGAGATCATTCAATGCCAATGACACATCGCACCGTTCGCAGGCTGGTTGGTGTTGTGGAAAGTCAACAATGCATAAGATCAGTGAATGAACGCGAACCACCAGCGGATTACTCTTGCTGGTAGACAGATTCGTTGGAACCGGTTTGATGGTCATGAACTAATAGGCAGAGTTTTTGAATTAGCATTTCGCTACACCTACCAGAGTCGTTGGCAGACGATTCTTTTTTTGGAAACGCACATCGGAACAAGTTTTTTATATCCTGGTTATTTTGCGATACAAATTATTAATTTGTCAGTATGACAGTGTCAGGTGTCACCCTTTTTTTCGAGCCTATCGAATTACGTCACTTTTCCTTCCCACCATCGAAATCATATCTGATTAATCATGAATAGAAAAATCAAACCCTTATTGGACCCTTTTGTTGGACGTTTTTCACGCTTCAATCACGGTTCCTGCATCGGCACGAACAAAGAAATCATGCCAAAGCAACAATTTTCCATCCCACCACCCTTAACGGAATAGCATTATGTCCCTCTTCAAACTGTAGTCAAGGTAAGGGGCTCGAACAGCATGAGAAAAAGCAAACTTGTTTACAAAAAGTACACAAATTTAGCCAACACTTGACTTTCCATCGGCCTTGACGTCGCCGTCGCCCGCTCCGATGGTTACTGTGATGATCTCCGCTTGTTTTATGTTTTCTTTCGAAGTCGAAGAACTGTTACAACTAGCGGCTTCAATCAACTGTTGAAC
Source organism: Malaya genurostris (assembly GCF_030247185.1). Lineage (NCBI taxonomy): Eukaryota > Metazoa > Arthropoda > Insecta > Diptera > Culicidae > Malaya > Malaya genurostris. The sequence continues at coordinate 100,872,737 of NC_080571.1, forward strand.
ACAAGTGACTCAACAACGTCCATGGTCTGAACTGACGAAATAATCTCACAGCTCACGGCGATACCTGCTGCTGCAAAACGAATTTGGTTGCGAAATGTTTCATTGAAACAAGCTCTGCACTGAAATGCAAGCCAATCTTAGAGTGTTTCGTTACAGTCAGCAAGCAATTCGCTTTTATACTATATCTAGCCTACCCGTGCCACCTGGCATCACGAAAGACCGCTCACCTTTGGTTGTGGTTTTAAATTGAGGTGCGCTTAGTAGATTCCTTCTGTTTTATTTAGTGTTATTACAGTAGGTTTTGAAAAATATAGTGCATTATTTCCTAACAACTAATTTCCGATTCACATTTGCAGATGACTCTCGTCCAACCATCCGGAGAACTGAGCGCCAAGATCAAGGAGGAGCTGCGCGAGCCAGCGAATCCTGCCGACATTGAGCGCGACATCGGAATCATCCGTGAATGGCTCGGCAAGCAGCCGCATCTGCCAAAGGATATGGACGATGCACGTCTGCGTACCTTCCTGCGGGGTTGCAAGTTCAGCATCGAACGCGTCAAGCAGAAGCTGGACATGTACTACACCATGCGTAATGCCGTGCCGGAGTTCTTCACCGACCGTGACGTGAACCGTCCGGAGATGGCCGAGATTCTGAACGTAGTGTAAGTGTGCTGATTTGTGTGAGATTCCGGCTGATAGCAATACTAACCAGTTTCATTTCTTCCTGTAGTCACATGCCACCGCTACCAGGACTGACCCCAGCCGGTTGCCGTGTGGTGATGCTCCGCGGTACCGACAAGGACATCACCACCCCGAACGTCATCGAATCGATGAAGCTAACGCTGATGATCGGTGATATTCGGCTTGCCGAGGAATCGGTCGGTGTTGCCGGCGATGTTTACATCCTGGATGCCAGCGTGGCCACCCCAACGCACTTCGCCAAATTCACTCCCACACTGGTCAAGAAGTTCCTCATCTGTGTTCAGGAGGCCTATCCAGTTAAACTGAAGGAAGTGCACGTAGTCAATGTTTCGCCGATCGTCGATACCATTGTCAACTTTGTCAAACCCTTCCTGAAGGAGAAGATCCGTGAGCGTATCCACATCCACAGCAGCATGGAAGATCTGTACAAGTTTGTACCGAAGTCGATGCTGCCGACCGAGTACGGCGGCGATGCCGGAGCGATCAAGGACCTGAACGAGCAATGGCGCGGCAAGTTGGCCGAATACACCGCCTGGTTCAAGGAACAGGAACCCAGCAAGGCCAACGAATCACTCAGACCGGGCGCCCCCAAGACCGCCGATGAGCTGTTCGGTATGGACGGAACCTTCAGACAGCTGACCATCGATTAGACGAAGCAGCCGTCAATCTGACCATCCACCGAACATCGCCCATAATCCCTTCCCAAAAAACATGCATTCCAAAAAAAAAAAAGTAATAACCCAGCAATCCCAAATAATCCCTTCATGTCTAAACGTTTCACCAGTTCCATTTCCATTCCTAAACCAAATTACTTAAATTACAATAGGACGCTCAAAATACCGCGCAGTTAGAATCAATATTCTCATCTTCCATTCAACCTAGAATGGTTCGAGCCCGATTACCGAAGGCAGTTCGAACTGTTCGTGACCCCAAACCAAATTTTGCTCAAAAATTGATTGATATTCTTTTCGATTGTTTGGAAAGCGGTGGTCACCTCACGAACACGGGGTTGACCACACAGTAGATTTCAGGACCCTTGGTCCACATCATTTCGGGGGCATCCGTACATTTGGTCTCGGATAGCGCTGTATAGATAATAATGCATAAATATTTTGTTATGTTTTTGTGTAGTGTGCCCAGTTCTACAGCTTGATCTTTATTTGCATGCATCCAGTCATCATTGTGTCCGAAAGGGGAAAAAAACCTAAAACATATCATACTGAGAATTGAGATTCTGTAACTCATCGAGAAAAAAAAACAAACTATCTAGAGCAGTCAGTTTTTGTTGTACCAGTTTTGTTTTATATTTTGTACGTATTTGCTATTAAAGACTTTCTTGTTTAAAAGGAACTAAAATATTTGGTTTTATTTCAGTCTGAAATTTGAAAGAAATCCATAAACCTATGGACAATCTGATAAAAAAGAGAATGATTTATTTAGGTTTATAAATTTCTCAGAGATAGCTGAGCCGATTCTAACACACAACACACCATTCTTGGAGTCCGTACGATAATAGCACAGGTCATGCAATAGTCCTGTACACTTACGAGTCGGTTACGAAGTCTTTTGAAACAGAAGGTCAAATTCCGCATCGGAATGCACTTCCTTGACTTACCTCGTTTCTTTAAATTGAAGTGAATCAAACACCAGTAATTTTGATATCTAAATCCTCTTAGCACATGTAGAACCCTTCGATTATTCTGTTAGTACTTTCTGTCTTATTCTGTTATTCGAAAATTTTCGTATTGATGCTTCTTCTTATCATTTTCTGAATTAGACGAAGTGAAAGAAGGAACTATGTGTAGGAATATAGGTAATTAAAGACTGTCCCAGAAAGTATGGACGCAACCAAAAACCGCTGCCATTTTGCAATGGTTCAGAATCTGTCAATTTTTCTGGTTGCCTCCTGTTGCTAACACTCTTCTCTAATCACTTGTGCAGTTGTTTATTCGTTTTCCTTAGTATGTTTCGAAATGCGTGGACTTTCAACAGAACAACGTCGTGGAATTCGATTACAAATCCTTGCCGGAACCACAATATTATATCGTGCAAGAAGGGCAAGTGTTAAACCAGTCCGAGACATCGATTGAAGTCGAAAAATTTGGTAAGTAAGCTATGATCTGGTAAGCAATTTGTAGCTGCGGTAAGAAACCCTTCATCACCACTGCTTCAATGAACAGTGAAATATACATCATGGAACGACTTCTACCCATGATTCGAAACCACAAGGATCCTGTTGTCTTCTGGCGAGATCTTGCTTCTTGCCACTACTCGAAATCAACGGTAGAATGGTATACTACCAAAAATGTCACTTTCGTCCCAAAAGACATGAATCCACCAAATTGCCCACAACTTCGATCAATTGAGGAATTTTGGGCATTAACGAAGGCACATCTTAGGAATCATGTCTCGGCTGCCGAAACCATTCAACAGTTTGAAAAAGATTGGGAAAAAGTGTCAAAACTTGTCGTCAAGAAGTCTGTACGGAATTTAATGAGGAACGTTCGCAAGAAGGTGCGCCAGATAGTCTACAATGGCTATGTAGCAAATGTTGAGAATAATATTCTGTTGTTGCAGTCTAATATTATCAGTATATCGAATAAAATTTGAATATCTAACACTTGTGAATTATTTACAGCGAAATCAAAGTGCGTCCATACTTTCTGGGACAGTCTTTATATCACAACTCAATTAGATTTCTGAGTTGATTTTAGATTTCAAAACAACTCAAAAAATTTCATGATATTCTATCCATTAGTTTGTGAGTTATTGTGCTAAAAGTGACGCTAGTTGTGTTATTTTCAGAACAATGGATCAAAAACAATTTCGTGTTTTAATTTTACACAGATTCGTAATGGGAAGAAATTACGGTTCAAGCGAAGCGATGGCTTGAAAAGTGTTCTGAAGACTCCGCTCCATCGGAAACAACAATAAAACGGTGGTTTACTGACCTCAACCGTGGTCGTAGAGACACCGACGATGCAGTGGACGTCCGAATGAGGCGTTAACCCCAGAAAACATAAAAAATCCACAAAATCGTTTTGAATTTTCGAAAAGTGAAAATGCGTTAGCTAACTAACATCGTAAAGATATTGGCTTTATATTGCATGAGCATTTGACAATAAGAAAGCTCTACTTAAAGTGAGTGCCGCGTTTGCTCACTGTTGACCAAAAACGAGAACGTGTTGATTATTCTGAGCAGCGTTTGGCCATATTTAAACGTAACAAACCGGAATTTATGCATCGATAAGTGACACTGGATGAAACATGGATTGATCACTTCACTCCGAAATCAAAACGATCGTCATCAAAGTGGACAGCAACTAGTGAACCTCGTCCAAAACGAGTCCGAAAGCACTACAATCGGTTGGAAAGGTTTTGACCAGACACGTACCTAGAGGGGGATGGATGGAAAGTATTAGCGTGCATTGATGGTTGTATGGTCATCCACTAGTATGACCTACACATTTAGAAGATGTTTCCCATTCTACACTAATCAGAATAAGAAGGTATCTCGGACCACCTCTCAAAATATATCATCACAAGTTTAGTGGTTTGTTGTACTCTATTAATGTTCATTTAAAAGTTCTTAGACATGTGTGACAGAAATTGCATGGCAGTAAACGTTATGTACTGGAATTTTGGCCGCTACTCCCAGAACCGAAAACCGGTGGAGACAAGTTAGTATAAAAGTCAACTAACAAAATTTTGGAATTGAAACAGTTTTTCACAAAGTGGAGAAGATTTTTCTGTAATTTGGACCTAGAAGTTGGATCTCTATGAAATTAAATTTCATAAATCGTTCGGCAAAAGTGGAATTGAAATGATAGAGCGGCGCTGGAATAATTGCGTTGCTCTTGATGGAGATTACGTTGATGAATAAAGTTAATTTTGAACCAAAAACCTCGTGTTTTTCTTGTTAGGCCCGGGACTTTTCAGCCCATGTGTTATGTAAGGATTCGTATTTGATAAAAATGATGAATCTAGCTAACAGACAATGATAAGTCAGTTCCGAGACCAATAAAACTGGTCACTGGTTAGCTCATTTCTAGTTAATAGGTCAATCCAAAGAATTTCCAGTAATATCAGTATGATCTGGTGTATGTATAACGAGTTTTATAAACTGAGCACTTCGGTGTCAGTTCAAAAATTGTTTATTATCGCAAGTAATCAAAATTCAAAAGTCTGTACATTTTGACGGAAGTCAGCGAAAAACTCGATTTTCAAAAGTCTGCAAAAGTCTGCACAAGTAAAAATGTCTGCAGCACTATGTACGCAATCTGCAGATTTACAGACAAGATTGCTCTGGTTTCATTTCAGGGCAGTAGACACTAGCACCGGCTTGGCCATCCAACACAAAGAACCGCCAGTGTAACAAATTATATATATTCTTCAAGTTGTCATACCAGTTCGTGCTCGCATCGCAAGCGACACAGTCGAAAATTTCTTACGGTCGCGACGACAGAAATAAAGACAATACAGAGCAGTGAACAATAGAGTGTACGAAATGGGCAAATACGATTTAACAAAGCCTGAAACTTGGCCTACAAGGCCAAATTCAATTTGTATTGATTTCAAGCGCTGCAAAGTTAGACCTGCAGCATCCGAAATTGAAATCTTGCTTAAGGAACGAATGCATCTAAACGTTAATGATGTAAGTGAGATTCAATTCAACAAGGCGTCGAACTGTGTGTACATTATGTTTAAACGTGAAAAAGATGCAATTGCATTTGCTTCGGTTAATAACGGGGTGCACAGTATTGATCATGACAATATTAAATATAAAATCCCTGTGTACATGGTGGACAATGCCATAGAAGTACGCGTGCATGACCTTCCCCCGCAGATCAGCGAGGGGTATGTTCGGGAATGTATGTCGCAGTACGGTTAAGTTCTTTCCATCGAAAAGGAAGTATGGCGGAATTTTTTCCCGGGTATCCGGAATGGCGTGCGAGTGGTACGTATGCAACTACGTAAAGCAATTCCATCTTACATCATTTGTGGTCAAGACGGGATACATCCGTGTAAAACGTTGATTACGTATGAAAATCAATTGGTTACATGTCAGTTTTGTGAACAACCTGCACACTACGGCAAACCTTGCACTGAAACTGCGAAAACAAACAAAACAAACAAAAACAAGGACAACCACCCAACAACGGAGACTAGTGAATGCAGTGCTCCTGTTTCAAAAGCACCTTCACCATCTAACCAACTTTCAACTGCAATCAATGTACAAAGCGCATCTACAGCAACTGCAAATGAACCCAAGACTGCGATCAACAATGAAAACAAGGAAACGGAAACCACTCACAATTCCAACGATGTAGCAATGGATGATATAAGCAACGGACAAAATGACCTCCAATCTTCGCTAGAAGGTAATGGAAGCTCCTCTCCCCCTAGAAGAAGGGTGACAACGAGATCCAACAATAAAAAAATTATATTGTGTAACAAAAACATGGGTAAATCGGCAACGTAAAGCTATACGCAAATTGGCCTGAATAAAAATTGTTATAAATAAAAAAAAAAGTTGTCATACCAATCAGCCAGATAGTCTTAACGGTGGGGAAATGATTTTTCGAATATTTAGCAAAGGTTTTGAAAGACATTAGATTAAAAACGAATAAGCATTTCAGACTAAAAACAAACATGATCAGGTTTACAATGATTATAATTTTATTGGAGTAATCTGTGGCAACAATTATGACTACTCTCGGTTCGTTTCTGCGAACTATATAACTCTAAAAATTTCAATTTTGTTACCAAACAAAAATAAAATCAAACAGGAGGACTTTATATATATAAGATTTTCCTTTGTAACATGGAAAATATATTAATATTTATAACGTTCTGAGTCGTGAGTATACTGTTTAATCTTTATTTTTTCTCACATGCAAATGATTTAAAAAGTTACCTGTAGGCGTAGCAATGTATAGATCTTGCGGCTAGCTGTTTTTTGGATAGTTAAATAAACCCATAATTATTTGTGTAGCTAATCGGTTTTATCAAATATTCTATTTTAGTCTATGTCTTATGCTTATATATAGTCTCGCCCTTGATATCTGATTCCGCTCATAAATATTTATCAATCCCTTCGCTGGGTTATGTTATATGAAAATTTATTGTGTCTCCACTGCCATTCATTCTCTAACTCAATGTAGCAGAAATTCAAATTTGGTCAATTAGATCTTGATTTAACATTTGATTTTATTCATGTAGGATCACTTCCAAAACCCTGAATGACAAAAAATTATATAGTCTTTCACTTGGTGGACAGTAGAAATAATGATGTGTGTATTTGTTTTACCTATCTAAAGTCACACTGCCTGGTAGCGGTTCACAGAAAAAAGATGTTTGTTTATACACGCAAGTAACTTTAGTCAGGAACTCAGGGAGGTGTCAACTCAACCAAACTCCGATCACCGTTCCGTTCCATCGACCAGCCCCGCCTCAATGCAATGTTTGCATCAAATGGATTCGAATATTACATAAAGACTTGCAATTCCTTGCAAATAATAAGCAAACGACGCGTATTTAGTTTGTTTTTTCATTTTGTATATACGATTTAGATTTTCCTATCTTACAAATACTCTAGTGTAAATATTCAGTCTTCGAAACCAGCCAATTACACCCAAACAGTTGCTCTTACTTATTGAACCTATTTTGCTTTATACGTCGAATTATTTTAGGATGATATGAGAAATGCTAATCTATGAATAAGACAGTTGTTTTCAAAAAAAGTGTACTAAAATAATTGGATTTGTAATCATATTAAAGGGGTTCAAATACTCTTCAGCAATAGGACGTGAACCCGAAATACTTGATCTATTTTAATGATTCCTATTTTTTTCGTTTCAAATAAATAATTACATACAAACCCATTCGCATTCTCTCATTCTGCTACTGACGCAGAAGATGATAGCACTTAGTCGACACCATTCTATGGACCAATCATCATAACATTTACATTTGAAAAAGTTGAAAAAAATTGCCGATTTTTCATCGCTACGAAACTAAACATCCCGCATCAATCATAGTAACCCATGAGTTAGCAGACAAAATTTGACAGCCCTATCAGTCGAACTCTAGCCGTGATAGCTAAAACATTGAAACAACGCCGTTCAGAAGTGTGCGCTTTCATAGAACGGCATCCCGTCGCGTTGAAAACAAACATCGTGCGGTACTTTGTGGACACCGTATATCGGATAGAACATCTTGACTATTAGACAACAATCAAAGTATCGAAAGAAAGCCCGGTTACGAACGACCGATGACCCTGGACGAGTTCAATGCATGAAATCAAAGGAAATGTAAGAACTATCGCAATCAATGCAGGGAATGCGATAGATCACGTTGATTCCCTCACCCCGGCGCTTGCAAAAATTATAAAACGAAACCAGAGAAATGTGCGTTTAGGTTTTAAATGTTTGAAAACTAACGCATCTCTTTTCTCCAAATTGAAGGATCCGACACCGAAACTTATCAGACGCAATGTGATCTATCGCATTCCCTGCATTGATTGCGATAGTTCTTACATTGGTCTGACTACACAGCAACTGAAACAACGGTTGTCTGGAAATCGTTCATTAATACAACGATATAAAAAATTCAAATTGTCGGATTCCGAAAAGACAGAGAGCAATATAGATGAGTTCAAAAAAACCGCATTGATGGTTCATATGATCGACAATGAACACAGTTTTGATCTGAACAAAACCAGAATTCTCGATCAAGAAAACAGAACTAATGCGTTACAAATATTAGAAATGTGCCATATTTTTACTGACAGTTCAACCATTAACTTCAGAACCGACACGCATAATTTGAATACATACTGTATACTCCGGTCTGTTGCTCTCTCTCACACATTAACTGTCAATCTCGCCTCCGATTTCGCTATCTATCATTTCTCATATGTTTCACTCTAATTTTTGCTCTACTGTCTTCCATATTCGCTGCTTGCAATATTTCAGTGCTCAATCGAAGTCGATGTGCGTGGGAAGTGCTTGTGTAAGTTCTTGGCAAAACAAATAATTCGAATCAAAATTTCTAAACAAATTGAATTCGTATGTCTCGTTTTTGTGTTTTAGTGTAGAGTAGCCTTTTTTCAATCAACTATTATAAATGTTACACCACACTTGACGAAAAATATTTGTAGTCGTTGTGAGTACATTTTGTAAAATTATTGTATTTTGTGGAAAAAATTTTTGTGACTAAATAATACATAACATTACAGTTGCCCTGAAGATGAAGGTATAACCTTCGAAACGTTGGCCTTTAACGAAAAATAAATGTTTTGACGAGAAACCAATTGACCAAAAAGCCATCTCTTTATTTAAATATATATACATATATATATATATATATATATATATATATATATATATATATATATATATATATATATATATATATATATATATAATAGGGCTGAAAAGTCACCACTTGTGGCTGAACAACACCCAATTTAAATCTTAATAATTTAATTTTAACTCATATTCCAATAAATAGTTATTTAAAAAAAAACGTTATTTTTATAACCTTAGGAAGGGCCTATCACATTTTGGATCCGAAATGGATAGCAACTCATCAGAATTCACGTACTCTGATCGGAATGAAACTTTGCACATGTTTACAGCTTGACAAACCATTTATTAGAAAACATACGGCATCGGTTGTAAAATTACTCGACGTTTGACCAATTCGGCCTAAAACTGACTAACAGAAACGGGAGGATGTGTTTTTGCTAGTACTTTCTTCTAATCATTGTACACGCAGAGAGGAAAAATAGTAAAAATAACCAAATTTGCAAAACTCACACAATCAATCGGCATGTACCTACGTACGATTATTCATTTCCAGCAGCATTTACGGCCAGGTGCTAGACCGAACACGGAGTTAAACAGGACTTCTTAAATATCTTATAAACCTTCAATTATTTCGATTCATGGATTGACTTTGCAAACGCGCTTAGAGATGACGCGATAGAGATGACTTGGATAACAACCTAGGTGTAATGGATGTTTTTTTTTTCAATTTCGAAACAGTATCCGATTTAGCCCCGGTCTCTCTTACATTATGATACACCCCTTCGTCGTTCTTGCAGAGACGCTTGACAGGTTCCTGAAGTTGATTGTTTTCTCATGATTCTATTCCGAGTGAAGTGTCATTTTGGAACGATTAAACGTGGGTTTGCATGATCGCTACCATCCCATACTCATATGGGTCAATGGTTCTTTGAGTTCCACTGGTTTGATTAGATGAAATTTCGGAAATACCTACTTGACCTTTTTTTTCTATTCTATATGTTTCCATCGATCCCATGTTTGATATCACGATCACTGCGCTGCTCAAGTGACGAACTTTGAACCAAACAATGGTGATAATTTTCAGATTTTCAGGACGATTTGAAAAAAATTGCTGACGGTTATTTTTTTTTCCTCGTAAATCTAATATTAACATTTGATCAGTAACTTTCCATGGTATATTTGACTCATATTTATGGACAAATCGTAAGATGAATTAACTAATTTGAAGAAGTGAGGTTTGGTGCTGTTTTCAAAATTTTAAATTTTTTCTTTAATTTTTATAGTCCTCGAACAGTTTGTTATTTCTGTGGCAGCCTGCTAAAAATTCTTCGTATATAATAATCCACAGTTATCAAAATCTTCGTCCTCGGCAGCATCAACACAGCATAAGATGAAATCTTGAAATCCGAAGAAACTTGTCATTTTATGGTTGAATTTTGAAACTCCTGCATTGCATCATCGAGCAGAGCTAAATATAATGAATAATTTATGAAATCTTCTAGCGCATGAAACAAACTATGTGGAATAAAATGTCAAATTTGAGAAAAGTTAAACAGGACAGAAGCGTAGGAAGAATATGCATACATTCAAACGAAACCTCGAGTACTCAAAATCATTCTATTTATCAAGTTTCACTGCAAAACACTTGCAGGCCAGGCACCGCGTGGAATCAACGAAAGACGACATTAGTATCATCAATCTCGTTGATTGTTTCCCGATTCGATCAGTGTGTGTCAATGTTAATCTGTCAGTATAATAAATTCAACTGGATTAAACCGTGTAAAATTTGATATTGGTGTCTCTCATCATCAATCATCACATCAACAACACTCGAAAAACCGGAAAGTATGCAATAACGCTGCACAGTTGTACGAAATATTCTATGCCGCTAGCACCGATTGTATGGAATTTGTTTCGAGTCTTTAAATATAGGGGAACTGTTCCAAAAAATAGACATCGTTTATTTTTCTGGTTCCTTCGCATTGCAACATCGATACGTCAGTGCACCGCATCTCTAACAGATCGGCTTGTGTTAATCGTGAGTCTGACAGTTTGACTGTAGTAGGTAGGTCGGAAAAATCAATCATCGAATATAAATATAAATTTTAGTTGATTAGTTAGGTTATCACTCGATCAACTCATTATAACCCGGTTGTTCTCCTGGTTTTGAGCCAAACAAAGTAATATACACTAATTGTATAAACATAAAATGTCAAAAATTCATGGCTGTGAATGGATTCGGAAGTGTATTTTTAGTCGATGTAATGCAACAGTTGCTAGGTATTTTATTTTTAGTATACAATAAATTTATGTTGAAAGATTGGATTTTTACGTATGATATATCATACGCTAGGACATAATGGGTTAATAGAATACCGATGTGGAATTTCTCGAATTATTCGATTATTCAGTAATCGATTATAATTTTTAATCTAATTGCTTGAATTGTAGTCGATCGCTGGACTCTACTCGAACCACATATAATTGATTGCACACTGCAATTTGCTTGTCGAATGTCAAGGTTTCAACTGAAAAATTTGGGTCTTTTCTCCATCATCACTAGAACAAAACTTCGAAGCATCCGGAATTCTGATTTTTCTAAAAAAATATTTATTTATTCGTCTACATCTATATGGCCCCATTCAAAGTAATCCCCCCTAGATATAATACACTTATGCCAGCGTTTTTTCCAGTCTTCGAAACACCCCTGATAGTCACTTTTTTTAATGCTCTGTAGCACTCTCAGCGATTCTGCCTTTATCTCTTCAATCGATGAAAAACGCTGTCCTTTCATGGGTCTCTTCAACTTTGGGAACAGGAAAAAATCACACGGAGCGATATCTGGTGAATAAGGAGGTTGGGGCATGATTAAAGTCTTGTTTTTAGCCAAAAAATCACCATCAAAATTCAGCAGTTTTGGAACGAATTTTGCTGCCACTCGTTTCATGCCCAAAACATTTGAAAAAATATGATGGCATGAGCCAACTGATATGCCAACTTCATCAGCAACTTCTCTAATAGTGATTCGGTGATCATCCATAATCGGAGCGTTCGTCGTCTTCAACGTCTTCGCGGCCATCTTGGAAACGCTTATACCACTCGTAAACACTTGTTTTTTTCATAGCAGACTCACCGTAGGCTCTCTGTAACATTTCGCACACTTGGTTACACTTTATTTCATTTTTCATGCAAAATTTAATACAAATTCTTTGACTCTTCAATTCTTCCATTGTTTAAACTAACAAAAATCGCCGAGCTCAAAAAAACACGTCTACATCAGCCGCTACAAGACAGAATGTAAACAATGAATACAGCTGAAAATTTCACCATACATTAGGGACATATGTACCAACACAATAATAAAAAAAATTTGACCACCGGACTCTCCAGACGCGCGCAATTAAAAAATTCCGGGAACTTTTTGAACAGACCTCGTAAAATCGGCTCAAAAAGGCTGCCAAACAAGCAATAGCTTTATTGGATATTATGTGATGTAGTCAAACTTGTAACCGAAAATATCAAAACTTTCTTGGCCACCCGGCCACATCGGGAGTCATTTTGCAAATATGCGAGAGAGCATGGAGAGAAATGTAATACACACAGCGAGCCACGTGATTTTACGCGACCTACTGGCCTCAGCCCTTAATAACTCACTAACATTAAAATATTATATAATGTCTTCGTAAACTCTAGTTTTGGGTTCCACCCATTAAATTCTTGGCAGTGTCCTAAATCACTTAGAGTTTCAGCGGAATGCAATGCCTATGAGATGAAATTGTTAAAGTTAAAAAATCGTATTCGTTTATTCAAAATGTGAAAAAGCGACTGGATATAGGGCGTTCAAGGGAATGAAGACCCTAAACAAGAGAAGCTGAAGAGTTGGGAAACAGAAGCGCATATGCTGTACGACACATTGCTGACAGTATTTGACTGTGTTGTTATGTATACAATATAATACGTAGTTTGGCAGGATTTTTGTAGTTATGGGTACAAGAGCAAAATCATCATAACTACTGAATTAGTGTCTTGCTATTAGAGGAAGTATTTTAAACTAACATTTGGAGCGAAACCTTGGGATATCGTGTTAGCGTGAAAATAGGGAGAAAGATTTGGCAAAAAGTAAGAAAAGACTCTTGGGACTCTTGGGACTCTTGGGACTCTTGGGACTCTTGGGACTCTTGGGACTCTTGGGACTCTTGGGACCCTTGAACTCTTGACACTCTTGGAACTCTCGGCACTCTCGGTGTAGAAATCTTAGTTTGTTGGAATCTAGATCAGTCTATTTTACTCTTGGTCTGTTGGAATCTTGGTCTGTTGGAATCTTGGTCCGTTTAACTTCAGTTCAGCAGTACATTTGATCTGTAAGAATTTTGACTTGTGCTATTCAGAATCCGTTTCCTAGTTTGATGAAAACTCTGATTTGACTCATGATCTGTTGGACGCTTAGTCTAATGGAGCTTTGAATTATTGGTTTTCACTTTGAATTACTGAATGTGTCCTATTTTGAATGGTGAAGCTCACAATAATTAGAGGTCTTAGACGTTGGAACAAGTGAATCTTTTCATTGGTTTCTATAATGTTATCATTCACCAACATCAAATTCTTTGAAAATATGACTACATGAGGTTCCAATCTAACCACATTTGAGAATTGTTTGCACGTTTATTGAGCTATTCTAATAAAAGGCAGCGGTTTCCTAGAATATCATGATATTAACTTATAATTACAAATTACCGAAAGAAACTGTGTTTGTTTTTTTTGCGCTGACAATCTCCACCCAACAACTTAATTTAACTCCTTACCCTAACTGGTCTGAAATCTGTATCCGTTGTCTAACGTTTATGGCAAACAAAGCAGAATATAATCAGTTTACCAAATACGCACGTAGTATTTTTGGGTGCTAAACTGCTCCAATTAACGGTGTCAATAGCAGAAAGTGAAACCAATGTATTACGTTACACTGTGGAACATGACATGTCTCATTTCTTTAATACCGTTGAAAACATTGTATTCATCTTCTTGCACTGCAAAGGATTGGTTAGACCGAAAATTCATAAACAAGAATTTAGCTTACTTTTCTCCTAAGAAAAGTAAAACTGTGAAGCTGTTTGCAGGGGCAAAAATATAAAAAGACATTAGAGCAAAAAAATTTTCAGTCGATCGTTGAACCAAAATGTGTACTAGACGTTACCGGAGGTCCGGTATTTTACCGATCGTTTTAGTTATTATTGTAGTTTGTTTTCTTGGTATCGATGCGTGCAGTTCAAATGAAACCGAGCCTTGGCAGGAAGTGCACCTGAGACAGAAACGGTTTCTCTCATTTTTGCCATACGGAGGAGTTTGCAAAATCTTATTCTCTTTCGTGGCGCCTGTCAGATTCCACCATCGGCTGAAGCGAAGTGTGAACTTGGCCATTAATGTTCAAGCGAATTATCCCATTCCGGCGAAAATCATTTACCCGACACCGGAGAGTTACTTCAAAAATCGCGGATTGAGTGAGAACTTTGTTGATCGCAGCCGAGAACAGTTATATGTCCTGCTGGAGAAAATGATTGGGTCCTGGAGCCCGAACAGTCGAGCTTGTCTACTGAGAATGATATGCGAAGTGGCGGATACTCCGCTGAAGCACAATGGACTGATCGGGGAACTCTTCGATGTAATTTTTACGTGAGTACTTTCAATTTTTTTAAATTTTAGTTAAGATCACCTGTAACCAAATTTTGTTACTTTTCCTAAAAAGGCAGTTTATAAGGAATTAATGAAAACATTTTCGTTTGCGTTTAAAAAAAACAGTGCCGAAAGGGTTTTTCTTTGATAGACTAAATTATTAATTAGACCGATTACCTTCCCAACTTGTGTTATATTAGGTAAAGTTTCAAAAACTTCATTGAGAATGTCTTTCGAATAAATCGAGCAAATTTGTGCTAATCGCGCGTTAACTCAGCCGTGCGGTATCAAGTTATATTAACTTGATAGAACAACTTAGCAGTACCGTAAAACGGAAGTAAAGTTAAACTCTAGAGTAAACGACACAACTTTGCAGTTGCATCGAAGTTCTTCTTCGTGTAATATTTTCTCTATTACACACGTATTTTCACTTTTAATGATAACGATTCATGAAGTGTTACTATGCTTTCGAAACTTTCATTGACTCACATGGAATTCCTCTGCGGCATACTCAAATATATCGTTATTTGAAAGGTGTTAATCGATTTTACACATAAAACCAACTAGATATGTTCCAAATGCACTAGTGCCTTGGTCATGACCTAAATGCTACGAGCGAATGCATCTGTTGTTTAGCGGAGGAATTAAATATATGTTCGTAGCGGATTTCCAACTAAATTCGACAGAAACACTAGAAGGGAATATGTTTGTTCCTCGTAATAGTCTTATAAATCCGATCTACGTCAGCCAGCTGGAAGGTGATTCATACCATTGATCCAATTCACTTTCAAACTGTCTGCACGGTACTTCTATTTGAACTTCTAAGAGTTTTTTTTATCGTCATACAGGCGTTAGCCTAATTTTGTGCTTAGGGCACATAACCGTTTTGATTTTTTTTTTCGTTGTTTACCGTGTTTGCTGAACACAGATTATACAACATTATAGCTTTACTCTTTCAGCACTCCTAGAATTGCTATCATTTGTTGGTCGACAATTTGTACTTTTTAGTAACAGCTTATTGTAACTTTTTTTTTATTCCTTAAGACATGAAGTAACACATATATCAGAAGGGCTGAGGCCAGTGTGTTTTATGGCGTTTTAAAGGGCTATTTTCACGCTTCAAATCTGATTTTCTCAGAAACGGTGACGAATATCAAAAAACCCAACTGACAATCTCTTAGACAATTAATTTAGATTATTATTCTGTGAAAATTTCAGAATGATTGTTTGACTTTAGCGGTCGGGAAAGTCTTTTTTCTGAAGGAAGAATTGCATAGCTGAAAACGGCAACTTGTTCATTGAATATCTCGCCTTCAAAAGCATGGATCAAAAATCTATCCTCACAATGCCTAGATCATTTAATTTAGATGCGATTAGTGCATAAAAACACATTTCTTGTCCCGATAAAAATTAAGTGAATTTTTGTTTTGTAATGTCAAGTCCATTTCCGGCACCATTTTTTTCAGCTCTTGTATCCTGGTAACGTAACGAAACATGAGAGAGAAATAAAATCGGCTCAACAAGGCTGCCAAACAAGCGGTAGCTTTATTGGATTTTATGTAATGTAGTCAAACTTGTAACCGAAAATATCAAAACTTTCTTGGCCACCCGGCCACATCGAGAATCATTTTGCACATTTGCGAGAGAGCATGGAAAGAAATGTAATACGCACAGCGAGCCACATTGTTTTACGCGACCTACTGGTCTCAGCCCTTACGGTGAAATGTAGCGTCATAAAATGCGCTTCAGTTGAACGAACCGTCGCACAATGGATACCAAGAAAAACGTACACATAGAAACAAATTTTTTTTTTCAATGATTGAGCGCAGTGGGCTTATCCATCGTTATATTGGCTTGTAAAAAAGACTGGACGTAATGGATTTTTGAATCCTTCAAACTTTGGAAATATGCTAATTCAATCGTTATTGTTAGTGATTTTCAAATTACGGTTGTTTTGGCTAAAGTTTTATAATTTTGAGTTGCATTTTCTAATTCTTTGTGAAATTCTGCTACAAACACTACCCTTTAGTTCTTAAACCATCCCCGTGGAACAAAACAGTAACCGTGGAACAAAACAGTAACCGTTTATACATTTCAAAAACCAATTATGAACATTATCTAAATATACTATCTTAGTTTTAAGTTATTTGTTAATTAAAATTAGAAAAAGCCCTTGGCATCTTAGAGCGTAAGCAGTGTGCCTTAAAAATTACATAATTGAATAAAAAAAACCAATTACGGCTCGGCAAAGCAAAATTTCAAAATTCTAAGAATGCTTAGTTGTGATGAATTTGATTTCGAAAACTGTGTTTGATGTGTTTTTGATTTTTCGAAAATCGATCTAGTTTTTGAATAATTGATCAAAAACGCGATTCGCGCATTCCGCTACACATTAACTTAAAGAGTAAAATAAACTGAAGAAAGCCATCCACCAAAAGGAAATGAAATCAAGAGCCACTTGCTTCGAATTGAATTAAACTAGGCACAGGTCTTCAGTACGGCAAACTTTTTATTTGACTTTTGGTGGTGCGATAGAGAGACCAATTCGATTCAAGGCTGATGTTTTGGAAAGGTCGTATGCCTTTTTTCATGCACTTTATTCAAATTGTGACACCTCTAAAACTATAAATTGTACAAAAATGACGCCCAAGAAGTTGAAGAAAATCGATTGGACACTCCAAAAAAAACATGCACTGCAAAAATGTTGAATACTTTTTAAGAAATTAGAAAACCAACCGAATAGCCATTATTAGAAAAAAAAAAACGTGCTTAATCCACCTATCAGTGAGATGATACCTTTTTTTATCAATCCGCATGTGTTTTTTTCATGAATATTCTTTGGTTTTCATGACATTATTTTAATGACCGTCGTTTTAAGCTGCAATTTGAGATTTTAATCACTCATTGCTTTATCTAAAAAGGTTACAATCGATTAAACTTTTCATGATATGTCGAAGTGAGCTCCACTTTAGAATTTACGGTAATTTAAGGTACTTCCAGAGCCGGTATTCAGGAACCAGCATAAACCAAACCGATTCGTATGGCCATATGACGAATAAATTGCAATAGTTTTGAGTCCAACTTTCAAGCTTTTCGGGATTATCATCTTCTATATCGGTTTGAATTTTAAAAATTCATCCTCCTGTAATTCCAGAATCGGAAGTCAGCATTGAATAAAATTAATTATTTTAGTTTATTTTAATTTGAATTTTTTTCTGAAATTCGATTTGGCTTTATTTGAGAAAACGATTGAGCTTTGAGAAACGATTCGATACTGGAGCCGGAATTCGAAAATCGGTGTAGCCGAAGTCAGACAAATTCATCTGATTAGTTTACATTTGTTTCAATATGTTTAAAAATCAGTATCAGACATCAGACATCTTTGAGAAATCGTAGTACGAGTTGAATTGTTGGGTGCCTTCCAAATCGAAAACTGAATACCACTAAAACTGAAATAAGTTTATTTGGTTGTCGACTATTCAAATCAGCAAATCTTAGATGATTCTTAGATATCATTTGGATCTTAGATCGGTTCAGCCATCTACGAGGAAAATAAGTTACACAATTTTAATTTCGTTTCACATATCATCCTGTAGTTCCGGAACCAGAAGTCGGATCCAAACATAATTCAGGAACCTTGTTTAGGAGCATACGAATTTTCATATGAATCTGAGTTTGTAGAAAACGGTACGGGTGTGTAATGTCAGAGACATAACTGGATGTCGTGAATACGAATAAAACTGACACACTTTCTTTATACTTCCGAATCCGAACTGGTAGTTGATCGATTGTGTGAATTGTGCAACTTTCCCCTTTTTCACTACTAGAATTGTAAACGATGCGCCTAGACTAAATTACAGATCAGTTACATTAAACATTCTGAAACGCAATTAAATGTAATGAAATAACTAGATAGTTCTTTATAATAAAAATAGGCCGTATAGAGTACAGTACAGTAAAATTTCGCATAATTCTTTAGGAGTATTATTATGGTTCTAAAAAGAACCGATTTGAAGAATTCTGGAATTAGGAACTGGACCTGAGCTCAAGAACTAAATTCAGAACTTAGAACAGACTCAGAATTCAGTTGGATTTTAGTTCTAGAATTACAATTTCGAAACTGAAATCAGTTCCGAAATCTTTTTCCTGAATCCAGTTCAGCACACAGGCTCTGAATTCTAAACCCGGATCTAAGCTCTGAAACTTGAAGACGGTTTTTCGCCTCGACCATCAAAATGGGTTGTATAAAGTACAGTAAAGCAAAATTTCGCATAATTGTTTGAGAATATTATTATGGTTCTAAAAAGAACCGAATTGAATTCTAGAATAAGGAACTGGACCTGAGCTCAAGAACTAAATTTAGAAACAAGAACAGAAGTTCTGCTTTCATTGACGACTGCTCCACCTGACGATTGACGTCCAAATGAGAGCACGACCTGAGCGTTTGAGGTTTGGCACCACGAAAAAGGTCTGCTCTCATTATTGACGACCGCTGCTCCCGACGATTGATGTCCAAATGTAAGCACGACCTAAGCGTTTGAGGCTTTGTACCACGCAAAAGGTCTGCTTTCATTGCCGACTGCTCCACCTGACGACTGAAGTCCAAATAAGAGACGAGACCTGAGCGTTTGAGGTTTTTAACCACGCAGAAGGTGCACTCTCCGAAGCTGCTGGTCCCACGACGTCTGCTTGCATCCAACGCACAAGAAGAAATGATCGAATTTCGACCACGGTTCCCCTTTTATACGCAGTTTGTTGAAGATATGTGCCGGACTACCTCAAAATCGTCGTCCTTGCGCGAAAAAGCCAAGCAAAAGTAGAGTTTCCCGCGTAGTTTTCAAAATTTGAGAAAACTTAATATTTGAGTTGTTTGTGGTTATCTCACACTATTCAAAATATTATCCTAAATTCCTGATCATATTTTTGATGAAATGGTGAAAGAATTATGTTGCTGCCATTAATACAAGTCGAGATATCTACGATTAAGTTCTGCCCATTCTTCCATATGGCTAATTTTGAAAAGGCACCCCATAGTAAAGTAAGTCGTATTCACGACAAAATTGAGTGAAATTATTTGTCACATACGCATTTGCTGATCTCGACGAACTGATTCAAATGGTATATGGGTGTTTTGTTCTTCCAGCATTTATTGCTGTAAGCAGTTTAAATCAATATAATTATGAAATTGTTCAGAATTCGGAAGTACTGCCATCTTTCCAATATGTCATATTCGAACGATTATGTTGCCAAAAACGAACCGTGCTAAAATTGGTCCGAGGCAAAATGTCATGAAAAATAATGCTGTTCACAGTCTTTTTGGTACTTAGAAACTATTGTATGTAACAGCATGAAAAATAGTGCTTTACGTTGCTCCCAAGCCTTTCTTTGCCATACAGCGCTCAGAACTTCTACTGCTGGAATATGGGGGAAAAGTCGCTTACACAAAAAATTCGATATCTCCGTTAAAAATGGACGGATTTTAACAATCTATGGCTTGTTGGATAGCTATTTCCGTGCGGAATCTAAGTCTGAAAACATATTCTGTTTTCAAGGTCAATTGTGACAGATACTGTCAAAAAACTGAAAATTTTGACATAAAACTTCGTATAACTCAAAAAGTAAACATCCGATCTCAAAACCATTCAATAGCGTTCTGGGTGACGGGGAGACCTTTCATTTGCGACTAGTTTGATCAAAATCGGTCCAGCCATCTCTGAGATCTCGACCTCTTAGTTGACAACACACATACAGACACACACACATACACACACACACACAGACATTTGCTCAGTTCGTCGAGCTGAATCGATTGGTATATGACATTCGGCCCTCCGGGCCTCGGAAAATTTTTCGAAAGTTTGAGCGAATTCTATAGCTATTTTTTATATATATATAAAAAAGGTAAAAAGTCGGGTTTAATATTTTTTGAAACAATTGTATTTTAAACTTTAACTTAGAGCCCACATTTTGGTGTAAACCAAAGTATTAGTATGAATTGAAAAATGACGAAGTTACAGCTAGAACAATTTACCAACAATTTCAAAACTTCAAGTTTTAGATAAAAAATAATCATTTAGACATCAGAATACAAATTAGAAGAAATCAGAAGCAGCCGTGTTCGGGATATATGGACATGAAAGTGAAAGAACTCGTTTTTTTTTTTGTTGATTTGCGCCGTTTCAACAAGTCAAACGTAGTTCTTAACATATTAAAACAGATATTCTAAATGAAATATACAATTTTATATGCCACACTGTTAGCTATTTGAAAAAGCGAGAAAATAATGTCAGAGAAATAACTGGATGACGTTAATGCGAATAAAAATGATAATCGTTTTCTTTTTCTTCGATTTGCAAAGAAGCAATTTTTATAGCTCTTTAGATAAAATTCGGAGCCTTTAGAAGGGTTTATTTTGCACATGTCTACTTTTCGTAGTATTGTGCTCCAATGCAAACGACCAACAGCAGGAGGACGCAATCCGACGCAATTCTCTGAAAGGAAACTAGCTCTGCGATCGTCCCGCAATTGATTCAATACTGAACTGAACTCTTGATACTGGAACTGAGCTCTGGAATTGAGCCAACCGGATTGATGCACTTGCTTTACTTCCTGCTTAGTCAACTGTTTAGGCAAAAATGAACGAGATGTAGAATATGTAAATCTTTCTTACAAACTCAGGTACGAGAAAGGCATCAGGAGTTTTCTTCTTTGATACTCGTTGACACCAAAAATTTAAGAAAACTTTAACTTTGAATTATTTGTGATTATGTCATACAACTGAAAATTTTGATGTGGAACACATCTTTATTTTCTATATTTATTAGAAACTCAAGAAATGTGGTTAGGTTTTAAACACTTACAGCTCAGTATATTTTGTATAAATTATTAATATTATTTCATTATTTGATTGAAAATATTTCTAAGATTCGATTTGAATGTATCAAGCCACGTATTTTCAATTATTAATGATTGAAATTTTGATTAGTAGCGAGCAGTGTCCTATTTTGTCTGCTAAAAATATCCGGCATATCGGATTTCCCTGCCATAGACGACGGTTTTGAGGGGGTAAGCGATATATCAAAGGGAAAGCATCGCTCTGATTGGTCAATCGATGCAAAAGCGAAGCTGTTGGAAGCACGCGAATCTATAAATAGAACCGAAATTATAGCTAACGTTTCAGTCCTACGCGTAGCATGCTAGAGTTAGGTTGTTGCTAGACAGAAAGACAAAAAGTGCCATAAAACGATTTGAAATTTTGAGTGCGTAAGAATAATTTCTAATTTATATAAGATGAACTCTATTGAAAATGAGAAACTATTTATCGCTTCAACCGAAATCGCAGAATGGTAGAGAAACTTAACGATATAAAATCACTGCTTGCATACAAAACTTGAACACAAGCTTGACGAAGAGAAGCTATCAAAATCGTATCGCAAGTATGTTCAAAGATATATTTGCATACATTTGGGATATTGGTGAAATTTCGTCGGCTATAAAACAAACAATTTTCGGTGTTGGTTCCTAATCGAGATAAATCTAGGCAAACTCTCGTGCAATAGCGGATTCAAAAGTGTGACGATTGATTGAACTATTTGATTGTAGATCATTAGAAATTTTGGTTGCCTTGTTCCACATCAATGGCTCGAACAACCACATGGGGCTGATCCTTGTAGTTTTATCATAAATTGATATTTCCGATGGCATGTAGCAAAAACTATGTTGATATGTTGAATACAACAAGAGATATTCACGATCGAAAACTTATCACTCTATCAGAGGGTAGATTTTGAAAATGCGTCCCATAGTAAAGTAAGTCGTATTCACAACAAAATGGTATGTATTATTGTTGGGTAACAATCAAAATTTTGAAAATCGCAATTGAATTTTTCTAGAAGTGATTTCCAGACAAAAAATCATCGATCAGAAAACTCACCGCAGAAAAGTTCGATTCTATGCAAACGCGATTCTAACTGAAATTGATTTTACTTGGCAAAAAATACGTTGTGGAAAGTTCACCAACGAACATTCTGTTCGGTGATATTTAAGAGAAAAGTTCGTACATTGAATATATCTGATATCATTCTCGAACAGAAGATTCAACATGGATTAATTCGCCGATGAACAAAAACTAATCCTTTCGTACGCAGAAGTACACAGAAAAAAATAATGAAATTTACACGACATGTAAATCAATAGTAACATGGAATAGATATGGCTTAAATCAAAATTTTGATTGAAAACCTTCATCGATGCAAAACTAAATTGGATTGCATTGAATTTTCAATGAATATAACTCTATCTTTCAATTAACGATTAGTTTTGTGATAGAATTACATTGAAACCTACAGAATTGTGATGTAACTTTATGTTTAATTGCCTGCTCCAAATATGTGCATGAAAATAGATGTAAATTCACAAAATATTTTTATCTATGTAACAGGAGCGCAACTTATCGCTTCGTCTTATAATTAGATCTTGCACGATTCACTTCGGTGTCGAACTGAAGCGTAAAGGAAAATTCAGCATCGAAATATCATCTTCTCCCTTTAGATCTCGATCTCTTTAGTGACATTTTTGTGAGTGAAAATACTTCACTAAGTTTCGCAGACACAAAAAATCACTTGTGAACTTCGTGGGTCCGAGTTTTGTGAATCTCGGAAGTGATTTTTTCAGTCGCTGATTTTTTTTTTTAGAAAATTTCTTGAACTGATTGTTTTTACGAGCGATTCTTAAATTGGTTGAGATGGTATTCAAATCAGCCTTACACTCAGGTAAAAAATATGTAGAATTACATAATTATATAGTATGGCTTTTTGTCACAAGAATATCGTATGCGAATCATAAGACCGTTTTATGAAGTCACGAAAATTGGAATTTCAATAAGAAGCCTTATAAATTTACTGTGGAATTCATTAGTTAGTTCGAATGAAAACTATAATAGTGATGAATGAGATGCTTATTGCAGAGTCTTAAACATTACAATAGAGGCATGTTTTTCATGTTAATCTTTTAAATGGAGATTTTGGTGATTTTTGATGCACCATAAGATTTCCCTTATGATTTTCACTAATCATTTTGCATGACTGTACGCTTCGAAACTCTCAGTTCTCCGATTACGAGTTCTGCTAAATTAAACAATACTTTGGTATCTTACACATCCTTCATTTTTCGATGTCTACAAGCACGTCTACAAGTTGACACTATACATACTGATTTCTCTGCTGCTTTTGACAAAAGAAAAACATATTTGTTATTTGATATTTGATCTCAATAGACTTGGATTCGGCGGATCACTACTTAAATGGCTACAGTCTTATCTAATTGGTCGTAAAATTAGAGTAAAAATCGGAGACTGCATTACAACACTTTTCGCAGTCTACTTTGGAGTCCCTCAAGGCAGTCACTTAGGACCATTAATATTTTTACTCTACCTTGACGATTTCAACTATTCATTAAAATGGCAAAAGCTATCTTTCGCGGACGATTTCAAATATATTACCTAGTGAAAAAATTGGATGACATTACATTTTTGCAGTCTCAGCTGGACTTATTCTCGAACTGGAGCCATGACAATAGGATGGTTTCAAATGCATCAAAGTGTTCAGTCTTGTCATTTACTCGCAAACACTCGCTTATTAACCCATTATGTTCTAGCGTATGATATATCATACGCAGAAATATCTATTTTTCAAAAAATGTTTACTGTGGAACTGCACTACCCCACAGCTTCACGATAACAAAAACAGATAAACTACACTACGCAACTTCTTTGTGTGTTAAATCTGCTGTTTGTTTTTCAAAATTTAATTGTATTTTGATCCTTGACCTTTGTCCTACTAACGACTAGAAATGGCAGTGCAAAAGTAAGTTATATATTTCTTTCTATTTTTTTGTCAAATTATGCGCTAATACTTATATCTTGTGAGAAAAAATGAACAGAGGGTCTGAAAAGGTTATATCTATGAAAAAATCCCAAATAATGTGTAAAATAATGTTAAATTTGATGTCAACATTTGTGTGTATGATATATCATGCGGTGGAATAATTTCGTATAGAAAAGATTTCTAACAGTGGTTTTGCGTTTCCTATAATCTTCAACACATAATATGATGGTACTGATGATATCAGTTCATTTGATTCAAATTTTAAAACACCCGGGTTATAATGGGTTAAGTACGATTATAACCTCTCAACCGAACATTTAATAACTGCTTCAATGCCTTCGATTTCCTCGTAGTGCAATTAAACGATTGTTTCTAATTCACTTGTCAGATTGACCTTAGAATTAGTGTTAGCTTTAAAGTGAAAGTGGATTGTTCTACGTATTGTTTAAGTCCATGATATACCTATGTATCATTTGGATGTGAACAATCTGTTGGTACAAAAAATGCGAAGGTGGAGAAAGAGATCATATGAGTTTCATCTCCAGTTTTTCTAACAGTGTATATTTTGCACATATTGTCCAATCGATTTTCTACAATTTCGTCTTGAAAACAATTTTTGTACAATCTACAATTTCCGAATTATCACAATTTGTAGAAAGTGCATGCCAAAATACATACGCCCTTTCTGAATACCTGTCTTGAGTTGAATCGGTCTCTTCATCCGTACCAAACAAATGGTTTACCATTCCATATACGTGTGCAATGTTTCGATCAAAATAAAAAAAAATCGACTTGTTTTTGACACTATTTCTCCTTCTAGTTTCTGGAATTGCTCCGATAGTTTTGATAGTTCGATAGTTTTGACATATTGTGAGCACGTTACAAGGGCATAGATGGGATTATCTTGTTAATTAGAAATAACGCTTTTACGAGTGTCGTGACTACCAATTTTACGTTCCCACACCCTTTCACGGCAGGGTTTGAAACTTACAAACTTTGAATATGCCGAAAACTCACGCACCAAAAAGGTGTCAAATTTCTCCGGAAAATCTATAAAAGACAGTTCGATCAATTATGCACGCAGTAAACCAAAATGAATCTTCACCAACACCGGTTTCATCGCTGCTTGCTGTTCACGTTTATGGTTCTCGTAATTCACAGAGTTTATGTCGCTGCGTGCAGTTCAAACGAAACCGAGCCTTGGCAGGAAGTGCATCTACGACAGAAACGGCTTATCTCATTTTTGCCATACGGAGGAGTTTGCAAAATCTTATTCTCTTTCGTGGCGCCTGTCAGATTTCACCATCGGCTGAAGCGAAGTGTGAGCTTGGCCATTAATGTTCAAGCGAATTATCCCATTCCGGCGAAAATCATTTACCCGACACCGGAGAGTTACTTTAAAAATCGTGAATTGAGTGAGAATTTCGTTGATCACAGCCGAGAGCAGTTGTATGTTTTGTTGGAAAAAATGATGGCTTCTTGGAGTCCCAACAGTCGGGTTTGTTTACTAAGGATGATCTGTGAAGTGGCGGATACTCCACTGAAGCACAATGGACTGATCGGGGAACTCTTCGATTTCATATTTAAGTGAGTATCTGATGTGGAAATAATTCGAACCAGTATTGATCTTGTTATCCGAGATATTTTATGTATTACCGATGAAATCGGTGTGAATTTCATTTGTCCAAGAATAAAAACATTAATCAGTGCACAACTAATACGGAAACGGTGGATTGATTATATTTCAAAAGGATAACAGATCGGCTGAAAAGTTCGTATCGTTTCTATGAGAGGGCGCCACTAGAATTAAATCCATACCATTTTCAGTTAGTACCAACCTTCAAAAGATACGTGTATAAATTTGACAGCTGTTTGATTATTAGTTTGTGAGATATTGCATTTTGAGTGGAGCTACTTTTGTTATTGTGAAAAAAATGGAAAAAAGGGAATTTCGTGTGTTGATGAAACACTACTTTTTGATGAAAAAAAGTGCCGCCGATACCAAAAAATTGCTTGACGAGTGTTATCCAGACTCTGCACCGGGCGAAGCAACAATTCGTAAGTGGTTTGCAAAATTTCGTAGTGGTCATATGAGCACCGAAGACGATGAACGCAGTGGACGTCCAAAAGAGGCTGTTACCGATGAAAACGTGAAAAAAAAAAACACAAAATGATTTTCAATGACTGTAAAGTGAAGTTGATCGAGATAGCTGACACCCTAAAGATATCAAAGGAACGTGTTGGGCATATTATTCACGAATATTTGGATATGAGACAGCTTTGTGCAAAATGGGTGCCGCGTGAGCTCACAATGGATCAAAAACAACAACGAATTGATGATTCTGAGCAGTGTTTATAGCTGTTATATCGAAATAAAACCGATTTTTTTCGTCGATATATAACAATGGACGAAACATGGCTCCATCACTTCACTCCGGAGTCCAATTGACAGTCAGCTGAGTGGACTGCACGCGATGAACCGAACCCAAAGCGTGGAAAAACTCAACAATCGGCCGGTAAGGTTATGGCGTCTGTATTTTGGGATTCGCATGGTATAATTTTCATCGACTACCTTGAAAAGGGAAAAACCATCAACAGTGACTATTATATAGCGTTATTAGAGCGTTTGAAGGACGAAATTTCAAAAAAACGGCCTCATTTGAAGAAGAAAAAAGTTTTGTTTCATCAAGACAATGCACCGTGTCACAAGTCGATGAAAACCATGCTGAAATTGAACGAATTGGGCTTCGAACTGCTCCCTCATCCACCGTATTCTCCAGATTTGGCCCCCAGTGACTTTTTCCTGTTCTCAGACCTCAAAAGAATGCTCGCTGGTAAAAAATTTAGAAACAATGAAGAGGTAATCGCTGAAACTGAGACCTATTTTGAGGCAAAGGATAAATCGTACTACAAAAATGGTATCGAAAAGTTGGAAGATCGCTATAATCGCTGTATCGCCTCTGATGGCAATTATGTTGAATGATAAAAACGAATTTTGGCAAAAATATGTGTGTTTCTATTAAACGATACGAACTTTTCAACCGAACTGTTAGGTGACGTAATCGACAAACCTGTGGTTAAATCTGTGCATTTTTTTGAAGGAACGCTATAACTGAACCCATTCAAATATAGAACATAAAATTAGATGAACTGTTTGCATTTCTACATAAATGACATAAGTTCTAAAATGCATTAAACTTAGTTGGTTCACAATCGGTTTCTTGTGAATTTTGGATAACGTTTCTAAGCTTCTCGAGTAACAAAGAAGTGCCTGCAGCACAAATCAAAAGTCCGTCATGAGTCGCATTGCTCTCTTCATCCATAGAAAGCGATACTGAAGACATGCAAAAAGTTTCAACCAAATCGAAATATGCAAATTGACTTGATACCCGTTTAAGGAATTGCTCAATAGGGCATAAATATAGAGATATTTACTTTTAAGTGAAAATAACGATTATGCCACAACAGAATTAATGTATGTTCAATACAAATATACAAAAATAGTTTTTTCAAGTTATGATACGATATACGGTACAAACCATCACAATTCGACACGTCCATAATGACATAGCGCTTCGGATCTATTCAGTAGGTTAAGTTGAACTTGCAGTTGAATTTGAATTGTTATCGAGAGGCACGACATTATCAATTCGAAGAAGAAATTTAAAAAATATCATCTAACTTCCAGAAAACAGATAATTCGAGGGTCCGACTAAAATCACTTGACTTATAATTTGTCGAAGTGAAGTCCTTGCTGTGTCTACATCTACGCTATTTGGCCAAATACTGATCATTTGCTCAACTCTGCTAGTATAATTCATCTTCCATTCGATACACACCGTTAGACAGTTTCCATGAAAGTGCAATTATTCCAAAGCTGAATCAAATATGCTCTGAATCTCAGCCTACTTAGCAAAATAATATCTTCAAACAACTCTGAACGCACCTAATATAGAAAATTTTCTTTATTTCCTTTCTTATTCCAGGCCCTCCGAAACGGATGAAATGACTGAAGAATTCAAGCTAGCTTCTAAGTACGGACGAAATGGAGTGGACTGTGCGCGAGTATATGACAAATGCCCTATGGGACACGGAATCCTGGAAAAGATCTCATCTGTAATAAATATTTAATATACTGAAAACGAAACACATGCCGTTCAGTTGAAATAGCCTTCGAAAGCATTTATTTTTAGCATTTCGTGTGGTTCCCGAAATCGATTCTTTCTGCGACCGTTAAGTGATATTCTGTTAGTGATGAACTGTTTATTGTACATAACTTATTTACAACACAATTTGTTACGATGATAAGTTTTGTCCTGTTCATCATGCTGAGTAATTCCAGAAATAGGTAGCGAATCTACAGACTGCACATTTTACAGTAAAATATACAAATATAAGACTTCACAGCTAAAGAGGAATGAATTTGCTCTTAATAAGCATTATCCTAGAAGCAGTTATACTTTGAATATTTGGACATTTGCACTCCCGTCACGTAACACGAGAAATAAATATTCTTAATTTTCATTAGGCAGATTCCACTTGAGCTGACTGGTAACCAGAAGCTGGTATACTCCGGAGGAAATGCCAGTAGGAGTTCTTAATTGGCCTAGCTCCTCTAGCCAAAACGTGAAGAACAGAGAAGCCAGATCTGCAGATTTGTCTGTAAATTTGCAGATTAGGTACATAGTGCAGCTGACATTTTTTGTTGTGCAGACTTTTGCCGACTTTTGAAAATCGAATTTTTCTTAGACTTTCGTCAAAATTGACAGACTTTTGAAATTGCCGCGACCTTTTTTTTTTACTCGCCAAATCAGTTTAGCGTATCATACTTTATAGAGAAATGGCTGCCAGCAAGACATACTTGCTGACTGCAGATTTTTTTTCGGATATACAGACTTTTCCAACCCTGTCTGAAGATATTTGAAATTTTTACTTGGCATCTCTGGTGAAAAAGTAAATACGACTATTTTTGTTAACTAAAATGTTTCCAGATTTTGCAGATTCCTGCTTAGAAAAGCCAACCAAAAATAATACTAAAATCAAAAATAATACTAAAATCACGAATTGTTTTTGATCAGTTTTTTTTCTTCAAGTAGAAGAAGTTATAACTAAATCAATATTGATGCGTTTGCAAAATTTTGAGTTCATTAGTTAGGCGGAAAAAATAGTTGAAAATGATCTCTCATTTATGCTAAAGATTTTAGTACAGGGTGATTTTTTAAGAGCTTGAGAACTTTTTTAAACAATAAAACGCATAAAATTTGCAAAATCTCATCGGTTCTTTATTTTAAACGTTAGATTGGTACATGACATTTACTTTTTGAAGATAATTTCATTTAAATGTTGACCGCGGCTGCGTCTTAGGTGGTCCATTCGGAAAGTCCGCTTTTTTATCGACAAATTTTGTTCAGCGATGAGGCTCATTTCTGGTTGAATGGCTACGTAAATAAGCAAAATTGCCGCATTTGGAGTGAAGAGCAACCAGAATCCGTTCAAGAACTGCCCATGCATCCCGAAAAATGCACTGTTTGGTGTGGTTTGTACGCTGGTGGAATCATTGGACCGTATTTTTTCAAAGATGCTGTTGGACGCAACGTTACAGTGAATGGCGATCGCTATCGTTCGATGCTAACAAACTTTTTGTTGCCAAAAATGGAAGAACTGAACTTGGTTGACATGTGGTTTCAACAAGATGGCGCTACATGCCACACAGCTCGCGATTCTATGGCCATTTTGAGGGAAAACTTCGGAGAACAATTCATCTCAAGAAATGGACCGGTAAGTTGGCCACCAAGATCATGCGATTTGACGCCTTTAGACTATTTTTTGTGGGGCTACGTCAAGTCTAAAGTCTACAGAAATAAGCCAGTAACTATTCCAGCTTTGGAAGACAACATTTCCGAAGAAATTCGGGCTATTCCGGCCGAAATGCTCGAAAAAGTTGCCCAAAATTGGACTTTCCGAATGGACCACCTAAGACGCAGCCGCGGTCAACATTTAAATGAAATTATCTTCAAAAAGTAAATGTCATGTACCAATCTAACGTTTAAAATAAAGAACCGATGAGATTTTGCAAATTTTATGCGTTTTATTGTTTAAAAAAGTTCTCAAGCTCTTAAAAAATCACCCTGTATATTCCATTTACAATAACTTTCTTGCATCCGCAAATTAGATAAAAAATGCTTCTTCTAGCAAAAGTGATCTTTCAAATTTTTTACTGTTGATGAGAAAAATCGTATTCAAGAGATTTTTGTCGTGAATACGACTTACTTTACTATGGGGTGCCTTTTCAAAATTTACCCTCTCTCAAGTTTTTAAGTTTTAAGTTTTTAAGTTTTTGATCGTGAATATCTCTTGTTGTATCAAACGAATCAACATAATTTTTGCTACATGCCATCGGAAATATGATCACAATTTTATGATAAAATTTTCAGTTGTGTGACATAATCTCAAATAGTTCAAAATTAAACTTTTCTGAAATGTTTGGTATAAACGAGTATCAAAGAGGATAACTCTTCGACACTAACATCCGCCCGATTCTCTCGATCCCCGTCCCTGTCCACCATCTTCATTGGAACTAACAAGATCTTTTTTTTTGTCACTAACTTTTTCGTTCCCCTTTCCCTGTCTCTTCTCCATCTCGATGGCAACTAATTAGATCTCTGTCGTTTTCAAATATTTTGTTCCCACATCCCCTTTTTTGCCACGTTTTCCACAATATTTACTTCTCTTTCATTCTCTTCGGCAATATCATCATCACCGCCCACGGAAGACCGATCCAGTCGAAAACCAGCATGCGGGCCACTCGCCGGGCCTTCGTAGCCTGGGGGTGTTTCCCGCGGACCCACACGGACCAACGCCATCTGGAAGACTCATGCAACACTCAATTCATCGACCACTGCCGATCGCCATTACGATTTACGAGAACCCGAGACGACATAGTCTACCCAAGTAGCAATCCGCAACTAGTTCTGATACGACAAAGTCCAAACTATGTTGCAACAAGAGCACGAATATGTGTTTTATGTTATACTGGTTAAAACATGGTGACAGCAATGTTTCATCATAACATAACTAGTTACGAAATAATAATTTAGGTTTCCAATCATAACATCTTTGTGTCATATTGAATTAAATATAATTTATAAGCTATCGCTACTTAAGCCAAACATATTTTTAATCACAACAATGCTTCTAGCCACTAGTTGAAAATAAGTTTATTTGACGTCAATAGTAGCAACCCATAACAAGTTTTGATACCACTTAACCCAACTGTGTTGCAACAAGAGCACGAACATGTTTTTTATGTTATACTGGTTAAAACAAGGTGACAGCAGTGTTTCTTTATAATGTAAACATTAAACTAACTATCATTTGTAAGTTATCGTTACTTGATTCTAACATATCTTTAATCACAGCTATGTTTTTAGCTACTAGTTGAAAAAAGGTTTATTTTCCGTTGCGAAACCATTATAAATACGTTAACGTATATGTGAATCATTACTGTGAATTGATATAGCAATAACTTAGATATTATAAGATTATAACATATAATTTCTTCATTAATTCAGATAGTTATCGGTAAGTTTTCCCAATGTTATGATAACTAAAATGCAAACAAAACAACCTTTGTTGGCTTGAATATGGCGAACACAATATGGAGTCTCAAGAAGTGTATGAAACGTAAATAAAACCAGGATATTACTTTATTCAAAACTACTTTTTGCCGAAAATAGTGAAAGGCAGAATAGTCATTTTTGTTCTATGCACTGTCATAAACACGAAGAAAATAATATAGGGATTGAACATCGATTGTGATAATATTATAGTTCTCATGATATATGAATTTAAAATGATGAGAAATCACTCTACTTGGAATAATTTTGAGCATTCTGAACATAGGGTTATTATTTTGTTTATTTTTCATATCTTTGTAAACAGATTTTGATTGAAGGCGCATAAAAAACAGTTAAGTAAAATTGAATTCCGCTCGACAATTTTTGGATCGTTGTGAAAATAGTACCTTGTATCAAGTTTGTGACTTAAAGTACTCTTCTGCTTTTTTATTGAAGATAGAAATGTATTCTGGATTCATTCAATGTTCATAATGTCGATGGTGACTAAGTTTCAACTAGTTTACTTAGAAACAAGTTATTTTCAAGTTATGAAAAGATAAGTTATTTCAGTATGGCATTGCAACGTAACGAAAACATATTTTTAGCCGATTTAACAACTAGTAGAAACTGCGCTTATTGAGTCATGCAAGTGGTTAGATGTAAGTAACAATCACTCAAATATCTGGTTGCAAACTAGTCACAAACAAGCTAGCGTAACAAAAATTGTTACTTGGGTAATGATACTATTATAGTTTTAAGTTAGTCGTTAAGTAAAATTAGAAAATACCCTTGGCATCTTAGAGCTTAAGCAGTGTGCCTAAAATTATATTACATTATTGAATAAAAAAAAAGAGGATAACTCATAAGGCGCGTTTGCCTTTCTCGTATTTTGAAAGCTCATGGCTCAGTGATCTGTGGAAGGATTTATATAATCTAACTACCAATAGAATCGAAATTTTTCAACTTAAACGTGTATAGCAAAAGCATTGAAGTATTTCAATACTACACTATTGAAAACCCTGTCTCATTTGACCCATGTCAACACTAGCCAATCAGAACGCGTTCTGAGGAAGAGAACAAAATATCTGCTGCTGTACAACAAATCGTTCGAGAAAAATGTTCCGAAAAGTGATGAATATCGTAGTGAGTTCCTCAATTTGGTCCTTCTGAATGCTAGAAACGAATCCCTACAGCATATTGATAGTTTCTTTCAATAAATTATGCATATCCGAAATCAAAAAATTGACAATAAAATTCTGTATGCGGCTATTTTTATAGCCGTTAGGACCGCCCATTAGTGAAAAAGCTACTAACGAAATCACGTAAAAGAAAGTTACTAACAAAAATTGAATCAGTTTGGATTCTATCGCCAATGCGAGCAGATGTATTTTGTGCCGTTTGCAAAGCTAGTTTCGCTTCCGACAAGAGCGATTACGTCACAGCTGCCAGTCATTTGCATGAATGAAAAGCAACGGTAAAGAGCATTACACCAAATCAGCCGTTCTAATGGCTCTAAAAGTTTTCTAAAGAACTATTAGGATTTCTTGCTCTTAAATCGATGGAAAATATCCTCAGTTTAGTGCAAATCTAGAACTGTTTGATTTGATTTTTGCACTTTTCGCTGTGTGAAATTCACAGTAATCTAGATCAAGTGAAGCCTTCTTTGTTTTTGCGAAAAATGTGGAAAAGGGGAATGCTTGCATAATTCATTCAATTGATCAACTAATTGATATTCGGAAGTGTTAAGGAACATGCCAATTGTTTTCGTATTCACGACATCCAGTTATGTCTCTGACATTACCCACCCGCCTTTTTGTATGTAGTCACAGTGGTCCCTTGCTTCAGTTTTACTCTGGACCCTTGAGAAGATTTGCTGTTATGAGCTTCCATTTTAATTTTTTTTGTGTTCACTTGGTCACTGTTTTTTTGTTCTGATCCAAACAGATTGTTAGGGCAAGATTGTGGTTTCCAACGGATCAATACTTGGATATCACACACGGCAACGAACAAATAACACCGCCAAACAGAAGTACCAGTTGTAAGCGGAAACGAAGCACTAAATTGAAACTATTGTCACTACTGAGCACGAAATTGATATATATTCCAATGATTTAGAGTCAAGTTAAATGTAGCAAATTCATTAACGAATCACCGAGATACGAGCGCTGCAAGTTTGGTCCGAAAAATCAATCGTCAGTAGTTCTAAATAAGCCTGCTAGCTACCGGAAATCAAAGTCAACAGTTAATTGGTGTTCAATATACTCAAACGAATACGGTGGCATCTCTATCGGTCTGATAGTGAAGGAAGACGTGGAGTGCTACAGCATGAGAGTAGATAGGAGCGCCCGTAGGGCCTCCAAAGCCGCTTCTCTATGCAGATGGCAACAAGAGTGGAACAGCTGAACCAAGGGTAGGTGGACACATCGGCTCATACCTAGGATCTCGAGTTGGTTAGATAGACCTCACGGAGAAGTGAACTTCGGCTTGACGCAATTCCTCACAGGCCACGGGTGCTTCAGGTGGTACCTCCACAGGTTCGGCCACGCGACATCCCCTGTATGTCCTGGCTGCCCAGACGAGATCAAGACGGCAGAGCACGTCTTGTTCGCATGTTCCCGTTTCGCGGCTCGCCGTCGGAGTAGTCTAGATCCTTCGTCGGGGACTAGACGAGTAAATCGTGGGGTAATACCGCTAGGATCATCAGGGCGTGAACAGGAAGCTATCCTCCAACCGGAATCAATGGATCGACTCAGGCATCCTCTCGGTCGGGCGTTGACGGGTATCGAAAGCGTCGGTTTCGGGAGAGCCTCCTTCGTCGGGGGATTCTCCGTCGCTAGATCCTTCGGCGGGGGCTAGTCGACTAGTCGCCACAATACCGATTCGAGTCGTTGAGGCGCCAGCGAACCGGAAGCCATGCGCCAACCGGAATCGCGGGACCGACCTCGACACTCCATCGGGTGTCCTGTGTGGTGTAAGAGAGGACTCGGTGTCGAGAGAATCTTCTTCGCCGGGGAACTCTCCGTCGGAGTAGTCTAGATCCTTTGTCGGGGACTAGATGAGTAGATCGTCGCGTGGTACCGCTAGGATCGTCTGAGCCCTTTCGGTCGGGTCGTAGACGCGTACCGTAAGCGTCGGTTCGGGAGGACTTCCCTCGTTGGGGAACCCTCCGTCGGTGTAGACTCGATCTTTTGGCGGAGACTAGTCGAGTAGTTCCGCGACGTAGCATCAGTTTTGGTTCGTCGAGGCGCCAGCGAACCGGAAGTTACCCTCCAACCGGCATCACTGGACCGACCTCGTCATCCAACTGGTCGATCCCTTGAGAGCAGGATGCTAGTTAGTTAGTTAGTTGTTTATTTTAGCCCGGTTTTAACCTATCGGTCATTCACCGGGGGATGCTGATCCCCATTCTGCATAAATCTGGGGAGGGTGCTGTGAGCACCAATAGCCTTCCACCCCGAAGTAATACCGAGCGGAGGTGCCGGGGAGGTAGGATTGGAGATCCAAGGTGTTTTAGTGGGTAGTTCCAATCAATAGTTGGGTAGTCCTGTGGAGAGTCCCACACTCCATGCATAAATGCATTTCGCCGTGTAAAAAATGCGGTGGCATCCACACACCGCACTCAGTGCAAAAGCATCCATCCAGCGGGCCAATGGATGTAACTTTTAATTTTATCATCCACTCGCTGGTCAAACTACTTGCTTCGCTCACACTCGAACGTTTACTGACCTTAAGGAGCAAGACTCTTTGCAAGCGTATGAGTGATGCCAACAATGTGTGCGTTAAAACAAATTCCGGCGCTTCCTTTCCTGATTTTACTCAATAGATCTTCCATATGGTTGAAAAATAAACCATTCGGTTCTTTCTGATTAAAATTGCAATTCAAGAAAAGAAAAAATCTTAGTCTAAAATTCTTCCGTTTTCCTTAGAACTGCTCAAGAAAAATTATTTCAGTTTCAGCTTACTTCCACTAACACATTTGATTAGCAACAATCACATTCCTATATGTATTTCCTTTTACAGAAATTATTGCGATATAAAGATTTACGTAGCTACTATAAGTGAACCCGCAAAATAGGAACCGTTAATTTAACACACGAAAGGCCAATGGATATGGAATGTTGTAAAACTATCTATTTTTTCGGAAAACTGCTTTTGTAACAGGAAATATTTAGTTTTGTTTATTTTGTTAGCGCAATCTAATACAAATGCATTGAAGCAGTGTTGCAGACTTTTTTATTAGGGAATTAAAATCTACATTTATTAAATGTAAGCAATTTTCCATCAAACGTTGGTGAAAAATTGATCAAAACTGATATTTCATCCAAGATGTCCGGCTTAACAACCATTTGAAAATAAATTATTGTGAAAAAAAAACTAATTGCTGCACAAAATAGTTTCTCACATAGATAAGTTTATTTTGAGTGATTGCAACGATTTATCTCCAAGCGCAGCAATACATGTTAATTGAACCAAAAAAAAAACGCCCGCATGGTATTATTTTCTCATCGACCCTGAGCATGGCCGATATACAACAGACCCTCGGAAGGGTTATCCGAAAGCATCGATTTTGATTGCCCTTGACAGGTTTTTTGATTTTTTTTTTGTGCGAATAAATCTTTTTTTCGAAGGTCGTTACTTCTAACCCATCTCGTCGGTCAGCTAATTTACAATAATTTTGTTCATTTACTCACAGCTTCAATGCTGCATACCAGCCCAATTAAAAAAAAAGAACTACACTCATTCACAGTGAATCTTGCGGCATCGGAGCGCGCAGAACCTAATAATTCGGAAGCCACCTACACAGCAGATGCGGGGTGCGTGCAAATCGCTGCAGTTTCATTCACGCTGAGAACACGGTCACTTCTGTCTATTGCTGATGAGGAATTCTGATGGAAGCTAGAGGCGCAATCGTGCTGTCTACCAACTTGATGTTGCAGCCCGAAAGAGCCATTTACTTACAGCGGTGCTCTCATCGTGGTGCCTCATTCGATTCACGCTGTGTGCAAAAGCACTGCGAAATCTTCCAGTGCTCGAAGCTGATGGGAAGTCGGACGGAAGACAGTGCACGAAAGCTGATCTTGCTTCAATTCATCGTATTGCAATTTACCAGACAAACTCAGCCATATGAGTGATAATAGAGTAATACAACAAATGCATTGCTCTCACATATTTAGCGGCATCATGGTAAAACATTCCATCTTACTCATAAACGACGTTGGAACGTTGCAGTTGGGTTTTTAGGGGTTTTTTTTTTTTTTCATCTTGTGAAATAGATTTAAAAGCATGGAAGAAAATTTACTTTTGCCGGAAAGTTTGTTTAACAGATCAACACGTTTAGTATTTGCGTCGGTCTTTGTGAAAAATAAAGTGAATTGCGATCAATTTAATATACTTTGTTGACTACGACAGAGCAATTCCAGAAATGGGCCATCATACTACGCCTATCATTTGAATAAAACTTTTAACACGTCTTCAGAATAGCAAACCACTCATTTTGCATAGATGGAGAGACGAATACAACGCTAGACTGATGTAATTTGCCTGTAGTTCCTGAAAATGACAGTAGCTCGGAAACTGTTGATGGTACAGTTGTACATTGTCGTCGTTGTCAAGGCTTCGATCATGGAACAAGGATTTGTCACATGGATGTTTGGTACTTGATTATGATGATTTGGATTCCCAAGGCGTTTGTCCAATAATCGTAATAACAGTCAAATTTTCATTCCTAACGCGACCGTCGTACCGTTCGGATGCTAATTCGTGGTAGAGCAAGTGTGTATATAGCCGTGCTAATCCGCTTCAAGGTCAATCAAAGATTAATCTTTTGTTACTGTGAGCAGTGTACCAGACAAACACGAAACAATAGAAACAATACCGTTAGGCGATTTCAAGTGCTAGTGCAAGTCTGTAGACTTTAAATAGTGATCGAACGTTTGGAGTGGTGCCGTGACCCGGTGCTGTGTGCTTTTTTCCTCCTAGAGGTTTTTTTGCACACGGGCACAGTTACAATTCAATCAACGCGTGGCCCCAGCGGCCGAGCTTTGCTACGGAGCACACCGATTAACCAAGGCCAGGCATTGGTGGCTATTGTTTAAGATAAGTAATATTCTCTTTTCCTATTTTATCTGTCGTTTAAATTACCTGATAGTACCCCAGATCTCTTACCCGCACGGATACAATTCCGTGTCATGATAAACATTGAGAAACATAATCCTGATCCACCAGATAATGAAATGGATACAACTGCTAATAGCAACAAACCCCGCGTTAAAAATTATCCCGACGGACTTGCACTCCCGGCCGGACCGTATACGGTTTATTTCCGGCCCAAATTAAATGGAAAAAAATTGAACACTCTTCAATTATCGAGAGAACTGTCAAAGCGATACTCTACCGTTAAGAGTATCGACAAGGTGCGCCCAGACAAGCTTAGGGTCTCGTTAACCAGTGCAAAACAGGCTAACGAGATCGTTCAATGCGAGCTCTTTACGCGGGAATATCGTGTGTACATCCCCGCTCGTGAAGTCGAGATTGACGGCGTGGTCACCGATGCCAGTTTGACATGCGAAGACGTTCTTAAGTACGGGATGGGTTGCTTTAAAAACCCCTTACTTAAGACCGTAAAGATACTGGATTGCAAGCGATTGCATTCAGTGTCGATCGCGGGGGATGGTACCAAATCATATCCCCAATCAGACTCGTATCGGGTGACCTTCGCTGGCTCGGCTTTACCTAACTACGTCCTCCTGGACCGAGTGCGCCTCCCTGTTCGTCTTTTTGTTCCGCGTTTAATGAACTGCACCAACTGCAAGCAACTGGGACACACAACATCCCATTGCTGCAATAAACTCCGTTGTGCTAACTGTGGGGGGTCTCATGCGGATGGCTCTTGCGGTAAACGCACTGAAAAGTGTCTTTACTGTAAGGAGGGTCCGCATGACCTAATGGCATGTCCTGCGTACAAAATGCGCAAGGATAACATGAAGCGTTCCCTGAAGGAACACTCCAAGCGTTCCTTTGCTGACATGCTCAAGACTGCCACACCCCCTAAACAATCAACGAACATCTATACCTGCTTGTCAACTGACGAGAGCGAGTTTGACGACCCATTGGAAGGTACATCTTCGGCGGTCCCTCATAGCTTTAGAAAAAGAGTAAACAAATCCTCTCATAAGCTCCCAAGTAAGGGTTCGAAGATGTCTTCCGATGGGCCTCCAACATTTATATTTAGGAGTAGTGGAGAAAAAGCTCCGAAGCAAAAAGTTCCTGGTTTCGGAAAACTCAATTCTGAGAAGGAATTCCCACCACTTCCCGGGACACCAAAATCCCCAAGTGCCCCTGAAAACCCAACAGAGAATCAGCTGGGTGCTGGGCTCATAAAATTCTCTGATGTTGTGGACTGGATTTTTACCACCTTCAATATCTCTGATCCCCTTAAAAGCCTGTTTATGGCTTTGATACCTACAGTTAGAACTTTTTTGAAGCAGTTGACTGCAAAATGGCCCCTTCTTTCAGCGATCGTATCCTTCGATGGCTAACTCATCCACCGAGGTCACGGATTCAATCACTGTTTTACAGTGGAATTGTAGAAGT
This sequence comes from Malaya genurostris, assembly GCF_030247185.1. Classification (NCBI taxonomy): domain Eukaryota; kingdom Metazoa; phylum Arthropoda; class Insecta; order Diptera; family Culicidae; genus Malaya; species Malaya genurostris. The sequence goes on from NC_080571.1 coordinate 100,912,510, forward strand.
ATCATCCCAAAAATAGATTCTTTTAAAATTCTTGTGAATAATCTGAAATGTGACGCATTTGCATTGTGCGAAACTTGGCTAACTTCTGATGTTTCCCTGAACTTCCACGATTTTAACATTATTCGCCTGGATCGAGACGATCCCTACGGAGGAGTACTTTTGGGGATCAAAAAGTGCTACTCCTTCTATCGAATTAACCTCCCATCGATACCAGGTATTGAAGTTGTCGCATGTCATGTCACAATGAAAGGCAAGGACCTTTGCATTGCTTCCATCTACATTCCCCCTAGAGCCTCAGTTGGGTACCACTGGCTCAGCAGTATCATGCAACTTCTTCCCGCACCGACGTTAGTTTTAGGAGACTTTAACTCTCACGGTGCGGGATGGGGTTGTCTTCATGATGACAACAGATCAACCGCGATCTATGATCTTTGCGATAACTTCAATATGACTATTTTGAATACCGGAGAAATGACACGGATTCCCGCACCACCAGCAAGACCAAGCGCGCTGGATTTATCCTTATGCTCGACCTCGCTACGGTTGGATTGCACGTGGAAGGTGATCCCCGATCCCCACGGTAGCGACCATCTACCTATCGTAATTTCAATCGCCTACGGATTAAGACCATCGGAGACAATCAATTTTTCGTATGACCTCACACGAAATATTGATTGGAAATACTACGCAAATTCGATATCTGAGAAACTAGAATCAACACAAGAACTTCCTCCGGAGGAGGAGTACACGTTGTTGGCTGACTTGATTCTCGACACCGCGACTCAAGCTCAGACGAAACGTGTACCTGGCGCGAAAACCAACATCCGTCCTCCTAACCTGTGGTGGGACAAAGAGTGCTCATCACTGAACGCGGAAAGATCTTTAGCGTTCAAAAAGTTCAGAAAAAATGGAACACCCGATAATTATCGGAATTACGCGGCGTTAGACAAGCAAATGAAGAACTTAGTCAAAGCAAAGAAACTTGGTTATTGGCGACGGTTTGTTGAAGGATTATCAAAAGAAACATCGATGAGCACTCTTTGGAACACAGCCCGACGAATGCGCAACCAAAACGCCACGAATGAAAGCGAGGAATATTCCAACCGCTGGATATTCGATTTCGCTAAAAAAGTATGCCCAGACTCTGTTCCGGAACAGAAGACCACCCGCGCCGCGACATCAAATACAAACGAAACACCGTTTTCGATGGTAGAGTTCTCACTCGCACTCTTGTCGTGTAACAATAAAGCCCCGGGGCTAGACAGAATTAAATTCAACTTGTTGAAAAATCTCCCTGACCCTGCGAAAAGGCGCTTGTTGAATTTATTTAACAAGTTTCTTACGGGTAATATTGTCCCACACGACTGGAGACAAGTGCGAGTGATCGCCATCCAAAAACCAGGAAAACCAGCCTCCGATCACAATTCGTATCGGCCGATTGCTATGCTTTCCTGCATCCGGAAATTGTTCGAAAAAATGATTCTCTTTCGTCTTGACAATTGGGTGGAGACTAATGGCTTGCTTTCAGATACACAATTTGGTTTCCGCAGGGGCAAAGGAACGAACGATTGTCTTGCGTTGCTCTCAACAGAAATTCAAATGGCATTTGCTCGTAAAGAACAAATGGCGTCAGTTTTCCTCGACATCAAGGGGGCCTTTGACTCAGTTTCCATAAACATCCTATCTGAGAAGTTGCATCAGCATGGTCTTTCACCAATTTTGAATAACTTTTTGTATAATCTATTGTCCGAGAAACACATGTATTTCGCGCATGGTGATTTGTCGACAATACGATTCAGTTACATGGGTCTTCCTCAGGGCTCATGTTTAAGCCCCCTTTTATACAATTTTTACGTAAGCAATATTGATGAATGTATCAACACATCTTGCACGCTAAGACAACTTGCCGACGACAGCGTTGTGTCTATTATAGGACCCAAAGCTGCCGATCTCCAAGGACCATTACAAGATACCCTCGACAACTTGTCGACATGGGCTCTTCAAATGGGTATCGAGTTCTCTACGGAGAAAACTGAGCTAGTTGTATTTTCAAGGAAGCGAGAACCAGCACAATTACAGCTTCAACTAGGGGGTGAAACCATAGCTCAGGTCTTCACATTTAAATATCTCGGGGTCTGGTTCGACTCCAAAGGCACCTGGGGATGTCACATTAGATATCTGAAACAAAAATGCCAACGGAGAATCAACTTTCTTCGTACGATAACCGGATCGTGGTGGGGTGCCCATCCAGGAGACCTGATCAGGTTGTACCAAACAACGATATTGTCCGTTATGGAATATGGATGCTTTTGCTTCCGATCCGCGGCGAACACTCATTTCATCAAGCTGGAAAGAATCCAGTATCGTTGCTTGCGTATTTCCTTAGGTTGCATGCAGTCAACTCATACGATGAGTCTCGAAGTGTTGGCGGGCGTCTTACCGTTGAAAAACCGATTCTGGGATCTCTCATATCGATTGCTAATCCGATGCGAAATCTTGAATCCGAAGGTGATTGAAAACTTCGAAAGGCTTGTCGAGCTCAATTCTCAGACCCGTTTTATGTCCTTGTATTTTGATTACATGGCTCAGAATATTAACCCTTCTTCGTTTGTGCCCAACCGTGTCCTATTCTTGGATACTTCTGATTCCACTGTATTTTTCGACACATCCATGAGAGAAGAGATTCGTGGAATTCCGGATCACGTACGCCCTCAAGTGGCCCCCAATATTTTTTATAACAAATTCAGAACAGTCAACTGTGAAAAGATATTCTACACTGACGGATCATACATCAACGAGTCCACAGGCTTCGGCATCTTCAATCAAAACATCACCGCTTCTTACAAACTCAGTGATCCAGCTTCAGTTTACGTCGCAGAACTAGCTGCCATTCAGTACACTCTTGAGATCATTGAAACCTTGCCCAAAGACCATTACTTCATTGTCACGGACAGTCTAAGCTCAATAGAAGCTCTTCGGGCAATGAAGCCAGGAAAGTATCCCCCATATTTCCTGGGGAAAATACGGGAACATTTGAGAACTTTATCTGGACGGTCTTATTCAATATCGTTAGTCTGGGTCCCTTCGCATTGTTCCATTCCAGGCAATGAACAGGCAGACTCATTGGCTAAAGTGGGCGCATTAGAAGGTGATATTTATGAAAGACCAATATGCTTCAATGAATTTTTCAGAATCTCTCGTCAGAAAACTCTCGAAAGTTGGCAAACTTCATGGAGCAATGACGAACTGGGACGATGGCTACACTCCATTATCCCTAAGGTATCGACGAAACCTTGGTTCAGGGGGATGAACGTGAGTCGCGATTTCATTCGTGTTATGTCGCGGCTCATGTCAAATCACTACACCTTCAACGCACATCTCCGGCGTATTGGGCTCGCGGAGAGCGGTCTCTGCACCTGTGGCGACGGTTATCAGGACATCGAGCATGTCGTGTGGTCGTGCGTAGAGTATCGTGACGTCAGGTCGCAGCTACTGGAATCCCTTAGGGCCCGAGGTAGACCGCCTGAGGTTCCGGTTCGGGATGTGTTGGCGAGTCGGGATAGTTTATATATGCTTCTAATATACCAGTACCTTAAACACATTAATATACAAGTGTAACTCGTAATATCCTCTCTCTTGTCGAGGCTAAGAATAATCTTCACCTATAGGTTCGAGACTAACATTCGCCCGATTCTCCCAATCCCTAGTCTGTCCACCATCTCTGTCGAAAATAACAAGATCTTTTTGCTGTCACTAATTTTTTCGTTCCCTTTTCCTCCGTTTCTCCACCATCTCGATGTCAACTAATTAGATCTTTGTCGTATTCAGTCATTCGTTCCCATACTCCCTTTTTTCACTCCGTTTTCCACAAAATTACTTCTCCATGTTTCTTTCAATCTCTTAGGTAACATCACCATCATCGTCCACGGAAAACTGCTCCAATCGATGACCAACATGCGGACCACCCGACGGGTATCCGTGGCCTGGGGGTGTTTCTCGCGGACCCACGTAGAATCGTCATCTGGAAGACACTCGTATTACATTCAATCCATCGACCATTGCCGATCGCCAACTGCAACTGCAACTGAATCTGCCAGAATCGACCATTGCGACCGGAATACGTCACTACCCTAATGATAATACCCTAGTTTTAAGTTAGTCGTTAATCAAGATAAGAAAATACTCTTGGCATCTTAGAGCATTAGCAGTGTGCCTTTAAATATATTATTAATGAATAAAAAAAAAAAAAAACAGTCAAATTTTCATGTTTTTATTCAGATGGAATCCGCGGGGCATCCATCAAAATCAAAATCATTAATTTGCAGAGTACACCTTATCATTATTCACGCTCCTTAAACTGATAGTTATAATTTCGAACATGTTTCTTCTACGATGCACAGTGGAAAAAAAGGCGGCTGAGTAATGTCAGAGACATAACTGGATGTCGTGAATACGAAAACAATTGACATGTTCCTTAACACTTCCGAATATCAATTAGTTGATCAATTGTATGAATTCTGCAAGCATTCCCCTTTTCCACATTTTTCGCAAAAACAAAGAAGGCTTCACTTGATCTAGATTACTGTGAATTTCACACAGCGAAAAGCGCAAAAATCAAATCAAACAGTTCTAGATTTCCACTAATCTGAGGATATTTTCTATCGATTTGCGAGCAAGAAATCCTAATAGTTCTTAAGAAAACTTTTAGAGCCATTAGAACGGCTGATTTGGTGTAATGCTCTTTACCGTTGCTTTTTCATCCATGCAAATGACTGGCAGCTGTGACGTAATCGCTCTTGCCGGAAGTAAAACTAGCTTCGCACACGGCACAAAATACATCTGCTCGCATTGGCGATAGAATCCAAACTGATTCAATTTTTGTTAGTAACTTTCTTTTACGTGATTTCGTTAGTAGCTTTTTCACTAATGGGAGGTCCTAACGGCTATAAAAATAGCCGCATACAGAATTTTAATTGCATAATTTATTGAAAGAAACTATCAATATGCTGTAGGGATTCGTTTCTAGCATTCAGAAGGACCAAATTGAGGAACTCACCACGATATTCACCACTTTTCGGAACATTTTTCTCGACCGATTTGTTGTACAGCAGCAGATATTTTGATCTCTTCCTCAGAACGCGTTCTGATTGGCTAGTGTTGACATGGGTCAAATGAGACAGGTTTTTTCAATAGTGTACTATTGAAATACTTCAATGCTTTTGCTATACACGTTTAAGTTGAAAAATTTCGATTCTATTGGTAGTTAGATTATATAAACCCTTCCACAGATCACTGAGCTATGAGCTTTCAAAATACGAGAAAGGCAAACGCGCTTTATGAGTTATCCTCTTTGATACTCGTTTATACCAAACATTTCAGAAAAGTTTAATTTTGAACTATTTGAGATTATGTCACACAACTGAAAATTTTATCATAAAATTGTGATCATATTTCCGATGGCATGTAGCAAAAATTATGTTGTTTCGTTTGATACAACAAGAGATATTCACGATCAAAAACTTATCACTCTCTCAAAGGGCAAATTTTGAAAAGGCACCCCATAGTAAAGTAAGTCGTATTCACGACAAAATCTATGAAAACCCGCAAAGAATTCTGTAACTCATGAACTAATTCAGATAGGTCAACAAACTAAAGCGTTTCTTATGAAAAATGTCCAAGGAGTTCAATGGTTTACAATGACCGCACGAATCGCAATCCTGCTCGTTTTACCCCAAATGTGCAGCAGTTTTGGGTTCCTTATAACATTCGCTCTGTAACTTGAAAAGAAGTCAAGTGCGGTATTCTGGAATAGCCTACTTTCATGTAAAAAGTCTAGAGAATCGATTAGCAGAACCAACACTGGCCGCACGAAACGTTTTGATGTCTATTTTACCTCATTTCTCCATTGCATGATATCTTATGGTAAATCGTCCTTAAATCTCGGTAAAACTTATTGGAAGTTTACTAAATCCAGCTTATATTATGTAAAAAAGTCTGTAGAACCGAATGGAAGAACCTGAACTGGCCGCACGAAACGTTTGGATGACTATTTTACCGAGATTTAAGGATGATTTACAATAAGATATCATGAAATGGAGAAATGTGGTGAAATAGTCACCAGAACGTTTCTTTCGGTCAGTGTATACTCTTGCATTCGATTCTCCAGACTTTTTCACATAATATAAGATAGTTATCGTATGCTTTCAACTTGGTTCGCTTAAGACTTAAAAGTGATTTAGATGAAAATTCAGTATACGTTCTGGCATTCGATTCTCCAGACTTTTTTACCTAAGATAAGCTAGATTTAGTACACTTACAATAAGTTTTACCATGATTTATAACCGATTTACAAAAAAATACCATAAAATTAAGGAAATGGGGTTAAATAGTCCTGAAAACGTTTCGTGCGGCCAGTGTAGGTTTTTCCATTCGATTCTCCAGACTTTTTTAAATAATATAAGAGAGTTTTCGTATGCTTCCAACGTGGTTCGCTTAAGACTTAAGGGTGATTTAGATGAAAATTTCACATATTGGAGGAATCGGGGTAAAATAACCACCAAACCGTTTCGTTCGGCCAGTGTATACTCTTCCATTCGATTCTCCAGACATTTTTACATAAAATCAAGCTATTTCAATAGACCGCACTCGATTTCTTTTCAAGTTACAGAACAAATACTACAGAAAACCCTAAAACTGCTGGGTATTTGGGGTAAAACGAGCAGGATGGCGATTCGTGTGGCCATTAAAAACCATTCCATTGAATTTTGTGGATTTTTTTTTCACATAAGAAAGACTCTTGTTTGTTGCCTTTTTCCATGGTTCCCGATTTCTTTTCGGGTTTCCTGGTTTTTTTTCCCACTGTGCGATGGTGATCTTTGCAGCATGAACTCGTTACAAATTTTATGATCTTAATTTATTGTAATTAACGGCTTTTCTCAGTCTAGGAAGTAAGGCAGACGATTTGTTTTTAAATTTTTCAAGGAAAATAAATTAAATTTAATACACCATAAAAATTCAATTCAATACACCATTGAATTTCATTAATCATTAAGATCATATAAGTGCTTTAACGACTGGTTATGGAAAAAGGCCATCAAAAACGGCCGAAACGTCGGGCAAATTAAAAAACAAATCGTCTGCCTTACGTTTTAGGCTGAGAAAAGCCGTTCATTACAATAAAATAACCCATAACCATTCGTTAAAGCACTTATATGATCTTAATGATTAATGAAATTCAATGGTGTTTTAAACGTATATTTTTACGCGACTCCTTTTCGAATTTCCTACTTTAACTAATGATTGAAATGCTATTCCTACCTTACTTTTGAGAAGGAACTAAACAAAAATCCCTTAAAAACTTTCTATAATATATGTTTCAAAAACGGTGAGTTGAATGAAAGACATTCCTTAAATAACGCATTTAATGACCATGATTGAATTTCATGGGAGAAGACTTATTTTTCTTGATTTGTTGATTATAAAACCATGAACAATTCTCATGACTTCAGGAAACAAAATTATTGGTTTCTTGATACTCTGTGTAAATGAGTATCAGAAAAACTCTGCTGTTACAGCTGGATCCCAAATCCGAGGCTAGGACCATTCGATGACCTTGGAGGTGTAGGTATGTTCTATGTAAGACCAGAGATTGAAGTTGAATTGAATTGATTGAAATTCCCGGAAAGGAATTATTCAACTCAATGTTCAGACCATTATGCAGGCCTGCAAAATGGCTCACTAGAGAAGCATTTTTATTTCCATAGGGATGTACTTCAAAGAAAATATAAAAACTGCAACTTCACTTCAGCAACAATTTTTAAGCGGTAATCATTTGATTGCATTGCACTATGGTCCGAAACGGGAAATTAGCGTGACAAAAATATTTTCACTATTAAATATTAGTTTTTTTGTAGTTGGTGTCTTCACAAAAGTTAGTTGTAATCAAATGGCGCTCCTTTTGATGAAAAAAGTTACTAGGGTGGTCCTCATTTAGATTGAAATCTGAAATCTAACTTTCTTAATTGAACCTAAAAATGATTTTGTTGTACAATAAAGTTATAGGACATTTTATTTTGAGCAACATTGCTGAAAAAAGCACCTCTCTAGCTTTTCATTTGATCGAGTTATATCAATTTTCCAGAATAAATGTAGGGTGGCTCCTAAAAATTGACTTTTTACCTTTTTTTATATATATAAAAAATAGGTATAGAATTCGCTCAAACTTACGAAAAATTTTCCGAGGCCCGGAGGGCCGAATGTCATATACCAATCGATTCAGCTGTGTGTATGTGTGTGTGTCTGTATGTGTGTTGTCAACTAAGAGGTCGAGATCTCAGAGATGACTGGACCGATTTTGATCAAACTAGTCGCAAATGAAAGGTCTCTCCGTCACCCAGAACGCTATTGAATGGTTTTGAGATCGGATGTTTACTTTTTGAGTTATACGAAGTTTTATGTCCAAATTTTCAGTTTTTTGACAGTATCTGTCACAATTGACCTTGAAAACAGAATATATTTTCAGACTTAGATTCCGCACGGTAATAGCTATCCAACAAGCCATAGATTGTTAAAATCCGTCTATTTTTAACGGAGATATCGAATTTTTTGTGTAAGCGACTTTTCCCCCATATTCCAGCAGTAGAAGTTCTGAGCGCTGTATGGCAAAGAAAGGCTTGGGAGCAACGTAAAACACGATTTTTTATACTGTTACATACAATAGTTTCTAAGTACCAAAAAGACTGTGAACAGCATTATTTTTCATGACATTTTGCCTCGGACCAATTTTAGCACGGTTCGTTTTTGGCAACATAATCGTTCGAATATGACATATTGGAAAGATGGCAGTACTTCCGAATTCTGAACAATTTCATAATTATATTGATTCAAACTGCTTACAGCAATAAATGTTGGAAGAACAAAACACCCATATACCATTTGAAACAGTTCGTCGAGATCAGCAAATGCGTATGTGACAAATAATTTCACTCAATTTTTTACCTTATTTTCGAAGATGACTCAACCGTTTTCTACAAACTCAGATTCATATGGAAATTCGTATGCTCCTAAACAAGGTTCCTGAATTATGTTTGGATCCGACTTCTGGTTCCGGAACTACAGGATGATATGTGAAACGAAATTAAAATTGTGTAACTTATTTTCCTCGTAGATGGCTGAACCGATCTAAGATTCAAATGATATCTAAGAATCATCTAAGATTTGCTGATTTGAATAGTCGACAACCAAATAAACTTATTTCAGTTTTAGTGGTATTCAGTTTTCGATTCGGAAGGACCCAACAATTTAACTCGTACTACGATTTCTCAAAGATGTCTACACTGATTTTTGACCATATTGAAACAAATGTAAACTAATCAGGTGAATTTGTCTGACTTCGGCTACACCGATTTTCGAATTCCGGCTCCAGTATCGAATCGTTTCTCAAAGCTCAATCGTTTTCTCAAATAAAGCCAAATCGAATTTCAGAAAAAAATTCAAATTAAAATAAACTTATAGTCCCACACAAAATTAATTAATTTTATTCAATGCTGACTTCCGATTCTGGAATTACAGGAGGATGAATTTTTAAAATTCAAACCGATATAGAAGATGATAATCCCGAAAAGCTTGAAAGTTGGACACAATACTATTGCAATTTATTCGTCATATGGCCATACGAATCGGTTTGGTTTATGCTGGTTCCTGAATACCGGCTCTGGAAGTACCATAAATTACCGTAAATTCTAAAGTGGAACTCACTTCGACATATCATGAAAAGTTTAATCGATTGTAACCTTTTTAGATAGAGTAATGAGTGATTAAAATGTCAAATTGCAGCTTAAAACGACGGTCATTAAAATAATGTCATGAAAACCGAAGAATATTCATGAAAAAAACACATGCGGATTGATAAAAAAAGGTATCATCTCACTGATAGGTGGATTAAGCACGTTTTTTGTTCTAACTTTGTTGTGAAACGTTCTACGGAAAAGTTGTTTTCAGAAGAGTTGTTGTAGTTTTGCTCAACTAAGCTTTTTCATATGAGCTACCAGTAAAAAGTTATGATTATTTTTTCATCAAAAACTAGTCAAGCTTCAAATATCAATATTCATAAGATGCCAGATCGATAAAAATGTATCCTATGCGGTTTCTGAAAGGTCATAATATAAGTAAAAATTTAAGAGAAAATTGGAAGGGTGTTATTTTTTTTTACTTTTTTAAATTAGTTTTAAAAATACCTTCAAAAAACTCAAAAACATTGCATAGCTCTTAAACGCAAACGCCTTAAACTATTAACATACTTCCTTCGGCAAAATGATAGTATCAAATCAGTTCTACAAGTGTTCCAGTTTGTTAAAATGAGTATGTTAGAATGTATTTATTCGAACCAAAACTCATTGTGCGTCGTTTTCCGGCTTTTACAGGCTATTCGGTACACAAGTGGATGAAAAAGAAGGGCCAGTGTCATAGGCGTCTCGGCACGATATGGATAAAAATATTTGCATTTTACTAACTTGCACCAATTTGTTGGAATGGTTTTCGAGATCATGAAAATTTCTGTTCATAGATTTATCATGGCCAACTAGTTCTAAATAACCATATTACACAGTATCTCTAATCCTCAGTTGCTCAAACTCAATTGAAGTGGTTATTTTGGTAATAAATAATTATAAATGTTCCTGCAATCTATTTTCGGCTGTAGTTTTTGTGTGTCTCATTTCTCGAATGGACAATGTATGGAACACTTGTATTTTGCCGAAGGAAGTATGTTAATACGTTAAGGCGTTTAAGAGCTATGCAATGTTTTTGAGTTTTTTGAAGATATTTTTAAAACTAATTTAAATAAGTTAAAAAAATAACACCCTTCCAATTTTCTCCTAAATTTTTACTTATATTATGACCTTTCAGGAACCGCATAGGATACATTTTTATCGATCTGGCATCTAGTGAATATTGATATTTGTAGCTTGACTAGTTTTTGATGAAAAAATAATCATAACATTTTACTGGTAGCTCATATGAAAAATCTTAGTTGAGCAAAATTATGCGCAATGATTAGTACAACAACTCTTCTGAAAACAACTTTTCCGTAGAACGTTTCACAAAAAAGTTAGAACAAAAAAAAGTCAATTTTTAGGAGCCACCCTCCTTTTATTCGGGAAAATTGATATAACTCGATCAAATGAAAAGATAGAGAGGTGCTTTTTTCAGCAAAGTCGCTCAAAATAAAATTTCCTACAACTTTTTTGTACAACAAAATAATTTTTGAGTTCAATTAAGAAAGTTAGATTTCAGATTTCAATCTAAATAAGGACCACCCTAGTAAAATTTTTCATCAAAAGGAGCGCCATTTGATTACAACTAACTTTTGTGAAGACAGACTACAAAAAACTGATATTTAATAGTGAAAATATGTTTGTCACGCTAATTTCCCGTTTCGGACCACTGTGCATTGTCATGAGAGGAATGCGCTACTCGCAGATGAAAGTACACTGAGGAAAAAGCAATTAAGAATTTCATAAGACTAGGATTAATGAACCAAGTAGAAATCAATTCCATTAAGAGATAGAGATTCTCATAAACAGTCTTGATTGATTTTTTTAATTGTTATCTAACAGTTCGGCTGAAAAGTTCGTATCGTTTAATAGAAACACACATTTTTTTTGCCAAAATTCGTTTTTATTATTCAACATAATTGCCATCAGAGGCGATACAGCGATTATAGCGATCTTCCAACTTTTCGATACCATTTTTGTAGTACGATTTGTCCTTTGCCTCAAAATAGGCCTCAGTTTCAGCGATTACCTCTTCATTGCTTCTAATTTTTTTACCAGCGAGCATTCTCTTGAGGTCTGAGAACAGAAAAAAGTCACTGGGGGTCAAATCTGGAGAATACGATGGATGAGGGAGCAATTCGAAGCCCAATTCGTTCAATTTCAGCATGGTTTATCGTTGTTGTTTTTTATCGATTGTGAGCTCACGCGGCACCCATTTTGCACAAAGCTTGCTCATATCCAAATATTCGTGAATAATATGTCCAACACGTTCCTTTGATATCTTTAGGGTGTCAGCTATCTCGATCAGCTTCACTTTACGGTCATTGAAAATCATTTTGTGGATTTTTTTCACGTTTTTATCGGAAAAGTCTCTTTTGGACGTCCACTGCGTTCATCGTCTTCGGTGCTCATATGACCAGTACGAAATTTTGCAAACCACTTACAAATTGTTGCTTCGCCCGGTGCAGAGTCTGAATAACACTCATCAAGCCATTTTTTGGTATCGGCGGCACTTTTTTTCATCAAAAAGTAGTGTTTCATCAACACACGAAATTCCTTTTTTTCCATTTTTTTCACAATAACAAAAGTAGCTTCACTCAAAATGCAATATCTCACAAACTAATAATCAGACAGCTGTCAAATTTATACACGTATCTTTTGAAGGTTGGTACTAACTGAAAATGGTATGGATTTAATTCTAGTGGCGCCCTCTCATAGAAACGATACGAACTTTTCAGCCGATCTGTTATGCATAGTATAATTATTCGCTTCATATATTTTATCAATAGTCCGTGATGTGAAAATGTCATAATTTTGTCGTATGATTTCAGTCTTGACAAGGATGGCAAACGTGAAAGGAATCATTATTTACCAGCAGCTATTGCATAACGATTTACTTAGTAGAGCACCAGAAATTTGCGGGAAGATATTCCCGCCTTCGAATTTCTATCAGTTGGTTACGTAGCGAAACAGTTTGGAATTGGGTAGTTGATTGGCGACAAAGAAATGTAAGTAATATTAAAAATCAGACATGAATTTATCGTTTCTTTTTTCAGAGAGTTAATGATGTGATCTTCATGGATGCCAGTTACGATGATGATTCAGAAATAGTTAATGTAGATTCCGTAGACCCTACAAAACCAAGCGAACAGTTTATTTCCGACACTTTAATCGACTATCCGGACTGTATTTTGAATTTAAACGTAAAATCAAAGCACTCGAATGGAGATGCAACGCGTCAAACCGTTGATGAATTAACAACACCGACTGGAGCGTTTATTTTTGAAAGTGACAACAATACTATAAATCAGATGGGCGTTTGAAGAAAAGAAAGTTTTATTTAATCACAAATACTTTAGAATCGATTGATGATAAAGTCATCACTGGTGATCAGGTAAAGAACCCGACTTTAAAAGAAAAACCGTTCATTGTAAATAGGTACTCCTGAGTCAATAGTCGAAAACGAAGGACCGTATACAGATGATCACAAACGTTTACGATCCAATAAATAGCTAGAACAAATCAACGCAGGAGGTTCTGTGGATGCAAGTATTAACGAACAAGTCACTCACAACTACTTACCTGAAGAAGAATCGGTATTTTATTATTCTAGCTGGACATCGACTATCGCAAACTTGAACTTGGAAATCCTGCTGATCCGTGCCGTAAATAGAACCAAATATTTAAGCCTTTGGCAACTTACATCGCAAAGCTGATGGTGAGTAATGGTTTTATGATGTTACGTTGCTGTTATATTGATGGAATAAAATTGCTCAAATTTCAATCTTCCTTCATGAGAGTTTTCTGTAAACATCTCTAAAACTAACACTTTTTTTTGGGAAGTTTTTTAAGTTATTTTTAGTTTGCTTGTACCCTGAATACTTGTTTATTAATATTTAAAAATTAAATAAAGAAACAAATATTCAACTTTGAAGTTCGAATATAGAACATTCAAATGTGATGATGCGACTACTTCATATGCTCCATGCTTTTGAATATTGTTCTACTTCCTGTCAAAGCTGCGAAAAGATAAAACAAAAATCAATTTTGCACAATGAAAACTTTACTTTTAAAATTAATTCTAATGTTGTTTTGTTTAGTTTTAGTAGTTTTAGTTTAGTAGTTGGTGTAATGAAGAGAATTTTTGTTTTACTGTCTTCGTTCTCAGCCAACTGACAGCATTATTCTTAAGTGGCCATGAAAAAAATATGTAAATCAAATCAATACATGTAAATTAAAACAATAAAATCTTAGTTGAAATAGCCAAGACGTGGAAAAAAACTGAAATGTTGTAAATATATGAAGGAGATTGCTTCCAGAAGCGTCTGTTGCTTTTCCTCCGGAAAGCACTAGATTCATGAGTTTTTGAAAATTGTTCGAATTGCCATTATCACAGCTTATATTAATATATGAATTGCGAACTAATAACGAAAATTATTTACAAGATTGAAAACTGTGTTTATTTTTCAGAATTTCAGAATTTGAAAAGATCTATGGTAGATATTGTGTCCAGAATACCGTGTCCGTAGGGGCACTCACTAAAAGCTTTCGAGCAACTAACGCCATGCAAACCGTATTTGCGCGCTAATTTATACTCGCTGTCCATTACGTCTGTCTCGCTCGGTCTACAAAGAAATTTTTTTTGAAATACTAATTCGATTCGTTCATTCCATAAAAACTAAAATTTATAACAACTCACGTAAATACCACATCTAGAATTTCTCCAAACATGCCATTATGACTAAGTGGTGTTTCGGCCACTTCGCAGATTGTTCTCAGCAGGCATGTTCGCCCGTTGCGCCCCCAGCCGTCAATCATGTACTCCAACAGTTGATACAGCTGGGGTCTACTGTTGTCCACAAAGTCGTTGTTCAGTCGTTCCTTGAATACATCTTCCGGTACGGGCCAAATAATTGTCGATGGTATGACATAGTTAGCTTGAATGTTGACCGCACAGTTCAAACTTCGTTTCAGTTTGTGATGAAAACGAACCGGAAACACACCGCCTATGACCACCTTCAGGACACCACCATTCACCACAAAATTGAGGAAACGTTTTTCCCGCGAATGCAACTCGATGCTTGAAGATTCCGTAAAATTACAGCCACATTCGGTTACGAACACGACGGCGGTGATAAGCAGAACCAAACAATTTCTGTAGCTCAAGGATGGCATCTTATGAGGGATATGGTGTGGTTCGTTGCAGCACTGGAACAGAATTGGGTCCGCTGAACGGATTGACAAGTCAACCAATCCAGTTTGAAGACCCTATTTGCTTTGAAGTGTTCGATAGACGACCAATCGTTTGCTTGAGATATGCCACTTTCTCTGTCCATTCAAATGCATTGTTATTCTGTGTGCTCTAGTAATTCGCGCATTGCTTCGTTAGGTTTGATGTAAATGTTCTGGATCTTTTTACTCTGTACATATCGGGTACTTCGAATGGTGATAAGTCAACATGAAAACATTGCGATACGTACACTGAACTAAATCATAATGTAGCAGATATGAAAAGATACGTAAATATTTTCCACCATACTTTTCAGATGAAATTGAAGTGCTACGAAATTCAATTTCAAATGGCTCACGTGTAAGTTACGTGATTTTCATATAAATTTGACAGAATTACAACCTGAGACTAACGCAATTTTCAGATGAATTGCATCAAACAAATTAAGATAATTTCGCAACTACGTGATTTTCTATTGAATCTGATTGTAGTTTCGTATGTATCTTATGCAAACTAAGTGTTTTTTACGTAAATTTCATCAGATACTTTACGATTCTTATATTGAAATTACTTAGAACCTATAAGATTTGACTAGTAAGAATAACAATATATTATTTTTTCAAGTGCATGGTAAATTTGCTTGATATATATTTTTCGGAAAATAATAAAGAACATACAAATATAAGATTTTGAGATCTATTTTTATATAAAAACGATACAGAAAGTGTTCTTAATTCTAAAAATATAACGATTACATAATGCAATGTTATTGGAGTTGTGCTGAACAAATCAATATTAATTAGATCTAAATTAGTATCTAAAAAGGTCGATGAATTAAGTAACAAAACCATAAGTAAACAAAGAAAAGGTTTTTTACCTTCACTCGATGTATTGCTTTGCAATAACGCCAATAAGCCTTCCGCAGAAGGATCCAACGCTGTATTAGCAATGAACGCAATCAATGCAGGACGAATACACAGCAATGTCTGCTCTTTACAAAATTCTCCTACACAGAAAGAAAAGATGATTGAAAACCATGATTGATGTAAAATTACATTAAAATTCATTTAGTTTTTCATTGAACAAGACTGTATATTTACAAACCGCTTCGTTTTGTAATGTAAATTTCCATTCAATTACCTGCTCCAAATATGTGCATGAAAATAAATGTAAAATCACAAAATATTTTTATCTGTGTAGCGTAAGCAGTCTAAAATCAATATCAATGTACGAGAAATGTTCCAATTAGTTTGGAATCTACCATGAATTCTAAACTTTAAACAATGCTACAAAATTATGTACCTATCAGCTGAAAACCGTACGGATTTTTGTAATTTAATATTTTATTGACGAACTTTTTGTTTCCCAATGATTTTCTACGCGAATCAAAACATATAGGCCATTTATCAATCAACGTACTCCACGGTGTATCATTCAGAGTGAGCCATTTATGACCATAAATCGATTGTTCACATATAGTATCCACATCGCACAATATTTGTATCGGTTTAAAGTGTTTCAATTATTCTTCTTCTTTTGCATCACATTTTCTTTTTTTCTGTTTCAAATTACCAATTTTATTTATTAGCTTTCCTGCATGGTTTCTGCAATCTCCGGATCGAGGTATGCAGTAACTCTCCTAGAATATAAATTATTTTCTTTTCGAGCTCTACATTTTTCATTTCATTTGTTTACCTTGCGTTCAAATTTGAAGACAGTTGTTATAGCCAAAGCATAACACTCCAAATCATCTTGCCGAAGTTGATTTTTAGTTGCGAGATGGTATTTGGCATTGACATCCGCCAAAGCTAGTTGTTTTGCTTCACTTAGTTCACCAAGCGTTGATCGATATAAAATTTCGTTACCTTCTTCTGTCGTATCCTAAAAAGCTGTCAACAATCTCGGAGAAAATCCAGTCGAAGAAGAGGCAAACGAAAGGTTTTCTTCTTTGTTCTGTTTTTCGGCTTCGTTCAATTCAGGGTCAGGGTTAGCATTACCTGTAAATTATTTTTTGAAATGAATAGTATTTAGAGCGAGATTTCAAAATAAATAACCTGAACTTTGAACAGGTACTGTGGTATCCCGTGTGTAATGGCTTTTTAATCGGCAAATGTTTCGGGCTTCGATCGGGAAGGAAATTGAGCTTTGGTGAATTACTGCCTGATTTATGTTTGGCAGATTCCGATTCACTGAAGTAAGGCGTATTTATTTCAATTTCTTGTACTTCTCCGGTAAGTTGTACGTTGCTGCCCAACGCATTAAGTATAGCTACCTTTTGCTGAGAGAATAAACTAGTAGGTAAATGTCTGTAAATTTAGTTGATAACTTACGTTTCTTTTCGGCCAGGAGCTTATAGTTCCAAATAGCACGTGTTTTTTTCCAATCGACACCCGTTTGACACAAATGACTTTGGAATTCTTCTACCGAAAAAGTAATCAGCTCGAAACAAACCAATCCCGCATTCTATGAATAAATAATAAATAAAGTTCAATATCATCAACTTACGATTGAAAACTTGCAGGAAATTTCAAATCATTCAGCAGTGCCGGTCGCGCACTTTCATTTGACGCCATCTTGTGATTGTGAAACACAAGACAATTTTCATACCGTATGATCCAGTAAAAGTTACGTGAATGTCATTTAATTTTCAATAGAATGCACTATGATATTCAATTACGAAGTCGTTGGATTCAAATAACATTTCTTTGCATTTTATACAGTTTACATAATATTCATAAAACGTTTATTTATCGCTCATCACCTTTGAGATTGGATGTTTACGGAGTTATACGAAGTTATACAAAAGTTCAAATTAAAATAAGTCCAATTTTATCCAATTCTGACTTCCGACTATGGAATTGTAGGATGATGAATTTTTAAAATTCAAAGACATTAGAACAATGTCATGAAAACTGAAACACCGAAAAATATTCATGCAAAAAACACATGCGGATTGATAAAAAAAGGTATCATCTCACTGCTAGGTGAATTAAGCACGTTTATTTTTGCTATCCGAAGATCTTTGCGGATTTCCGGATTTTTATTTTTTGCTAATAAATCCATAAAATAATCTTTTCTGTCAATGAAAAAAATCCTTGTGAACAGATTTTTTCAAGAATGATAATGAATTGAACTTTTTCTGATTATGAATTTATTTCAACCCGTCATTTATTTCAAACCGCCATTTGAATCGAAGGTGCAGAACATTTTGGAAATTATTTTAAATTGGGTTTCAAACTGTTTCAGTTTGTAAACCATATTTGCTGATGGTTGAAAGATACGAATTTATCTATACCGGTATCCAGTTTTCGGTTCCGGGAACAGTGATCGGAATCTATAAAATGGAGCTTTCTTCATTTTCCCATACATCATCGGAAAAAAATTACGTTTTTTTGCTTTGCCACATCAAGTGACGGCATTAAAATATTTAATAGTCTTTTTACTCTGTAATTCCGGAGCTAGCAGTCGGATCTGGATGAAGTTCAGATATTTCAATGAAATCACAAGACTCTTCATTTTAAGGTCATTCGCCCCTTCCGGCTAGACCCTCTGTGCGGGGTTGGGAATCGAACCCAGGCGTGAAAGGTTTCATTTTTTCATATTTCCTTTTTAAATGGAGAGTTACAAATCATATGAGTTATTTTGTGGAAATTATGAATGTTAGAAGTCGTTATAAGGGTTAGATTCTTGCGGTAAACGAGTTATGACGCATTACTTTTAAGGAAGTTGTAGGTGTTACGAAGTGTTACATGCGTCACTTTTTTGTAAGTTTTAGGTTACATGTCTTACCTTTTTGTAAATATTTTGCGTTACAAAGCATTACAAACGTGACTGTTTTGTAAGTTATAGACATTACATGCGTTACTATGGATCGGACTAGACATCAATGTGTCAAAGACAAAGTACATAAAAGGCAGGGGCTCGAGAGAAGATAATATCAGCCACCCATTACGAGTTCTCATTGGCGGTGATGAAATCGAAATGGTCGACAAGTTCGTGTACTTGGGCTCACTGGTGACTGCCGATAATGACACCAGCAGAGAAATTCAGGCACGCATATTGTCAGGAAATCGTGCTTACTTTGGATTGCGTAGGACGCTTCGATCGAGCAAAATTCACCGTCGTACGAAGTTAACTATCTACAAAACGCTGATTAGAGCGCTACTTTTTTGTAAATTATTAGAATAATGAAACGTTTCATGTGATACTTTATTGCAAGTTAAAGGCATTACAAAACGTTACATGCGTTACTTTTTTGTATATTATAGGCGTTACATAGCATTACAAACGTGACTGTTTTGTAAGTTATAGACATTACATGCGTTACTTTTTCGTAAGTTACAGGCGCTGCGGAGCATTACAAAACGTTACTTTTTTGTAAGCTAAAGGCGTTACATGCGTTACTTTTTTGTAACTTATAGGCGTTACGATGCGTTGCATGCATTACTTTTATGTAAGTTGTAGGCGTTACGAAGCGCTACTTTTTCTTGAGGTATAGGTGTTACGAAGTATTAAATACGTTACTTTTTTGTGAGTCATAGGCGTTATGAAGCGTTACATACGAGACATTTTTATTAAGTTACCTTTATACGCTTCACAGAGTGTTACGAAGCGTTACTTTTCCGTAAATCATAGATGTTACAAGGCGTTACTTTTTTATATGATAAGATATAGGTGTTACGAAGCATTACTCGTTTTTAAGCTTCAACTATTACATGCGTTACATTTTATAAGACTTTACATGCGTTACTTTTTGTTAGCTAGTCACAAATTTTATTTGAATACTCCTAATAAGGTACATAAATAATCGAAACGAAATCCTGAGTACGGGCTTGGCATGACTCGAATCTCTTACACATGACATCGACTTCAATTCGACTAGGTTACAATTTTTAAATATTGAAAACTTGAGATAAGCTGGTTTATTTCCGGTAATGTAAAATTTTGTTAAATACCAAAAATTTATTATGCACCCCGGTCTAATGATCCGTTTTGTTTGGATACTCGTAGTTTGTTGTAGCACAGCATCGTGCGACAAACATCTGGCCAACTAATCGATTTGCCAAAAAACCATCAATCATCGAAAATGCGAAAAGCTATTACTTTCGCTTGGGGTTATTCATCCTAAAATTGGACATTAGATTTGTAATGTCATCGTCATATCGCGTCAGTTTTCCTGCATTGCATCAATTCACTTTGATGCTTCGCCATTCCGCTCAAATCCAACTGCTCTGACCCACTGTGTCATCAAAATTAGAAGATTCGTATCGAGTGTTTTTCAATGTTCCACATGTAGGTCAAACATTTCACTGAAACGGGGTGCTTGCATAAATTTGAATGTCATCGACACAACATCGGACTGACAACTCGCCAAGTCTTCCTGTTCGGCATAACAATCGTGGGCCGGTGTGTGAAGAGCAGCAAGGGAAGAAGCAAGAAGGCACGGTGAATCTCGGCACAGAACGTACACCGCATCGCAAAAGCCACAGAGGTGAACCGCCAGCCGCGCGAAAAAGAGATGCAGCGAGCCACGAAACTGTTAAGAAACATAAAACTATCGCGCGGTAATGAGCCACTTCTCAGTCTCTTTACCAAACTCATCTAAGCAACATCCGCAAAGCGCGGGGCGAACTTCGCGGGCCGCCTTTCTTAAGCTCTTCGGCTTGTTTTTGCTATTTTTTTTTTTTGTTTACGCTTTTTCCTTGGGGGATCTCCTTTCGCTTCGCATCATTGTTTCGCCGAACACCGGACGGCGGCGTCGATCTCTCGTGTTGTTCTCAAAGTCGCGGACTCTTCTTGCCGAGCAGTAGTGATCTTGGTGCTGGTTAGTTCTTGATCATTCGTTCGCTGGATGTCCCACGGATCGGTTCGATTTTGTGCCGCGATTACGCTCGTTCCGTCCAAGGAATTTCGGTCCTGAAAGTATCAGTGGTGCAGAATAGTGCGGTGTTTTGCCAACCAGGCGCGACTAATTAGATTCACTGTACAATAGAATAGAAGCGCTGGGGTGGAAACGGATCGAAAAGATTGTATCCCGCAGGTCAACATTCCGTCAATTCCGTGAAAACAAGTGTCGACTGGGTTGACTGGTGAAACATTTGTGATTCTGTACAAAACGGTACTAGTGCAATTCGACGTTCACTGGTTTGGTGTGCATTTACTTTGACCGCCGTGGAGAAAGGAACGCGGACACATCCGAGTTTGACGGCGAAACAGAGCTCCGTTGTGACTTCAGGCTGCAACGAGTCGATCGACACGTAACTCGCGGAAGAAGGTGAATTTAGTTTCACATTACAAAGGCATGGTGTTAATTAATGTTTCTGTTTCAAAAAAAAAGTGTTTGTTATCCAAAGCATCGGACGCATTCGAAGCATAGAAAACCCCCGACATCGACACGCATATAATTTAATGGCTCAATCCACCGTTTGCCTTTCTTTCATTATTATGTATGCTACCTTTGCTGAAGCTGATAGAAAGATTGTTTACTGAAATACTAACAAAACAGCTAACTATGAGATCACGGGAAACCCGAAGTAATTATTGATAAGACCCTGAAATCGCTAGTGGTTTGCACAGATTCATACTTCATTATAGTTGATAACGCTTCAAAATAGACAAAAATTAATTATCAAGGGATGTTCCGCTCGAGGTCAAGAGGGAAGAGTGATGAAATTTGACGAACAACCCCAAGACGCGACGATTCACAGCTGATCAAAATATTTATAATTTTTTCATTCGCTTTTCCTTCGTCGCTTCACTTTCCGAGGGTTTTCGAAGCGGGAAGCCGTAAGAAGTTAGGCATTATGCAAAATAATTTAATGGATGGATGCCACAGTCGAGAAAGAAAGTCGTTTTATTTTCAGATTTGTGGGAGTTTTATCTGGTTTTGTTTTTCACAAAACGAACGAAGATGAAGGAAGAGAAAAAAAAGTGAAAAATCAATTTGCATTTTTCTGCTAGCACGCTCCAGCCGTTATCGAATCTCCGTTGCCGGTGCTATACAGCATCATAGACAGACATTGAACGCTTACCTGGCCATTGATTGAATGGGATGAGAGCCACAATTTTGCTCTACCCTGGCAGGCTTCGATGGAATCGCTTTCATAATTAATGCTGCACGAATGTTGGAGGCAATTGCGAAGTTGGAGTTTATTGCACGATCGGGAACTTGAGTGGCTTGTTGTCAGAAATCAAATGTTATCAGCGGAACAATGACGCGATTGGGCTGAAGATACGATTGATTCGGTGGGAAAATAGGTGGCTTGCTATTCGATTATCGATTTCCCGGAGTAACCATCCTCGCTGTGAATCAAAAATGTTTATGTTACTTGTCAAGTAAACATTAACGATGTGTTGATTTGATAATACACTGAGGTTTTTCTTAGATGTTTTTCAAGCGGTTTTTTCGCGCGGTTTTTTTACGTGAAATTTGTTAGTTTTTTTGCGTGGATTTTCAAAGTGACGCGATTTTTTTGCGGTTTTCTTGTTTTGTCTTCGAAATGCACGAAGCATAGAAATCTGGCGTAATACCGATTTTTTTAAGTCGACTCTATGCCACTTGGAAAATTTTCGATATTTTTCAAAAAAATATTTTTTGTGATTACACCAGATATCAATGTTTGTTCCGATTCTGGAATTACAGGGTGATGAGATTTTAAAACTCAAACCGTCATAGAAGTTGACGATCCCAAACATCGTATAAAATCTTCAAAGTTGGGCTAAAAACTGATTCAATGTTTTCGTCATGTTAATTTTTAGCCATACGTACCGTTATACTAGTCCCAGAATACCCGATCCGGAAGTACCATAAGCCAGTGGCGTCTCGTGACAAAATTGACTAGTTGTGCACTGCTTATGTGGTATGATAGCAGATGTAACAGTTCGTTGTAAGTAAAAACAAAAGATCGAGGAATGGAGATCCAATACAATGAGATAACGATATACTTTCGGATGGGATTTTTTACTAAACAAACAAATCTCAGAGCTGGCAGTAACTCATGTGCACGGAAAAGACACTAACACAGCGACAACAGATACTTGAAATTTTATGTCTGATATATATATATATATATATATATATATATATATATATATATATATATATATATATATATATATATATATATATATATATATATATATATATATATATATATATATATATATATATATATATATATATATATATATATATATATATAAGATGCACGCAATTTCGGTGCGATCCAACCAGATTAAAAAAAACCCTTCTTAATCCACCTAGTGATGTTATAATGCCTTTCTCTTCTTTCATAACAGTCTCATGAAAATATATTTTATACTTTTAATAAATAATTTCGGATACTAATTTTGACACCAATTGATTCAGATTGATTCGAGTAGTTCACAAAAGCATGCTTCAGTGTTTATGTCACACAGTCAGTATCATTTTTCCAAACTAGTGCTTGACATTTGCGTTGCCTATTTGTGTGAGAAAAGTGATGCTAATCTGAAAAACTCTTCTTAGTCCACTTAGTGGAATTTTTCATATATCTTGAAAAAGCACCATAGGGGGGAGTACATGAAATTTTCGAAAACGAAAAAAAAAATTTGATGCCAAAAGGCTTAGAATTGCATGAAACGTCGAGATTTAGTGTCATCTCAAAAAAAAAATTTTATTGAAAAAATCGACTTAGAAAAAATATCAGTCCCAGTCCCAGAAAGTTGATTTTTTCGAAAAAAAATTTTTTTGAGATGACACTAAATTTCGATGTTTCATGCAGTTTTAAGAGTTTCGGTATCAAATAAAATTTTCGATTTTGGAAACTTCATGTACCCCCCCCCCCCCTATGGTGCTTTTTCAAGATCGAAAATTGTCAAACCTTTACCACCGGGCAGCACCCCTTACGCATGTCCGATTTAGCTCAAATTTTGCATGAAGGCTGCATTTTGCATCGAGGTGCTTAAACTTTTGAGCACTAGAGCTTAACGAAAATAGAGGTGATCTCAAAATTTCGGCACCCTTATATATATATATGAGCGGTAAAAATTAACGCGGTCGGTTACGTCACATATACCGTCATATATCTGGAACCAAAAGTCACAACCATTTGATTTTCCAACTTGATCAATGGCCCAACAGTAGCTTTCAAACGAGTCCAAGTTTGTTAAAATCGGTTCAGCCATCTCTGAGAAAATTGAGCGCGTTCAAATATCTTCGAAAAGTGCACACACATACACACACAACACACACACACACACACACACACACGCACACACACACACACACACACACACACACACACACACACACACACACACACACACACACACACACACACACACACACACACACACACACACACACACACACACACACACACACACACACACACACACACACACACACACACACACACACACAGACATTTTCCGATCTTGTCGAACTGAGTCGAATGGTGTATAACACTATGGGTCTCCGAGGCTCCGTTCGAAAGTCGGTTTTTCCAGCAATTCTAATACTTTTCTATAGAGAAAGGCAAAAATAATTGCATTTGGATGAGGTTGGAGACGCAGTTCATTCCTACACCGGTTGTGCAGTGCACGAGGTGCACATAAGGACGAGACGCCACTGCCATAAGCTCTAAAATGTAACTCATTTCGACATCTCATGGAATGCTTAATCGATTGTCATACGCTTAGATCAGTGGAATAATTTTATGATTTCACACAATTTCTCTTTTCGATCCGACTTCCAGTTCCAAAATTACCGGGTAATGAGATATTGAAATTTCAAACTGTCATTTAAGGAGCAAGACTCTTTGCAAGAGTTTGAGTAATGTCAACAATGTGTGCGTAAAATCAAATTCCGGCGCTTCTCTTGCTGATTTTAATCAATAAATCTTCCATATGGTTGAAAAATAAACCAATCGGTTCATTCTGATTAAAATTGCATTTCAAGAAAAAAAAATCTTAGTCTAAAACTCTTCCGTTTTCCTTAGAACTGCTCAAGAAAAATTATTTCAGTTTTAGCTTACTTTCACTAACACATTTGATTAGCAACAATCACATTCCTATATGGATTTCCTCTTGCAGAAATTATTGCGATATAAAGATTTACGTACCTTCTATAAGTAAACCCGAAAAAAAAGGAATAAAGGTTCCTTAGCACGCGAAAGGCAATGGATATGGAATGTTGTTGTAAAACTATTTATTTTTCCGGAACTGCTTTTGTAACAGAAAATATTTAGTTTTGTTTATTTTGTGTAGCGTAATCTAATACAAATGCATTGAAGCAGTGTTGCTAACTGTTTCATTAGGGAATTGAATTCTACAGTCATAAAATGTAAGCAATTTTTATCAAACGTTGGTGAAAATTTGATCAAAACTGATATTTCATTCAAAAAGTCTGGCTTAACGTTCGTTTGACAATAAATTATTGCTGAAAAAGATTGTTTGAAACTCAATCGTGCAAGCCTTTTTGAGAAACTGCTTGCACTGCAAATATGAATACATAGATCTATGACATACGTACAAAATAAAATGTACGTAATACACAAATTACCAACACAAGTTAACTTGGTTTACTCTTGATCCTTAAAACGACGGTCATTAAAATAATTTCATGGAAACTATAAGCATCGGAGAATATTCGTGCAAAAAACATTTGCGAATTGAAAAAAAAGGTATCATCTCACTGATAGGATGATTATGTACGTTTTTTTTTTTCATCAAACAGCAATGACAAGTTAACGCACGAAAAAGTTTTGAGAAAAACGAAAGCAGTTCAACTTAAATAGCTGTCACTTTTTTCTGACTAATGGAAATGTCTTGAAATTTCGCAACAATAGACAGTTGGTACTTTATAAACGCTTTATAAACGTCATATGGATTTAACAATGTAAGCACCATCTGAGTGTCAGTCATACGACTTTTTGAGTGATGTGTCAAGAATTGAATTTGACGTGAAACTATATTGCTCAGAGTACATTAATTTCCTGTTTCTGAGAGTGTCGTATCTGATAGGTCGTAGGAACTTAGATTGAAGGTGTATTCAGTATTTCAGTACTACAATTAAACGAAACTAACTGTGGAGGGTTTGCACGTTCGAAAGCGCAATAGTCGGTAGTATCGCAAAGAAAATTGCTGGCCAGTGACTATATTTGAACACTTATTTTATGTTTTTCTCTATAAAAAGTCTGATGGGTAAGGTCAGTGCCATAACTGGATGTCGTGACTGCGAATAAAATTGGCACGCTTCCGAATATCAGCTAGTTGATCGATTGTGTGAATTGTACAAGCATTCCCCGTCTTCACTACTAGAATTTGAAACGATGCACCTACATTAAAATACGGATAAATTACATCAAACATTCTGACACACAATTAATATTACGAAGTAATTTCTATAGTTCTTTATAATAAAATACTGGTGGTTATGAAGGCGTTCGTGTTGGGGAACGGCGAGTTGAATTCGGATTCCGATGGATGCCGCTGACTTCCGCCATCTATTTCCAAGCTGACCTGTTGTCCGTTGACGCGATACTGATATGGTTGGCGGAGGTATAGCGTTCACAACCGATTATAATCTTCCAATGAGGAAAACATTAATTCGCTGGATTGATCAATGATACAATAGGCCTATGATATGAAAAGTATGAAATATATCTACGCTTTTATACATTGGTATTCCTGACAAATACAAGATCAATACATGTGCCTTCAAACGTAGTAGCTTGTGAAGGAGAAATTTTATATCCAACTTCATATACTTGCTCAAGAAATGAATTTAATATTATCGTGTTTTGAGGCTATATTATCTATATTGAAATCCCCGACAACAATCATCGGCGTATTTTTACGATTATATAATATTGCCAGCAACAACGAATTAATTTTTCAATGCAAAAAACTAACCGAGAAAAAAATGCGAAAATTTTCTAATTAAAATCTATTAGACTAAAGATCTAAACTAAATAAATTACACTCACTTCTGATTTGCATATTTTAACACATAAGTAATTCTAATAGTTCTTTAGATAACATTTGGAGTCATTAGAAGGGCTGATTTTGCAGAATGGTTGTTCACTTTCGTTGTACTTTGTTCTAATACAAATGATCATTTGCAGGTTGACGCAATCGCTCTTGTTTGACCAATTTTGGTTGAGAGCTTTCTTTTTACGCGATTTTATTTGTAGCTTTATCACAAATTGGAGGTCCCAACGGTCATAAAAAATGGGGCGTACTTGATTTCTCAATTCGCATAGAAACATGACATATATTTTAAAAAAACAATTTTTTAAAAAATGTGGATTTTGAGCGGTATAAAGGGTGATGGCCAAGATTTAGATCATATTCGATGTACGTTCTATCATGCCTAACCGTGTTTTAGAGCTGTGTCTATTACAAGGTTTAGGGTGCGAAATGGTAGCGCGTATGCACGGAATGCATAAGAACGCAGGCTAGAGTCCTGTCTCTGAGTGCATCTTATTCCAAAAACGTGCTTAATCCACCTAGCATTGAGATGATACCTTTTTTATCAATCCGCATGTGTTTTTCGCATAAATATTCTTCGGTGTTTTAGTTCTCATGATATTATTTTAATGACCGTCGTTTTACGTGGCAATTTGAGCCCTGTAGTGTCGAAAATGGCAAATCAGATCGAATTTGAATCTAAACGTGTGACAATCGAATGAACATTCCATGAGATGTCGAAATAAATTCCACTTTAGAGTTTTTCGTCATTATTTACGGTACTTCCCGAGCCGATATTCAGGAACCAGCATAACCCAAACCGATTCGTATGGCCATAAATTAATATGATGAATAAATTGCAATATTCATCATCCTGTAATTCCAGAATTGGAAGTCAAAATTGAATAAAATTCATTAATTTAGTATGGGACCAAAAATTTATTTTAATTTGAATTTTTGTTTTTGAAATTCGATTTGACTTTTTTTAGAAATCGATTTGATACTGCAACCGGAGTTTAAAAATCGGTGTAAAATTTGTTAAATGGTGTTAAATTGAAAGAAATCGTAGTGCGAATGAAATTTTTGGGTACTTCCCGAATCGAAAACTGAATACCACTAAAACCGAAAAAGTTTATTTGGTTATCGATTGTCCAAATTTGCAAACCCGATAAACCAGATTAATTTATGCGAAATAGACATTTTATACTAATTTCCCTGCATCCCCTAAACCAAAAGTTGAATCTGACTAAAAAGCAAGATGTTTTAAAGGATCTCAATTTTTTTCATTTGAGTCTTAGATGGTGGTTCTTAGATTTTATTTGAATCTTAAATCGGTTCAGCCACGAGAAAAATGAGTTACACAATTTTATATTTCGTTTCACATATCATCCTGTAGTTCTGGAACCCGAAGTAGGTTCCAAACATAATTCAGGAACCTTGTTGGGGAGCGCACTACTTTTCATATGAACCTGAGTTCGTAAAAAACGGTTGTGTCATCTCCGAAAAAATTGAGTGAAATTATTTGTCACCCACGCATTTGCTGATCTCGACGAACTGATTCGAATGGTATATGGATGTAATGTTCTTCCAGTATTTATTGCTGTAAGTATTATAAATCAATATAATTCTGGAATTGCTTTCAACTCGAAAATGCTGCCATCATCTGGTTTACATAAGTCATATTCGAACGATTATGTTGCCAAAAACGAACCGTGCTAAAATTGGCCCGACGCAACATTGTATGAAAAAGGATGCTGAGCACAGACTTTTAGGTACTTAGGAAAAATTGTATGCTACTGTATCAAAAATCGTGTTTCACGTAGCTCTCAAGCATTTATTTGTCATACACCGCTCAAAACTCCTACTACTGGAATAAGGGGAAAAGTCATTTACACAAAAATATCGATATTTCTGTTAAAAATGGACGGTTTTTAACAATATATGGCTTGTTGGATAACTATTACCGTGCGGAATCTAAGTCTAAAAACATATTCAGTTTTCAAGGTCAGTTGTAACAGATATTGTCAAAAAACTGAAAATTTTGACATAAAACTTCGTATAACTCAAAAAGTAAATATTCGATCTCAAAACCATTCAATAGCGTCCAGGGTGACGGGAAGACTTTTCATTTGCGACTAGTTTGATCAAAATCGGTTCAGCCATCTCTGAAATCTCAAACTCTTTGTTGACAACACACATACAGACCCACACACGGACATTTGCTCAGTTCGTCGAGCTGAATCGATTGGTATATTGAATTCGGCCAGGTAAAAATCATATTTTCTGTTAACTTTTTCATTCATTATGTTTTCAATCAGTCATTGCAAAAAGTGAACTTAGTTATGGTGACTTCAAACCAACTAAAAATAATAAATCTGTAATTTTAAGTGGTTCTACCGTCTCAATGCATTGTTGATATACAATTAAATAACACAAAACAAAATTATTTGGAATCTACATCAATAAATCAGACCATAAACTTAGTTTAGATTTATAGAGCTGAACTCATTTTCAGAGTCCAGGCTCCGAATTCAGTTCTAGAACTGAATTTTCAACATGAACTGCAAACCGTAGTAAAGATTTTAGTCCCAGAATCTAACTCCAGAATCCATGTTTCGAATTTAGTAACATGCAGGTTCTGAATTCTGGAACTGAATTTGAAAGCATTTAGTTCCAAAATCCAGATCTAAAATTCATATCCTGAATTTTGTTCATAATTTCTTAGGTTAAAATCCTAAATCGGAATTCTCGATTCGAGTCCCGAACATATATTAGGAGACTGAAATCAGTGCCAAAGTCTAGTCGAAAAATCAGTTCCAGAGTTTGGAATTAGGATTTAGTTCCAGAGTAATAGTTTTCAATTCTGAATCTGGTAATCTGGAACTAAATTCTGAAACTGAAATGTGTAACTAAATTCTGAGATTAAGGGATGGGTAAGGTCTAACACTTTTGAAAAATCATTTATTTTTTTCTTTGTATTTTCTTATAGTAAAACATTTCAAGAGTATTCTGTGAAATTTTCAAGCCTATCGGAACAAAACTCAGCAAGTTATGGGCCTGTACCTTTGCTTATCTCATCCTGCGAAGAAGTAAGAGCTCGGTACACAGGTCCAATACTACTTGACTTAAAAACTTGAAATTCTTGAAATGTTTCATTATAACAAATTATAAAATAAAAATATGATTTTATGAAAATATTAGATCCTATGGGCTCTCTTGAGTAATAAATTGTTTTCATTGATTTTATAGACAAAAAACTTTAAACGCGTTTTTCTCAATAGTAGGTTTTGAAAGTCCGTGTCCATCATCATTCAAAAGCTACTGCACCAATTTGGTTCAAATTTTATACACACTTTCTACGTACAGAAAACCAGACTCCAACGTTTTCCTTTTCGTTGTTTGTTACTTTGGGGAGGTCTTACAGCTACAAAATGGCGGATTTTTTCGTGAAAATCGCAGTTTTCACTTTGATCAACCACCAAAAACTTTTAAAAAAATTTTTAAAATCAAACAGAAACGTTGGGGTCTAGAAAAACTTCCACTCTTACTATACTGCTTTGATTTGTTCACTTCTGATTAGTCTGCGCTGAGATACAGTGGACACCGCAAAACATGATATTCAAGAAGCGTCCTCAAGAATACCTATTCGCCGACTTATTTTTCAATATTTTTTCACGAAAAAAATGACAAAATTCTGTTCGAATGATGCTTTTTATCATGCAAAACATTTGAATTTATTTTGTTGAACGATTATTCTGAAAAAATCGCCTTCTGTAATTTGTTCTAAAATTAAATTCAGTTCCCTGGTGCTGCTGGTTGCATGCAACTATTCCACACGAAGTCCGCAATGCGAATAAGAGCACGACCTAAGCATTCGATGTATTTGGAGTAGATGGGGTAAAACGCACCCCTAAGGAAATATTACTATATCTTAACTAAAGAAAAAACTTGAAAGTTTCATGTATGACTAGCTTCCATCACTATTATTTCTTATAATTACGAGCAAATACTCGATGTACTCGATTGAAAAATACATGAAATATCTTTTTTTTTCAAAACCCTTGAAAATTTTCTATTGAAATATATGCGGGCATGACGCCTAATCGTAGAAAACATGAAAAAAATATTCATTTTAAATTACTCGAAGTCACGGATTTCTGAGCATAAAGGCAGGATGATCTTATACAGCGAGTGAAAATCCATCAAAACAACGGATCAAAACGCACCCTCATAGAGCTTCTTTTTCTTATCAAAAGAAAGTTTTAACCGTTTTTTGGAAGAAATATTTTCCAGATGGAAGATTGTTCACTATGAAATGTTGAATATGTCCTTTAAATTGATAACTTATACATATCTTTTGTAGGCGTATTCTTAAGCGTTTTGCCCTCAAAAACATGGGACAATGATTTTGACGATTTATTGCATATAATTGCAAATACATCATCTGTATTAGAACTAATTTCATAAAAACGAAGGATAGGTAAAGAAGTTTGTTTGTTACATAATTAAAATCGTCTTTCTCACTCTAAAAAATTACTATGGAACGAACACCAAAAATTACACCTAGCAGACCCATAATTTTTTATTGGTTAATTATTTTTACGTTTCACATTCAGCTCATCAGTGCGTCAGCAGGTTATGTTGAACTGTTTACGCCACCTAATGGTTTTTGATTATTTTTTCAAATATAATTGAACCATCGCTACCAATATTTTATAGTAATCTTCTGTCATGACAGACTTTAAGTTTCATCCAAATTTCTGTGCAAAAAAATGTAACTGCTGAAAAAGCAAGATGTTAGTTTTGCCTCGGGCTGCGTTTTACCACATCTTCCCCTAAACCACTCAGAAGGTTACTGATGTTGGTGGAAGATCCTCACCACATGGTCCAGATCCGTCTAACGCCCTAGAAGGTAAAACGCTTTTCCATCAAAGTTTACCTTTTATACTCATCCAGTAGAACATCGGGACTAACTGACTCAGTGTTTCCAAAAATTAGAAAAAAAAACTTAATTTTGAGTTATTTATGGTTATTGCACACTATTGAAAATTTGATTACAAATTGCTGATCATATTTCCGATGGCATGTAAAACAGAATTATGTTGCTAGGTTTAGTACAACTCGCGATATTCACGATTATGTTCTACCCATTCTTTCACAGGGCGAAGCTTGAAA
The DNA here is from genome assembly GCF_030247185.1 of Malaya genurostris. Classification (NCBI taxonomy): domain Eukaryota; kingdom Metazoa; phylum Arthropoda; class Insecta; order Diptera; family Culicidae; genus Malaya; species Malaya genurostris. The sequence goes on from NC_080571.1 coordinate 100,944,640, forward strand.
AGGCGCCCCATAGTAAAATAAGACGTATTCACGTGAAAAAGGAAAAACATGTTTTAATGTGACAGTGTCAATAACAAGAGAAAGGCATTATCGAACCCCCATATAATTTCTAAGAGCTAACTTGAGTTATACACAGGGCCCGCCATCTAACATTTTATTTTCGAACTAGCGGTTATTTCGACATTGGTAACCTTAATGTCATTTCTGATTTGACAGAAACTTAGTTTTATCCTTCCGTTGAACGAAAATGGTTGTGTATACGCTTGAGAAACGCGTGAAAATAGTGCAGTTTTACTTTGAAATTCAGCTTGAAGAAGACGCCGATTTTTGCCAAAAAATCATCTACACGGATGAGGCACATTTCATCTCGGTGAGTATGTTAATAAGCAAAATTATCGCATCTGGGGGACGAAAAACCCGCACGTTATCATGGAGAAGCCGATGCATCCTCAGAGAGTGACGGTTTGGTGCGGATTTTGGTCTGGTGGCATCATTGGGCCATTTTTCTTCGAAAATGAGGTAAGAGCCGCTGCCACGGTCAATGGCGAGCGCTACCGCGCCATGATTAGCGATTGGTTCTTCCCGTTACTTGAAGAGGAAGACTTGGACACCTTTTGGTTCCAACAAGACGGCGATCCGTGCCACACAGCCAACGCTACGATCGATCTTCTGCGCACAGTCTTCGAAGATCGAATTATCATTCGAAATTCGGATGTCGTTTGGCCGCCTCGGAGCTGTGATTTGACGCCGTTAGACTTTTATCTTTGGAGGGCTGTCAAAGATAAGTGTTATGTGGACAAGCCAGAGACAATTCAAGCCTTGAAGGACAACATTCGTTCAGCCATAGCTGAAATAAAGCTGCATACAATAGAAAATGTACCTAAAAAACTGGACCGACCGTATGGCGTACTGCAAGGCCAGCCGAGGCAGCCATTTGAATGAAATTATATTCCACAATTAACCGGAAGGATTGTACTTTAATATGAAAAAAAAAATTTTGAAATCGGATGAACCGTTTGTGTTTTATTGCATGTTTAAAAAAAAGTTACATGGAGGACCCAGTAGAGAATCCTAACCAATGGTATGATTTGAAAATCAACCTTGGGACCAAGTTACGGATATTCAAACATTGTTAAAGTTAGCCTAGCGTTGACGGTAAATTTTTATGTGGAACTCGACCTTCAATTTTATCATACATACTGCGTCCATCCGTTCATTTACACTCTTACGGCATAACATTAATAAAAACGGAAATATTTGTGTCGCCGCATAAAATGAGTGAGTGGTTGAATAATTTGATTTTTGTATCCGTTATGTTTATTTGATAGAGATTTGAATGATTTTGCAGTTGAGGAAACATGGTTCATGCAATGAAATTGTGGTATTTTTCCATAGTTTGAACCAATTATTAAATTCAGTGTTCGATTTTTAATTACTGTGTTTATATGATAGATATGGGTATAGAAGAATAGTGATAGTTTCTGATGGGTTATACTCTGAATGAAAATTTGTTACCAAATTTTTGAGAAAAGGCTACGATGACACAATGTTTTGTTGCGGGTCATATCTATAGCATTCTCAGTCGATTCCATAGCAATGGCTTGCTGCTTCGAATTATCGATTTTCGTTTGCCTCCTAGATCCGTAGCTACTATCAGCTTCAAAATAGCACCGCATTTCTTGCACATCGAACTAAACCACCAACTAACTGCCATACTCACTATATATACTAAGTTTAATGCTACCTTATCGTTGAAGGAAAACGTGTAATCCCCCATTATCTCGCAAAGTACCCTGGATGTGAAAACGAGCATCCAGGCACCAGAATTGCTATGACGTGCTCACACAAAACTGCTATTTTCACACCTGCTTGCGCTCCGATTAGGATAGGAGGAGGCACAATGATATGAACGTACGATAGAGCAAGGAAGCAGTTTCTGCTTCAGACGACTATATGTAGATGAAGATACTGTATCATTTAATTATCTAAATGTTTACCAGCAGGATGATCCAGCCTCAACCTATGCACACACTAACTAACTGTACGCGTCGTTCCATCCTTACGGTGAATGTTGCATAGCTCGGTCCGACGAGCGCCGGGAAAGTTTTCTCATATCACTAAAGTTGAACTGCAACGTGGTGTTGGAGAATAGTTTGTATGGAACTAGTTTGCACACAGTATAGTGTTTTGTGGAAAAGTAGCAACGTGCAACTAAAATTCGGATTAGATTTCTATCGAAGAACATTTGTCATTGGAGCGTTGCATTTCGTAGGCCCAATGTTGCTTCTAGTTGAATTCATTTGAATGAGCAAAATAAATGAATTTCTGAAAATTCAATTGGCACAGTTCTATCAATAATATCCCATTCGCATTTGCATACTTGTGATTCTATCAGTTTTGAATCCCGAAATAGGTTTGAATTAATCTAGTGTTCAATATTCATTGAACTATCGCATATGGCTTGGAAGCGGATGTCGGAGGTTCATAAATTACTAACAAAAAAGTACGGGTGTGTAATGTCAGAGACATAACTGGATGTCGTGAATACGAAAAAACTGACACGATTTATTTACACTTTCGAATTCGAATTGATGGTTGATCGATTGCGTGAATTGCGAAACTTTCCCCCTTTTCACTACTAAAATTTTCAACGATTTTTGACGTCGATTATCTAATTTCGGATTTGCATATTTCATTGAAAGAAACTATCAAGATGCTGTACAGGATTCATTTCTGCCTTTTAGAAGGACCAAGTTGTGGAATTCTCTACGATATTTAGCACAGTTCGGAACATTTATCTCGAACGATTTTCGAACAGCGAAAAGTGCACGACGCAAATCAAATTATTTTGGATTTTCTCTAAACTGATGATTTCTACCTTCGATTTGCAAAGAAGTAATTTTAATAGTTCTTAAGATAACATTAAGTGCCATTAGAACGGCTGATTTTATATAATGTTGTCCACTTTTCGTTTCTTGTTTTCTTTCTCTTCAATGCAAAAACCATCAGCAGTTGAAGATATGTGCCTGACTACCTCAAAATCGTCGTCCTTGTGCGAAAAACCCAAACAAAAGTAAAGTTTTCCATTGTTTCAAAATTTCCAGAAAACTTAATTTTTGAGTTGTTTGTGGTTATCTCACACTGTTCAAAATATTATCCTAAATTCCTGGTCATATTCTTGATAAAATAGTGAAAGAATTATGTTGCTGCCATTAATACAAGTCGAGATACTCACGATTAAGTTCTGCCCATTCTTCCATATGGCTAATTTTGAAAAGGCGCCCCATAGTAAAGTAAGTCGTATTCACGACAAAAGAACCTATTTAAAGAATTCTGGAATTAGGAACTGGATCTGAGTTCAAGAACTAAGAACTTAGAACAGACTCAGAATTCAGTTGGAATTTAGTTCTAGAACTACAATTTCGGAACTGAAATCAGTTCCGGAATCTTTTTCCAGAATCCATTTCAGCACACAGGTTCTGAATTCTAAACCTTTATTCCGGAACTAAGCTCTGAAACTTGAAGACAATTTTTCGCCACGATCATCAAAATGGGTTGTATAGAGTACAGTAAAGAAAAATTTCGCATAATTCTTTGAGACTATTATTATGGTTCTAAAAAGAACCGTATAGAAGAATTCTAGAATAATGAACTAACCTGAGATCAAGAACTAAATTTAGAACCAAGAACAGACTCAGAGATCAGTTGCAATTCTAAAACTATAATTTCGAAACTGAAATCAGTTCCGGAATCTTTTTCCAGAATCCAGTTTCAGCACGCAGGCTCTGAATTCTAAACCTATATTCCGGAGCTAAAATCTGAAACATGAAGACGACTTCTCGCTACGACTACCGAAAAGCAAATGAGAACTGCTCTCATTATTGACGACCGCTGCGCTCCCGACGATTGAAGTCCAAATGAATGCACGACCCAAGCGTTTGAGGCTTTATACCACGCAAACTTCTGCTTTCATTGCCGACTGCTCCACATGACGACTGAAGTCCAAATGAGAGTTGCGACCTGAGCATTTGAGGTTTTTAACCACGCATAAGGTGCACTCTCCGAAGCTGCTGGTCCCACGACGTCTGCTTGCATCCAACGCAAAAGAAGAAATAATCGAATTTCATATATTTTTTTTGCATAAATATCTGTTTATTAATCTTATTTTTGTGTATTACATCAACATTTTACAGTACAAGTGTTTTGACCCTTTGGCCTTTCATCTTTGTTGTTCATACGATTCGTTATTAATATTAGGTGTTTTATGTCGTTTTCGTTTTTAATTTGCACTACACCGGTGCAGTGCTACACTGAGGCATGAATAAACGAACAAAAATGACGAAAACATAAACAGTAACCATTGACTACAATAAACGATTCCATTGCACAGAGCTACACCAAACTTTTGATGAGTGCTACACCAGTGGTATAGGTGCAGAAAAAGTGTAGCACTGGTGTAGTGCAATTGGTAAAAACGAACGGTTTCAGTGCAGCTTTCGTTACACCGGTGTAGTGCAATTTAAAAACGAAAACGACATTAGTTACTCTTGTTTTACATAATACTGTTTAATCATAATATTTATTTTAATTATTTATAAAATGTCTACCTACTTATAACTATCCGTAACCTAATAAGTACAAATTTTGAATTATTTGTATTTCAGAGATTGAGCACCTCTCTTCAAATTTCGTGCAGTATTGTTCGAATTTTTGTTCTAGTATATCCAATGAGGCCATCTCATGTACTTCACTAGTCCTTGTCCAAGGGGGTAGATTTAGAATCATCTTTAAGGTCTTACTTTGAATGCGCTGAAGCCTAAGTTTGTGTGTTCGTGCACAGCCCCGCCAAACAGGGACTGCGTATTCAATTGCGGGGTAGATGATTTGTTTATAGACAACCATCTGATTCTTCGGGCATAGTTTAGATGTTCTACAAATCAGCGGATACAGAGACCTAATGAGTATGCTGCATTTTTGAACGATTTTGTCAACATGTGACCTGAATATCAGATGTCTGTCAAAGGTGAGTCCTAGATAGATAACTTCATCGGACCATTGAATGACCTCATCACCGAATCGGATTCTGCATTCGTCTGATTGAACAAGTTTTGGAGATCTTGAATGTGGAAACAAGATGACCTGAGTTTTTGCTGCATTGATCACAATTTTCCAGCTTGTAAAATATTCCGTTAAAGCGTCCAGACCTGTCTGTAGTTTATTCTTCAGAGCATTAATGACACGACCTTTGTAAAGAATGGCAGTATCATCAGCAAATTGTGACAGAACACCACCACCTGGAAGAGGTGGAATGTCTGATGTGAAAATGTTGTATAGAATGGGACCTAGGATACTTCCCTGGGGTACACCAGCAGGAATAGTAAATCTTTCTGAAAGTGCATTATTCAGAGAAACCTGGAATGCTCTATCTGCAAGATAATTTTTGATAATTTTAATAAGATACATGGGAAAATTATACCGATGCAGTTTGAACACCAGTCCATCGTGCCACACATTATCGAATGCCTTTTCAATATCCAATATTGCCATGGCAGTCGTTTTGGACACTGATTTGTTTTGCTGGATGACGTTGTTAACCCTTGTGAGTTGGTGGATGGTGGATCTTCCTTTCCGGAACCCAAACTGTTCTTCCAGAAATATATCCTGTTCATCTGCGAAAGCAAGAATTCGCCTTTGTATTGACTTTTCAAACAGCTTGGATAGGGCAGAGAGTAAGCTGATGGGTCGATAGCTCTTGGAAAAGGAAGGATCTTTCCCCGGTTTCAAAACTGGGATAACTTTAGCTAACTTCCACATTGAAGGGAAGTAACCAAGCTCCCAGCACCTGTTAAAAATTTTAGCTAAGAAGACAAATGAGCGAATACTCAAATGTTTCAGCTCAATGTTGAATGTGTTGTCGAAGCATTCATATTTTTGGATTTTTTCACAAAAGCCATCAGCTCATTCGCAGTGACTCTACTTTCCTCAGGAACCAAGCTGTCTGATTGTTCAACCTCAGCTACGCTATCAGCAACGGCTCTTTCATATGGACTAACAATGTTAAGTCCTAAATTGTGAGAACACACAAACTGCTGGCCTAGCGCATTTGCCTTCTGTACTGGTGTGATTAAAGGTATTCCTTCAGCTGCGTCCTGGGGTGACATCAGAGGAGGAATAGGCTTCGGTTTTTTCTTAAGCAACTTCGTTAAGGACCCGAAGGGCTTTGAATGTGGGAGAATTTCTCGAAGCTTTTGCTGGAAGTTCCTGTTGCGAAGCTCAGATATCCTTTCCTGGATTATCCTAGTTAAGTTGTTATTAGTAGTCTTCCTATCTAGGATGCCAGTTCGTTGATACTGCCTTCGGTAGATATTTCGAAGTCGGATGAGTTTCTTGGTGACACTGTCGATTTGAAGAGAGGAACTCGGCATATGTTGTACTGGATGCTGGAAGGAAGATAGGGCCGCATCGATTTCCATCGGGGAATCAAGTGGCAAATCGATATTAATAAGTTGGTCGGCGATTTGTTGAAACTGGACCCAATCGGTGCGATAATAGTTCCTCCGTGGTTGAAAAGGCACTGTGTCTGGTGAAGATCCCAACGTCAATATTACTGGAAAGTGGTCGGAAGAGAGTTCGTTGAAGACAACCGGAGAGCTGTCTATGGCGATATTGCTGATGAATATATCCAAAATGGAATGAACTCCCGATCTGGAAAGTCGCGTTGGTTGATCCGGAGCGAGGATGTTGAATTGTCCAGCTTCGTAATCTTCGGCAAGTACGAATCCGTTTCGATTCTGTCTTCTGTTTCCCCACAGCTCATGCCGTGCGTTCAGGTCCCCAGCAATGATGAATTTGTTCTGTCGTCGAGTGAGCATAGCCAGATCTCGCTTCAATGATGCACACGTACCATCTCGAAGATTGGTTTGTTTGGGGCAGTACGCTGCAATGACGATGATGGGTCCCATCGTCGTTGTAATCTCAATTCCGATGGCTTCTATGAGTTGCAATTTAAAGGCTGACAGAAGCCTGTGCTGAATGGATCGTTTAATGACAATGGCAACTCCCTTTCCTCTGGTAGTTGCCCTGTCGAGCCTGTGAATCCTGTAATTGGAAATAAAAATAGAAATTTCAGGTTTAAGATGAGTTTCAGTTAAAATAGCAATATCGGCATTCTTCTCTTGAAGAAAGTCGGATAATTCAGCAGTTTTGCTCCTGAGTGAGCAAGCATTCCAATTTAATATAACCAACTCATTATATTACATATTCGATGATGAATTTGCCTAAGGCGTTGATTTGATCTAACCGCGTTCTGCAGTTTCGTAGTTTTGTTGTCATTGTTTCAAAAATGACGATCAGTTGTTCAGCAGAAAATAAATCACTAGAGTCATCCTTTGCTTGTGGTTGATTATTGCCCCATCCAGGAGGGATTTTTGAGGAAGATTCTTTTTGTGATCCAGCGGCTGAATCTTTTGGATTGCTGCGAGAAGTGGCGGCAAATTCGGAATATCCCTCTTCGGTGGGAGCCGTGGGAAATTAACTTCATCCTTCTGTGGAACATTCTTGCGCGTTGATTGTTTGCGGGACGCTTATCGGTTACGTCACACACAAGATTACATCTCTCGAACCGGATTTGTTCGTCATAACCTTCCAAATTTTAATGACATTACTAGCTGATTTACCCGGCGTTGCTCGGAAATATTTCGCGAAGGCAAGGCCTAAAAGAATTCTAGAAATTGTTCTCCCCATTGATACTCTGATTGTAATGAAACACAACTTAGACGACAACCCAATGCTCCGTTAATGTTCAGATTGCGAATGATCAGTGTTTCATCTCAGATCTCACAATATTCATAATAATCATGGTATTCTCCACAAATTGGGTGAGTTTTATATTTCAACCCTTTTGTTAGAAACATTTAAGACACCTTTCTCTCTATAAAAACCTTCTTAGTAATTTCCTAGTTTTATATGTACATATGCTAGTTCCGTACTTCCTTGTCACATTCGATCTGCTACTTCCTCCTTTGCTACTTCCTCCTCATTATAAAAATTTGTATGACATCATTATTTCCACGTAATTGCTCAAAGTTTTCCATCTGATAATGATTATTTTATAACGAAAGGCTGTTCAACATCATAACTACATTCGTACTATAGAATAACTTTTTTATATCTTATATTTCACCCCGGATTGAACCATTTTGATCGTTCACTGGGGAGGAAAACCTATAGAATAATGATTCAGTTAATACAAATGTTGTTGTAAACTTATTTCCATCACCTTGGGTCAACAATTTTCTCAATTTACATAAAAATACACATTGATTATATGATTTCGTCAATTCATATCAATGTTGAGAATACTTATTCCCGTTCCCTCTTCTAAATATTTTTGTGAATCTGACTTAGGTGCTAGAAATATGCTGTAAGGGGAAGGTGTTCGGTTGCCGGCACCCCACCGTAACTTTTGATAGAAAGCAGATAGCGTCATTCCGATGAACGTCATGTGTGTGTAATAGCAGCACGTTCTTTTTGTGCCGAATACCGAAACAAACAAACGCTTGTACTTTTTGCTGCGTTCAAAACCAATTTGCGTGAAAATCGACACAAAAGTTTCTTCTGACCGATTTCAATAACCGGCACCACATTTTTTCCGACAAATCGTGAAAAATTGTCAGTGATATGCAGGCTGCAGTCGAGACAAAGCAAGCCAAAGTTTTGGCCAAACATCTAGCAGATCGTACAGCAGATACTCCGGCTAAGAAAAACGTGGAAGACCGGACAAATCAACACCAAATGCGCCATCATCCAAATCATCGACCAGGAGAACCAAGGCGAAGTCACCATCAGACAATAAAGACTTTTGTCCAAAACGCTGTTCTGTTTTTTTCTTTGAATAACTGCAGTCTTTACTTATATTTTCCCATTTTTAGTGAAATTTTTTGGGGTGCCGGTAACCGAACACCTCTTTTGAAATGGTCAAAATTTATCGCTTTACTGAATTGATAATAATTTTTCTTTCAATCAAATGAATCAATTTAGTTTCTTAGTCAGTTGTTAGCAAGGGACTTTAGCTTTCCATTGATGTATACATTACATAGATGTCCGCATAATGTGCACTAAGTCAGAAGTTATGAGCTTAAAATAAAAGGGTGATGGTAACCAAACACTCTCCCCTACTCGTAAAGAAGTACCAATGTTTCGTAAAACCCGATCAGTTTTCCCTTACTCTTTCCATGTTCGGGGCACTTTCTACACTTCCTCACCCTCAAAATAACCTTATAATCTATTGTTAGTGAACTTACTACAGATCTCCTTCATGAATACCCTGAGTAGTGTAAAGAGTATCTGTACTTTTAAAAAAATATTGATTCCCACCTTTGGTACATATGCCAAAGTTGGTGGCGATTCGTTTAGTTGTTTCGTAGTTGTGCTGAGATTTGAATACACTCGCGTTAATAGGCAGATAAAGATTATTTTTCCTTTGTTTTTTGGATTCCCCGGTAAAAGGGAACCAGATGTTTTGAAATTATTTAAAGAAAATCGCGTTGCAATCAAATTAACAACAGCAATACTATCTACTACGACCTTGAAATTCTTGCCACTCTCTTGTTTTACAAAAAATGAGAGATGAAAATTTATTTTCAAAAACCCCTTCTTGTAGTCTAAGCATTGATTCTCTTCAAATTATATAAATTTCGTCATTGACCTCCTCCCCCATGTTAAGGACACTGTCTTCCCACTGAAAATGTCTTAATGATCATCTCTGAAGAGCAAGAAGTGTATGTGCCAAATTTGATAGCAATCCGTTCAGTAGTTCCGGAGTTATGCCGTTCAGAGCTTAAAATTTCCACGCATTCTCAATGAAAGAATCCAATCCAACAGTCTCATTTTCAATATTTTACTGTCTCATTCGTAAATGACCGACACCAGAACAAACGAAGAGAGACGAAGCATTCTTGTTTCTCATTGAAACAAAGAGAGAGTATAATTGCCAATGTCACTCTTTCCTCTATGACAAGACGAAACCAGACTAACGTCTTCAGGGAGCATCAGCAGAATTTCAATTCTCATTCTTTCGTCGGTGTATTGAAAATCTGTGACGCTTGGCTATAAAAAGTGACTAAAATATGAAAAATCGAAGTAATTACATCCCAGAACCTCTTTGGAAACCAAAACTACTACAAATTCGAGCATCAACCGGTAAAAGTTATTGTGAAACCTTTTTCTGTCATTTTCGATTCTCACAGCTTCGGTTGAATATCGACACTGCATACTATGGGATTTTCACTGAAAACTGCAAATGACTGAAAGGGCAAATGAAAGAAAAAACACAATTTAGAAAATACTGTCCCGCTTATGTCATTGACTGAGTATGCATTTCGTTCTCACAGTTTGCAAGCCAAGCTGAGAGTGACAATAATTTCTTGTCATTTTCGTCTGTTTTGAGTCAATGAAAATGACTTTTATTAGCTCTGATGCCGTTACAAACATTACATCCCCTTTTTAGAAGCACGTATTACAGCCACCCCACACGAATACCCTTATAATCATATCTAAATTGCGCAAAAAGTATCTATGGTCTTCAAAAAGTATCGATTCTTGTCAAATTAAATAAATTTTTTCATGACTTCTGTTAAGGACACTTGCTACGCTCCCTGTCCCATAAAGATACCCTTACAACCATCTCTGATGAGCAAAAAGCATCTGTGCCAAGTGTGATAGCACACCGTTCAGTAGTTTTGGAGTTATGTCATTACATCCCACTTTTTAAAGGTACTTGCTACATCCACCCCCCGTATAGCCATATATAAGGTATGGAAAATGTTTGCGTGGTTCAAAAATTATCGATTCTCGTAAAATTAGACAATTTTTCCATGACCCCCCTGTTAATGACACTTACTACGCTCCATTCCTTATAAAAATATCCCGAGGACCATCTCTTAAATGCAAGAAGTACCTGTGCAAAGTTTGGTGGCCATTTGTTGAGAAGTTCCAGAGTTATAGCGTTACAAACATACAAACTAGCACACAGCGTGCTTTGTTCAATTTTTATAGCGTGCAGGGCTGCCACATTTAAATCTATATTAACTTGACATAACTGTTTACAAATTGAAAAGGTTGTGGTAGTTATCACACAAAGAAAGTTTTTGATTTTATTCAAGATAGAAAGAAAAAATCTCGACAGTTCTAGTTATGTTTTTTGAAAATATAAGTGATATGAGAAATGCATCGTTACACCACTAGGTGGATTAAAAAGGGTTTTTCTTAATTTTTTAAAGAAAACGAGAAAAAGATCACTAAAAAATGTACTTTGATCTATCTAAAAACTTCTGGAAATTCGAAGGTTGTGAAAATGATCGAAAATGGGTTCAGAATTGGTCGAGAAATGACAGCTCAAAGTCACCGTTCCAACTTTTCTTGGATTGAACCTCGGTGTCACTTTTTTTATAATGGGATTTTGAGTGCTGAAACGTCGTTGAATACATTTCAGCGTTACGTCGCCCAACTAGTAAACCTAATTTAGGGATTGAAAATAATATCACAATTTAAAATGGGCTCTAACACGCAAACTAATTCGCAACCTCTCCTTCTACTTCTTACGCATAGCACTCAGTTGACGCCGTTCTATTGACCAAATGTCCTCATAAACACACAGTGAGGTATGTGATATGAGCTTGTTAGCACTTTTTAATGGCACCTTTCGAGTTTGAGAGTTCTTCGCAGATATGACAATATGTTCTATAGATGCTAACATTAGATAGAATTGATTGTGATATTGAAAACAATGCACGCAGCATCGAATTCAATTTTTCATATTTTATTTAATAAAATCATTACGAAAGTTTAACTTCTTTTGTTGTCATAGCCCATTGTTTATCAAAGCCATTCTGTATTCAATGTTCTATATTTTTGAATTTTTTCAAACACGTAATCTCTTTCGAGGTCAACTAAATGTGTATTAAATATGAATTGAATATAATGATAATAATAAATTGCATCGATGATAACACCCCAACACTTAAATTCAATTGAATGCATTTCCATACAGATAATCACGAAATTGTTATTCAATTCGATTTCATGTCAACATTAGAATTCATATGTATGCAGACTTTAATTAAGTCTCTCCCAGGAACAGTTATGCCTAATAATGTTCAAACTACGAATCAATTACGTCTGCATGATTAACACTTCATGATAACATCAGCAATGGGGACATCACTCACTTGTCTATATGGTACTATCCATTTTCGAATCTGAAAATGTTTATTGATTTATGCAATTCGACAAATACGGTTCTACAGAGGAGGTCCGCTTGCAATCTTGAAACGTTGCAACACTAAAATCATTGGGCAACTATCGGCAACTTAAAAGCAAACCGACACGTGCAGATTATTATGGATTCCTTGATCTTAACATGATAGTATAATGTTAAAATGTAGTAGTAACAAACATTATGTGACATTGCTTATTAAGAATAATTGAGCTGCAGGGACATTAATACAAATCCGCCAACGAAAATTTTAAATGAAGGAATAGGTAATACCAATAAACAAGTTTTAAAGTGCTTCTCAATTTAAATTTATTTTATTTACATGGGAAGTAAACGAACTATAATGAAAATTAATCAACTTGTCATTTTATTCAATTTGTTCACTCTCACTTATAGATTTTTTCTTATTTCCTCTTTTTTCAGGTTAGTTACGGCGGTGCGCATTTTGGTATGCTGCGGCAATAAGTTTGAATAATTCAACTAAACACTTATGCAGGTTCGAAATATTAGCAATTTTTCTCTCTGATTAAGCGTGCAATTCTGGGTGACAAGGTGCGCCATCTAAACGGACGAAGCTTTTCAACATTTCAATAGGTCCTATCTAGATGGTGCACCTTGTACTTTTCTTTCCAAAGCTTTACGTAAAATTGATCAATTTTCATTTCTATGCTGTACTATATAAATATAAAATGATGATGTTTTGTGAATACGATTTACTTTACTATGGAGCGCCTTTTCAAAATTTGCCCTCTGAGAGAGAGAGAGAGAGAGAGAGAGAGAGAGAGAGAGAGAGAGAGAGAGAGAGAGAGGAATAAGATTTATATCGTGAATATCTCTTGTTATATATAACGTATCAACATGATTTTTGCTTCATGCCATCGAAAATATGATCATCAATTTATGATAACATTTTCAGTTGTATGACATAATCACAAATAATTCAAATTTAAAGTTTGCTTCAATATTTTGTATCAATGGGTATCAAAGGTAATAAAGGTTAACACTTGATATATTTCGTTCATTCTTGCTTGCGCAGTTGACTGAGTAGGAAGTAAAGCAAATGCATCATTCCGGTTGGTTCAGATCCAAAACTTAGTTCCAGTATCAAGAATTCAGTTCAGTTTGAATTAATTGCAGAACGTTCGCTGAGCCAGTTTCCCTTCAAAGAAGATCGATTGCGTCATCTTGCTGCTTGTCGATTTCATTGGAGAAAAATGTACACAACGATGTTATCCAAATGTTATCTAAAGACCTATAAAATTTGCAAATCGGAGATAAAAATCATCAGCTTAGAGCAAATCTAGAATAATTTGATCAGCTTTGTGCACTTTTCGCATCGAATGAGTGCGAATAAAGCCAGCATTTGACTGCTTCGCGTTCAAGAAAAATGCTCCGAACAATGATTAATGCCAGAAATTAATCCGGTACAGCATTTTAATAGTTCCTTTCACTTAAATATGCAAATCCGAAATAAAATAATCGGCATTAAAATTCTGTACATTGCTTTTTTTGCCTTTCTCATAAAGAAAGGTTATGCAACATCTGTGAAAAACGACTTATGAACCGAAGCCCGGAAGGCCGAATTTCATATAAACGTTTTATACAAAGTTCCTGAATTTAATTACAATCCGACTTCTGGTTGTTGAATTACAGGGTGATTAGTGTAAAAATTCAATTTCAAATTATTTCATCACATTGCTCAGAGATGGCGTAATCGTAATTAAGTTCAAATAAACGGTCTCATAATCCTTCATATATTTAAAAATGGATCTCATTCACTTTTCTCAGCGATGATTCGATATAGGTTCAAATGAAAGTTCTCGTGATTCCATATTGAATTCCTGAATTTCATCCGGATCCGACATCCGGTTGCGGAATTACAGGGTCAAGATAATTAAAATATTTATATAATTACTATTAGCGACATTTCCTAGCTTCACTGGTAAAACTCAGCCTACGAGATATGATTTAAGCCACTGAGAGATACTAATATTATATTAAGTAATGAGCCATTGTTTGGACCTTATGCCGGTTTTCCTTTAATAACTTTTTCTAAAATGTCAGATTGTTTTGCGGTATTCAAAAGTTTTTTTCCTCGTTAAATTTCCTACGAAAACGAAATATGCACTGATTTTTAGAGCTCATAGGTTAACCTCCAGGTTAGGTTTTTTGGAAAAGGTGAATTTCTCCATAATAAATCCCATACAAATTCTAAACCTCGGGCGCGAAAATATAGTTTCTCCGATCGAGCTAAAATTTTGCATGGTGATTATGGGACCCAAAATGAAAACAAAAAGTTTGGTGAAGCTAGAAAAAAACCTTTTAATCTTTTCCCCATACAACCTAGTCCCATCCTAATCTACACGGTCAAATGCAACTTTGAGGCCCGTATGTATTGTATCTATCTGTGATCCAGTTTCAATGTTCTTATTGCAATGAGAACAAAATTGTGTCAAGTTAGTGATTGTATATCTGCCTGGGTAAAAACCATTCTGATCGGTAGAGATATATGTCCTTTTCCTAAAATATTTAGTCTTGCAATATCACATATGTAGACGGGAATGCAACTCACACGCCAGTGTTGCGAAAATATCAAATTATCAATTATCACTGCCGAAGCAATCATACCCTATTTAAAGCATAGATTATCACTATCCGCAAAAACAACGATGATTATGATCACTTGTAGAGAGTATGGACAAGATCTCATCTCGTTCAATATCACTATAATGATATCAACCAACACAAAATATGGCAAGGTCAACGGTGCAGGGGAGATACGCATTATTATGTCTGAGTGGTTTGATTCTACTCATGACAACACTTTTACAACTACTTAGTGATTTCACATTGAACGGAAACTTTATAAGAAAAGTGCGCTGCACTATGTTTTGATGAAACAACTCAAAATCTATCATTTTCATCACAACATTAAAATACGAAAACATTTTGATCTACTCAAAATAAAATCTTATATAAACTATACTGACAACGATTTTCTTCGGGCATTTCGGCATGAATGGTTATAATAAATGATGAAATATTGTTTTATTGCTTAATCATAGAAATCAGGTGTAGGGAATACCAGGCCAAAGCGAATAATTTTTTCAAATAGAAAAAAAACATCCATTACAACTAGGTTTTTCTCTATACCGTTTTGTTACTTCAATTAGCAGTTACGATTCTAAATTCGTGATTTGAAATAATATGCATTAGTTTTCGTACAAAATCACGATGAAATCACCAACCCCAAAATCCAAAATTTTGGGAACCGCGGGGCTAAACCGGACTGGGTATTTTCGGAACAGGTTTGATGAGTAGATGTTGGAAAACGATGTTTGAGGTCGTTCTGAATTCCAAGATGGCGACTTGCGGTATTTTGGCATTCTTCGAAACCCCTTACAATATTCCTCAAAACCCCTACAATAACGGGTTTAATCAAAGATGAACAACTAGAAGCATTGCTTAATGAAGATTCGTGCCAAACCCAAGAAGAGCTTGCCGAACCGTTGGGAGTGATCAGCAAGCTATTTCAAAACGTCTCAAGGCCCTGGGCATGATTCAGAAAGAAGGAAACTGGGTGCCGTACGAGTTGAAACCGAGGGACATCGAGCGTCGTCTATTTGTATGTGAGCAACTGCTTCAAAGAAAAAATCGTAAGGGGTTTTTACATCGAATCGTAACCGGTGATGAAAAGTGGGTTCGATACGATAATCCTAAACGCAGAAAATCATGGGGAAAGCCCGGGCATGCTACTTCGTCGAAGGCAAAATCGAATATTCACGGTACCATGGTTATGATTTGTATTTGGTGGGATCAGCGCGGTGTGATTTACTACGAGCTCTTAAAACTGGGTGAAACCATCACAGGAGATCGCTACCGAACGCAACTGATGCGCCTTAGTCGCGCGCTAAAAGAAAAGCGGTCACAATATCAAGAGCGACATGACAAAGTCATCCTCCAACACGACAACGCTCGTCCTCACGTCGCAAAAGTGGTCAAAAAGTATCTGGAAACGCTGAAATGGGAAGTCTTGCCCTACCCGCCGTATTCCCCAGATGTCGCCCCTTCTGACTTCGATCTATTCCGTTCGATCAACATTTTCAATCCTTCGAAGAGTTGGAAAAATGGATTGCTTCATGGATAGCGTCGAAAGAGGACTCCTTTTTTCGAGCCGGGATCCGAAAATTGCCGGAAAGATGAAAGAAAGTTGTCGCCAGCGACGGACAATACTTTGAAT
Source organism: Malaya genurostris (assembly GCF_030247185.1). Lineage (NCBI taxonomy): Eukaryota > Metazoa > Arthropoda > Insecta > Diptera > Culicidae > Malaya > Malaya genurostris. Next base: position 100,961,154 of record NC_080571.1, read on the forward strand.
AATACATCTGTAAGCACTTTTTCGCAATAAAGTTTTTAATTTTGGAAAAAACGGTGGAAGCAAAGTTGTACACCTGATATGTTCGAGCCCCGACCTGGAAGGATTCTTAGTGTCAGTAGGATCCATAGTACTAGCCATGCAATGATTCTGTACAATAAGAATCGGCTGGGAAGTCTGTTGAAACAGAAATGCCAAATTCCACAAATGGAATGTTATGCCAAGACTTTGACTTTTTTCGTTGAATAAATTGTTAGCGGGAGAGAGGAGAAAGATAGAGTATCGATTGGTGCATCAATGCAAAGAAGGCGATTGAACCTATAGCGCATTACGCAAGGGAAAGAAATGTCGCCTAGGTAGATAGTGTGGGAAGCTTGCTTACTTGCTGTGTGCAGCGTATGTTGCAACACGGCTGGTTAGCATGGCAACTTAGTGTGAGCCATATGGTTGGCTCTTGGGAAATGTAACGATCGTCAAGTGTTTTACGACCTGTTACTAATTTTGATGCACTGTGCTTGAAGGATAAAGGATGTAAGGATTGGTGTTTGGGATTTTGGTGCATATTCGGTTTTAGTTTATGATATGTGATCAGAGAAGGATTGGTTAGAGATCGTGTGAATGTTGGAATGTGGGAAAGTATTTCGTTTGGGTTAGTCAGGTCAATATTATCATGCTACATTGACACATTTTGTAAGGGTTTTCAAGGAATATCAATAAACCATCTTGGAATTCAGAACCACGTCAAACATCGTTTTCCAACATATACTCATCAAACCCGTTCCGAATATACCCATATTCAGATGGTTTGTAAGGAATATTGATGAACCAGAAGTCGCCATCTTCGAAATTGATGTGACTTTGAACATCCTTTTCCTGCAAATACTAATCCCGGGTAGGTGTAAATAACAAACAAAGGTCAAAATAATAACAAACTTTACCATCATATCTTGGCTTGATGTTTCTGTGTTGTCAGAGCGATACTTGATATTTTCGTGATATTTCATCAACGGATCAAGACATTGTATAATATCTGTTCAACATCAAAATTAGTTAGTTAATTAATATCTTATTTCGTTATTGATGAGCTATTTCAATTTCATTAAGTAAATTGACCCAGTAGTTTTATCCTCAAATAAAATACCATTGAATAAACTGCATCAGAATCAGATAAGAGAAATACTCAAGATATTACTCTATTCTAAATGCTAGATTATAAAATAATTAACAAATTCATCTTCTATAAATATTCTGTTCTTGGTTTGATATTACAATGACAGAATTTTTTATTTTGTTGCTATTTTCTCATGCAAGCTTTGATATGATTTTTGATATTTTAACTCTTATTTCAAACTAAATAATGTTAATTTCTACCATTGAGATGTTTGATTTTAATGACAGAATTTAGTATTGGTTTGCAAATCACTTCTACCCGGGATAATATTTGTTGCACAGTTATCCATTATATTATACATATCCAATAATATAAATACATGGGGAAAACTTTCTTTACGTTGAAAATTCCAAATAACGTAAACTTTTTTTACGTTGAAAATTCCAAACAACGTAAACTTTTTTTACGTTGAAAATTCCAAATAACGTAAACTTTTTTTACATTATAATTCGATTTACAAAGTCCCGATTATTACGTAAATGGAACTCTACATTTTTTGAAAACTAGTTGATTGTTTCGCTACATATAATAAACGTTTTGCTTAACCCCTTCACGACCATAAGATGTGCAGGACGAAATATGTCAGTACAAGACACTATTTTAGCTATTGGGGGTGTAAATTAAGAGAATATCACCAGAAAAACATAGCAGGGTGCAGAGGTTTTCGATAATTTCAAGGGAAATATTTTTCCCTATGATTCTTAGAAATAAATAAAAGAAGAGTTGGGTTTATTATATCGTAATTTAATTTAGTGCTTTAATTGCTTTTATTATCAGAATTATGAAATTAATAGTTAGTTCTGGCATTCTACGAAACGATTTCCTGTACTCGTGGACGTTGCACATAACACATTTATAAGGTGTTTTCTATACGTCATTTTGCACAAAATTTATTCGGTTTCCGGTTTAGCCCCACATTTTTATCCTGTTTAGCCTCGCACAGACTATTCATTTTCGAGACGCAATAATAATTTTGTTTCCCACGTAATCAAAAGAACTCAATAATCACTGGATTCGGTACGAAATAAGCTTTAAAAGCACTAATTTGACCGTCGGTACGATGCACAGAAATCAAATATACCCATAACATCAGGAAATTTACTAATGAAATTGCAGTGGAAAAAAGTCTCCTAGGCCCAACACTGCCGGGTGAGGCCCGTACCGATGTCAATCATAGCCTTGGAGTATTTTGCAGAGCAGTTCGATTTTGGTCTGACATACATTCATTGCATTTTGTTTTTGTTTCAGCATTGAAAGAGAAAGACGACGAATCATTCGAACTAAAAGTCAATTGTGTCACCTTTAGCAGGTGATGAATAACACCTAAAGCACGATTCTAGCATAAAACACTGAACACAGACCAGTCGCAGGACCTCGAGAACCAGTCTCTCCGATGACATGACCAAGCTTACCACAGGCGAAAATGCTCCAACTTGCAATCACCGACCACAAGTTCTCCTCGTTTCTGCTTTTTACGTCTAAGCAAAGGCACATCAAAAAAGCTTAATGTCAGACTGAGCGAATTGCGTAGGTTGTTAAATCTTTGCAGTAACAAAAAAAAACAACATTTAACCAATCGTGGTTGATCAATTGTTCCTGGCTATCAAATTTTGTTTTCAAGATGGTATTTTATACCATGCCCTAATAAATATATTGTTAAGTGAAAACACATTGATCTACCGATAAATGTCTGCCCCGCGTAAAGTTTCTATCAACTAAGATGCATTACACAATCACAGCTTGGCGATTAAGTAACCCATTCCATTATTTTTTGCCAACAATACTTAATGGAGCAAATTCATCAAAACTAACGTCTCATCGGTGTCCGAATTTTACAACCAAGCAGCAATAAAGTAAACGCTATCAATCGCCAAATAACGCAAAAATAGACGCAAAAACTACTACTAGCTCAACGAGAGTGTTTTTACGACGTCTTGCCGCTTAAAAGTACTTGATGAAATTTTGCTACTAAATAAACCACCAGCCACTTCGATTGCATTTTCACTAGCCAAGGAGTTCGCTCCCATTGTTTAAGTACTACTACTTACCAGTGCTACTAACTAGTGCACCATTAGAAAAAATGAATAGCGGTTTTTCCAGTTGGTTTTCATCGCGGGCCTCAATTGCACTCGAATTACAAAAGAAGTTTCATTAATCTACACAAAACCTGGTGCTCTTCTGTGCACCTACCATCTCAGCAAAATAAATAAAGGTGGATCTCATTTTATCTTCAACAACAATGTTTCCTGGCGGTTTGTGGATTGCAATTGTTTTAGAAATTCCAATATGCGATTCAACGTTTTTGAAAATTCTCTAGTTGATTTGCTGTATTTTATCGATACACTCGCAAAAAATACGAACTTGAAAAGCGAATTCTGCGACCAATCGACGAACAGCAGAAACTTTTCCGGGCAGTAAACAAAAATTTCTCACCTCTACCATCACTTCATAATTGTACGTAAACAAATAACAAAGTTGATTCTCGTTTTGGCGCCTATTTATCATACACGAAAAATACACACAAAGCCAAGGGAACAATCGGCGAATCCTATCTAATTAATCTTGCCGTCTAGACCACTCCGATGGCGTGAAGAAAGCGAAGTTGAGTGCTGGTGGGAAACTTTTACTTTGATCGTTTACGCTTCAGTAAACAAACTCACGACAACTACGTTATGCTGGCCTATGCTCGCGAACTCTGGCCTATGCTTAGCTAACGACAAGTTTATTTTCTTGCCTCTGGTTCTGCTACCTCGGTTACATCCGCTCACTTTAGGCCGTGAAAAAAGACACAATGAATGTATTTTTGCAGCTCTCAAACATAGTGAAAAGTGGAAGCGAGAAACGGAAAACCCTTTTGGCGAGATATTCATGACAAATTTCCGTATGCTGCATGAAAGTTGACACGTGGTATTCCAAGTGGTTTTCTAACATAATCTTCTGTTGGTATCGAAAATAGATAATTTCTGATAAAGCCTCTTGAATAACCCATTCTGAATAGCAAAAAGCCTGTTATGTGAGATTCTTCAATAAAAGCGAGAAAGTTTCTTTAGATCACCACTCCAAACGACGGACAGTGGGGAAAAATGGGCCAAAAACGCGACGATTATTTTGGAGGCATGATACAGCTGACCACAAAGCACATGTTTGGTGTGAATGGTCAGTAAAATTGATTCCATGTGTTTAGAAGGACCGCACGAAACGCTATCATGTTCATTTTACCCCAAGTTGATGAAAATCGATATCAATCGAGGCCTAAAAACAAGATTACAAATGGATCAATATTTTCCAGAGTTTCACAGTTAGTTTTCGAAGTAAAGTCAGAAAAAAGAGGATTTGGAGCAAAACGGGCATGATAGTGAATTTTGCGGATCTTCTAACTACCATAAATCGATTCTACGGAAAAATTAGCATTAGAAATACTAACGTCACAATTTTCGTTCACATCCATTTTTACGAATCCCTCGTGCTAGATCTAACTACGGATATAATGAACCGTTTCTCAGTATGTGTCGTTTATTTATCAGTTGCTCGCAGGTCTTTGATTTTCATCTCTCGCGTAATGCGATAAAACGCTTATTCAATAATTCCTTAACTATCCAGTAAATAAATGTTCACCATCTTCATTGGAAACTAATCAGATTCGCCGAAACTAATCTGTTCGTCCTCCCTCTCATTTTCTCCGTCTTCCACCATCTTTTTGATCACTAATTAGATCTACATGCCGGTTCTAATCCCGTCGTTCGTCCACGCTCACTCACTGCTCCCTCAACTAACTTTCTTCTTCCATCTTCATATCCACTTTTCTCTTCTATCTCGCCTTTCAAGGAAGCTGCTCTGTAATGCTGTAATATTGTGTCATCAACTAGTTATAGGGTTAGTAGTTTAGCTGTAACTGTTAGTTTTAATTGTTAGTTTTAAACGTAAATGTATCTGTTGGATCATTGTAATCTGTTGATACAAAAGATGAGGAGGTTTTATGCCTGCTGGAGAGAGAGACTGCTATATTTCATCTCCATCGAGCTTTTCCCTGCTCCCCAAAATGAACTAAACTTTGAAAATATTTGCTTAGATTTTTTAAAGATTATTGAGCCAAGTCGCGTTTTTGATCGTTTTTCCCCACTGTGCGACGGTTAGAAAATTGTAGCACACTTCATACTGCCATTTCGGAACCGGAAGTTAGAGTCAAATAAAATTCAAGAGCATTTTTTAGTCCTTTCATTTGAGCTTGAGATTATGATAATCGATCAGTTATCTCTGAGGAAATGAAGAGAGCTCTTTTCTGAGTGTTTTGACCACTATTCCTGGAACTTAGGAACTACCGGAAATGAAGATCCGATATTCCCGATATATGCGCTACTTTTTGTGAATCATAGCCGTCACGCACCGTTACATGCGTTACCTTGTTGTGCGGTAAAAGCGTTAGGTGCGTTACTTTTTTGTTAGTTATAGGCGTTACGAAGTGTTACAAGCGTTACTTTTTGTGAGTTATGACGTTACGAAGCGTTTTATGCGTTACATTTTAGTAAGATGTAGGAATTACGGAACATTATGAAGGGTTACTTTTTTGTGAGTTAAAGGTGTTACGAAGTGTTTTTTTTTTGTAAGTTTTGAGCGTAACGAAGCGTTATATACATTATATTTTTGTAAGTGAAGGGCGTTACGGTGCTTTACATGTGTTACTTTTTTCTAAGTTATAAGCGTTACGAAGCGTTACATGTGTTACTTTTCTGTAAGTTATAGGCATTACGAAGCGTTGCATACGTTACTTTTTCGTGAGCTATAGACGTTACGAAGCGTTGCGAAGCATTACATGCGTTATTTTTTTTTTGTAAGCTATAGGCGATAAAAAACGTCAAATGCGTTACTTTTTAGTAAGTTATGAGCGTTACAAAGCGTTACAAGTGTTACTTTTTTGTGAGTCACAGGCGTTACGAAGTGTTACATGCGTTATTTTTTTGTAAATTATAAGCGTTACCGCGCGTTACGAAGCGTTCATTTTTTTAAATTATAGGCGTTAGCGCACGTTACTTTTTTTGTTATAGGCGTTACGAAGCGTTACAAGCGTCCTCCCGAAATCAGAAATTGGAACGAAAAAGATTTGAGAAATATAGGGCTTATGATTCTGAAGAATACACCGTGATGTGATAGGTTTTGAGAGTTTTGTTATGGTCAAAACTCTACTGCCGATAGCAGAACAGAGTGAAAACTACATAAAACGGAAAATAAAACCGGGGTAAAATAAATGATAATAATAATAATAATAATACATAAAATTGTTTTGGACGACCGGAAAAAGAAAGTGCGCCAACATGCCTTAGTTAAGCCAGATTCTTCATATACTTATTTAGGGCTAGAAAAACGAACGCAAGCGCTTTTCGAGTACATGTTTGCCTGAATCCATTATTATACGTCAGAGAACAGAATGATTACCCGACAATAGACTGTGGTCAGCACGAGTGCTTCGAAGGGCGTCTAAATGGGACGGAAAAATCACAATGTGGTTTTTTGGGAACGGCATAGTATACTTTTGAAGGACTATCTCAATACAGGGAAAACCAGTATTAGCATGCATTAATGAAGCGATTGAAGACCGAAATCGCTGTGAAATGGCCTTACATGAAGCACATGAGCATCGCTACCATGGCTAAAATCAACGGTTTAGATTTCAATTACTTTGGCATCACCCAACTGATTTGACTTCCTCGTACTATTATCTGTAGTTTCGTTTTGGAATTTCAGACCACTACTTCCGGAACCTGAATCCGAAACCAGTATATTCAATTAAATTTGTATGACCCTCTACTAATATGACCTATAAATTTAGAAGATGTTTTCCGTTCTCCACAAACCGGCTGTACTACTCTATGCGGTGCATTGTCGTCATTTAAATTAGGAATGTGAATGATCTCAGAATATATGGCATCATCAGAAGTCTTGTGAATTGTTGTGCTATATAAATATTTAGAAAGTCTTAGACATGTGCTACAGAAATAACATGACAGTAAACGTAAAGAAATGTAATACAATATCCTTCTTTCGGGCATAATCACAAATTTTATTTGAATACTCCATAATGACAGCTCCAGTGGGAAAGTTGAAAGTGTCTGTTGAAAACAAAAAAAAAAGGCACACCGGAAATTAGGTACATAAGTAATCTTCAGTAACATTATTTTTTTATTGGGCCCCTCCCGAAACGAAATTCAGGGTACGAGCCTGAATGCCCATTATGGATATGTTGCTCTTTCTACTGCCCAACTAACTTGAGCTGATCCCGGACTGGCGGTTCAATGCATAGAGCGCTGATCTTACTAGCCAGTTGTCGTATGCTCTAGTCCCATCCTGGAAGGATTCTTAGTGTCAGTAGAATCTTAGCACCAGTCATGCAATGATTCTGTACGCTATGGATCGGCTACGATTTTAATGTCAGGACTATGTTTTTGAGCAGTATTTTGTCGCATCCACAGTAGTTCAGTTGGCAGTACGATTTCCCCGGATTGGAAAAGGTTGCGAATTAATAACTGTCTCTGAGAAATTGTGTTGCCAGCATTCGTTTTGCGTTATTTTCACTTCACTAGTCATATTTTTAGTATGTTTTCCGTTCAGTTGTGGAGGATTGTTATACATTGGGTGTGTTTTCTTGTGACATATTTGGACAGAACTGTGCATTGTTCTTAGTAATTATATGACTAAGGCGAAAACAACTGACAGTTTCATACACCGCTTCCGAGAAAAATTTCACATTTATTTAATCATTCGAAAAAGCAGCTCATTGTCAGCAGTTCAGATTTACAAATTACCGCACTCGCTAATTTATTGGTGCAAACATTGAATAACTTTGACGCTTTAATTGTACCGATTCATAGGTAAAGATTTTTTTTAACAATTATCTCCACTAATCATTTGAAATAGCTCACAGCACCTCAAAATATAATAAACTGCATGGTGTTTGCTTGAACAAACAGTAATTGAAAAATACTCAGATATACACACCAAGATAAACATGTTTAAATATTTATGAGGCTCAGTCGGTTACAGAACTTGGTAAGAAATCTGTGTCTCGTGCAAACGCTACTTTTTGAAATACTTATGTTTTTGATTTTACTTCTAGTAAGATCAACTTAATCAACTTGTCTTGTAATTTACAACTATCTGACTTGTGCAAATTTGTGAACGGGGCTGGAGAAAAAACCACTGTTTGCGTTGCAAATACAAGTTGACTGTATTGAAATTAAAGTACAAATTTGATTAGTACACTATATTGCATTCAACCTCATCAAGCATCGTGCCCACTGTTTGAATTGATATTTGTTCCTCGGTCGTGAGCTGGCATCGAAGAAGAAATAATTACAACCCGTCAAAATTTTGATTATGCATCGCGAAAATCTATACTACTCGTTCGTAAAGCATACGAAATTGATGAATGGTGCCAAATTAACTGTTACTAATGAAATAACCGCCCAGGTTTGCGGTTCAACGCATAGGGCGCTGGTCTTACAAGCCAATTGTTGTATGTTCGAGCCTCGACCTGGAAGTGGTTATGAGAAAGGCAAAACGAAATTGAACTTGCAATGATCATCACTTCGACCAATAACTTGATAATACTACATTACAGATCAGATAAATAGGAGGGCTGCAGTAGAATAAACAACATGTGTTTAGATATTTATTGAATCAAGTTTTAATACATTTGAGCTAAATTCCAGGAATTTAAATGCGATTCGCTACCGAATGCACCATATTCGCCAGATTTAGCCCCTGCAATTGTTTCCTGCTCTCTGATTTTAAAAGAAGCTTGCTGAGAAGAGATTTGCATCGAATGATCTCCGGTAGGAAATGTAACGCTGAAATTTTAAAATGCTAGGTAAATACCTATAAGCCATACTGAGATTCTCTCTGTAACGAAATATATTTTGCAGAACCTGCATAACTTCGGTCACCTTTAAAACTTTTAGACGAGTATGTGCAGTTTACATCATTTTTACAAAAAATGACTTTAAATTATGAACTTGAAATTTTAAAAAAGGTGTGCCAGATTCATCTATTTGAAACGAGTGTTGCAAACATAAGAACATTATCATAAGAGTTACAAAAATACAACATTACATACACAATAAATAAAAAAACTGTATCAGAAAACTTGTATATGGTTTGCGTCTTACTGAATAATAAGCTGATCTGACATCACTATTGAAAAATATTGAACAAAAGGCATGCCAGTTTTTTAATATTATTTATTGTCTTCCACTAATGTCTCTTACATTACCCACCCGCCTTTTTATTAGGAAATTTTGTAATTGTTTGTTAAGTTTTGTAACTTCTTCGTTTTCAACCGAATCTCTAACCAAATCAATGATAAATTTTGGATTCAATAACAGGTTTAAAACAGGTAGCAGAAGTGTTTTTAGGACTTCATTTTTGTAATTATTTCTCGTGTTTTTGGTAAAGCATTTAACTTTTGTTCAATGCATTTTTTGTCGTGAATACGACTTACTTTACTATGAGGCGCCTTTTCAAAATTTACCCTCTGAGAGAGTGATAAGTTTTTGATCGTGAATATCTCCTGTTGTATCTAATGAATCAACATAATTCTTGCTAGATGCCATCGGAAATATGATCACAATTTTATGATAAAATTTTCAGTTGTATGACATAATCTCAAATAGTTCAAAATTAAACTTTTCTGAAATGTTTGGTATAAACGAGTATCAAAGAGTATAATTCATAAGGCGCGTTTGTCTTTCTCGTATTTTGAAAGTTCATAGCTCAGTGATCTGTGGAAGGATTTATATAATCTAACTACCAATAGAATCGAAAATTTTCAACTTGAACATGTATTGCAACAACATTGAAGTTTTTCAATAGTACACTATTGAAAACCCTGTTTGATTTAACCTATGACAGCACCAGCCAATCAGAACGCAAGATGGCTGCATCTATACAAGAGCATCCATATAAAAGTTGAGTAGTTCATTTTTCCTACCATTTGTTTAGCAACTCTTCCCGAAACAAGACACACGAGAGCAACATCGAGGACCTGTCGTCTCACTGTTTTCCATTCTGCGAACAGGAAAAGTAATTTTGGCAAAGGGGCTTTCCGTACACCGCTGCCAGTAGCAGGTATAAAATGAAATGTGATGTGAGAAATAGCCTCATTTAAGTTAAAGCTGCTACTCTGAACTTACGAGACACCGTCAGCACGATGGCACCGAAAACCGGTAGAAAGGCAGCCAAAAAGTCCAGCAAGGTCCATTCAAAGCACTTTTCAGACAATTCAAAGCACTTTTCAGTGCTAAAGATCATCATAAAGAACTAGTCGAATTTTGTCGCTTTCCTACCATTTTCTGAGAAACTGTTGCCAAAACAAGACACACACGAGAACCATCTCAGATCTCAATATTTCCTACAGAAAGATTCATCAAGATAGAACTTAAAATAATTTGCACCGTCACTAACACATTCAATTACGAACGGCAATGCGAAAGCGAAAGTGATGATGTTGAACACATCTTTATACTAGTATGGGGTCGTGTGACAATATGCCATGCGAAACAGGGTTGCCATATATACAGATTAATCTGTATTATTATTATTATTATTATTATTATTATTATTATTATTATTATTATTATTATTATTTTTATTTTTATTATTATTATTATTATTATCATTATTATTATTGTTATTATTATTATTATTACTACTATTATTATTATCATCATTATTAATATAAAAATTACTCTTGCATACCAAAGATCGTCGATATATTTCAGACCAGGCCATTGCAATTGTCTCGTACTGAAATTTCGAGAAGAATCTGATATCTTCGAACTTAATAGCTTCAATAAAAATAAACTACAGCAAATTAAAAAGGAATTGTTTCAAGTTTGGAATACATAGTTGTAGAATGGTAGCTGTTTAATGTTACTAATCTGTACTTTAATGTAGGTGCATCGCTTCAAACTCTATTAGTGAAAAAGGGGAAAGCTTGCACAATTCATAAAATCAATCAACTAACTGATGTTCGGAAAAGTGATGGAAGCGTGCCAGTTTTTTCGTATCCACGACATCCAGTTATGTCTCTGACATTACCCACCCGCCTTTTTACGTGCCCGATTGATTTCCTACCAATTTTTCTTGAGCGTTATTTTTGTACATTTAACAGGTTCCAAATAACAACGATTTGAAGAAAAAATCAATCTTGTGTCTTACCGGGTTTTCTATCACCGCAAAATTGATATTCTGTCATACTGAATACGTGTACAAACTATTACACAAATCGGATGAAATCGATCCTGACTTTGCTCTCCTGCATTATAGAGAAAGCGCGTTTTTTTATGCGTTTTTTTTACGCGACTTTTTTATGCGAATTTTCAGAGTTATGCGGTTTGCCCTTCTGCGGTCTTTTTTAATGCGAAGTTTCAGAGTTATGCGGTTTTTTTTTATGCGAAGTTTCAGAGTTATGCGGTTTTTTTATGCGAATTTTCAGAGTTATGCGGTTTTTTTATGCGGTACGTAAATTCGCATAAAAAAAGACTTCAGTGTATATATATATATATATATATATATATATATATATATATATATATATATATATATATATATATATATATATATATATATATATATATATATATATATATATATATATATATATATATATCTATATATATATATATATATAGATATATATATATATATATATATATATATATATATATATATATATATATATATATATATATATATATATATATATATCTATTATATATATATATATATATATATATATATATATATATATATATATAGATATATATATATATATATATATATATATATATATATATATATATATATATATATATATATATATATCTATTTATATATATATATATATATATATATATATATATATATATATATATATATATATATATATATATATATATATATATATATATATATATATATTTCCAATACTGGAACAGAAGCGCCCTAAAAATTCGGGAGAAAATTACTTCCTGATTCCTTGAATGGCTAGAATCACACTAAAGTTATACAGCTCACAGAAAGCTCAACTTGTACCAAAACGAAAACCAATTCCTTTGAACTTACCACGTTAAGAGCCATAAATCATTGTCAACAATACAGAACCTGTTTGAAAGTACTGTTATAACCTAGTTACGTTGCACCTATACGATCCCGACGCCCTTCTCCACTGGTCTCGACTTTCTAGCCGTTGGACTGCTAGACACCCTCGAGAACCCTCCAAAATTTCTACATCGTCATCCGTTCAATCACAAACATCATTATATACCTACAGTGCGATGATAGCCCGCAAAAAATACACTTATTCTGCTTGGCCACGCCGGCATCCAGTCAAGCAGAGCGGTTTCATTCGTCATCATTATGAATGATGGACCGTTTTCTGCCGGTTGTTGTGGTTGCGTGATCTGAACGCGAAGAGAACTGACCTTTTCGGACAGAATGAACGAAGGCTTTTCGATTTGAATTGACCGGCGCCAGTTGTGTGACGAGTGCACGAGGGTCATTCGGTGCAAGTCGCTTGAGATCAGAAATCAAACGATCTGGACTTTGATTGCATTGGGTTAAGACACAATATCCGGGGAAAGTCGACTACTGGCAAAGACCGATGTATGCCAGCTCCAAACAGTCTACTCATCGTGGCGACTTTCAAAATTAATGACGACTCAAATAAAATACGTTGTTTACGTTTCAAATTCTCGAAAAATCGTCTAATCATTATAGTACGCTTGTGTGAGACGTTAGAGAAAATAAGGTCAATAAGCCCATGGTCCGACTCAAAAACCAGGTTACTGGATCAATACAGAGCGGCTACTTATCAGTCAAGTCGAACAACATTAACGGAAATTAGAAATTCACACCCGATACCATAATCGATTCTGTCTAGTGTTCAACCAAAACAAATAGAAGTGGAGACAAATATTTTTTTTCTGTGCGGGCACCATTACAACAAAATTTACCCTGAAAAAGAACGAGAGCATTGAGCAGATATATTTTTTACGGTCTACAATATATTGTATAAGATGGAATTATTTCATTTGGACTCACCTCAGTAAAAATATGTACCGAAATATCTTTCGAATAGATTTAAAAGATTCTGAACTTAGACAAATCAGGCAGCACTAGGACTAGTGGAAACTGATCGCACTTACTAGTCCGTAGTACCGAAAAGAGAACCCTAATTCAAATAAAGTTTAATTTTCGTCAATGAGGTCTGGAAAACTCTTATTTTAATATGTAGTTGTAAAAATTTGCTTTAACCAACGAACGACTAAATAATACAGAACAACCGAACATCGAATTTAGAACGGCAAGTTGTTAAAAAATGACGCTATTTTCGAGTACGGATTATTTTGGCGATAAACAGTGCAACAGAAATATTTTTAAAAATTACAATAGGGGAGTTGGCCTAGTTTTGTCTTCGGAATTTCTATACCCATTCTGGCTAGACTTTTTGATAAACGGATTTCGCAGTTGTGTGGGTGCAAACGAGTTTATAATAACTAATGTATAGTATGCCATGACAAATTGCGGTAGACATCATTGCACCAGGTCAAGCGAGCTGTAACAGAATTGCTTTGCACATTTCACCAAGAACAACCTTACAGGTAAGAAGTGTACCGCTCTGGGTGATTCCGTTTCCGATTAATAGTTATAAAATGCACAATGGCGATCCTGCCAGGAGTTGCAATTCAAATAGCATAGTTATTCAAAACGGAAACGGAATCACCTAAAGCAACAGAAAATTATTCAAATATTTGGCACAAAGATTTTCATTTTCAAATGAAAAAAAAAAGAAGCGTCGGTGGAGTTTACGTAACGTTGAAAATAACTGGAACAAGCGGATCATTATGGTCGCGCATCATAAGCGGACCAGGAAGGTCGCGCATCATAAGCGGACCAAGAAGGTCGCGCATCAAAGCGGACCAGGAAGGTCGCGCATCAAAGCGGACCAGGAAGGTCGCGCATCAAAGCGGGCCAAGAAGGTCGCGCAATAAAATGAAAATGGCGGATTCTCGAAATCGCGCATCACAGAGCGGATCAGGAAGGTCGCGCATCAAAGCGGACCAGGAAGGTCGCGCAATAAAATGAAAATGGCGGATTCTCGAAATCGCGCATCACAGAGCGGACCAGGAAGGTCGCGCAAATATTTAAATTTAAATAAATAAGCGGACCGGAAACGTCGCGCACAAAAGGAAGCAGGCAACGTGGCCGTGCAAATAAAAAAAAGCGGATTTGTAGTGATTGGACATGAGTCTGGATATCACACGAATGAAGTCCCTACTCACATTCAGTCCCCTGAACCATGCCTTTGTCGATATTTTAGGAATAATTGAGTGCATCCACCGACCCAGATAATCTATATCCCAAGAAGCTTGCTGGCAAGTGTTCTTTGGCGGGACGCGCTATATAATTCGTTGAAAGCAATTGGTCTCTCATGAGTTTCACCCTCAAAAGCACCACGTTTGGACAAACTCTTTCATTGCCTAGAATGGAACAATGAACCGGGAGCCAAAACTAAAGTGATTTGATAATTATTATTCAATATGTCGTTCAGACACTGTTTTATTTTGCCCAAGAAAAATGATTCATTTTTGCCAGCAGCGTTTGAGCGAGTGGCTTCAATTGCACTCAGACTATCTGTGAAAAGAAAATAATGGTTTGGAGATAATGTGACGATTACACTCAAACTATAATGAACTGCTGCTAACTCTGCTATATAAACAGATGCAGGTTCTTGAAGCCTAAATGAGGCCGAAACATTATTGTTGAACATACCAAACCCTGTCGCTTTTTCAATTCGCGATCCGTCCGTGTAAAACATTTTCTCAGAGTCAATAGGACTGAACTTACTTGAAAATATTTTTGGGATTTCCATCGAGCGTAGGTGTTCCGGAATTCCACGCTGCATAGATGTGTCGAAAAATTAAGTTGAGTCAGGGACATTTAGGAGGCTGTGACGGATAGGAATATATCTTGAAGAGTCGATTTCCTGTAACATATGGATGAAATATACTGTCATGAATCTTGTTTGAGATTGAAACTCAACTAGCCTTTCGAAGTTATTAATAACTAAGGGATTCAGTACCTCACATGCTATTAGCAGTCGCGATGAAAGCTCCTAAAAACGATCTTTCAATGGAAGAACTCCCGCCAGAACTTCAAGACTCATTGTATGTGTCGAATGCATCCAGCCTAAAGCAATTCGCAAACAACGGTACTGAATTCGCTCAAGTTTGATAATATGAGAGTTTGCAGGGGAACGAAAACAAACGCATCCATAGTCCATCACTGAAAGTATCGTTGTTTGATACAATTTTATTAGATCTTGCGGATGAGCACCCCATCAAAATCCTGTTTTTTTTATCGAAGAAAATTTACTTTTTGTTGGCATTTTGTTATCAGATACCTAATGTGTCCTCCCCACGTGCATTTGGAATCAAACCATACTCCGAGGTATTTGAAAGTCAAAACCTGTTGGATTTCTTCCCATCATATGAAGCTGAAGCTGCGCGGGATCATGCTTTCTTGAAAATACGACCAGCTCCGTTTTTTCCGCAGAGAATTCGATACCCAGATGAACAGCCCAAACGGACAAGTGATCTAAGGTATCTTGCAATGGTTTTTGCAGTTGTCTTAGTGTACATGGGGTTAGCTGTCAATGTCATTTACGTAACAATTATAGAGGAGCGGACAGAAGCAAAATCAAATATCCATCTGTTCGAGTATTCCTCACTCTCATGTCCTACGTAACGATTCCTCATTCGACTGGTCGTATTGACAAACCTTCTACAAAATGTCTCCAATAGCTGCATATCTTGGCTCGAAGTATGTTCTTGTACTTGGTTTCTAAAACAAGAATTTTTCAAAATTCTGAAGAGTTCCTCATCGTCGTTTTAAAAAACGTTTTGAAAGCATTTTTTTTTCGCGTGTTTAGCACCTGAGCACTCTTTGTCCCACCAAGGGTTTGGAGGCATTCTGTTAGACGATGGACCAAGAAATCGTTTGGTTTGGGCTTGTTCTGCGGCCACCAAATAATGGCTTAATATTTTACTAGTTTGATTGTAGTGCATGAATTTTACTAGTTTGATTGTAGTGTGCATTCGGCTAGCGGGTTAGACTGTATGAATACAGATGTGTTCTTCTGTTGCTCAGTCGATCAAGGGACGTACTTTGTAATCCGATTATTCTCAGTTCAAGTCACAGCGGTCGCAATCATAACCTTCTTTTTATTTCAATGAATTTCATGTCATGGAATTTTAGGTATAATATTGAATGTTCTTGCACGTAAAATTGCTCCATTTATGTGCATTTGATAAAATATAAAATCACAGGATTTTTTCGAAGTGTGCAGTGTTAATTCTACATCGTGGATCCGAGCGATATACCACTCGATACACCCAGGGATGCCAAAGGTTAAAAAAAAATCTGTGCATTGCGAAAAATCTGAAAACTTGAGTGAAACTGTATGATTACACTGAAACGTTATTCCTTCTCTGACATAAGTTCTCGTATATCGACCTATAAGATTATTTTATTTGTTTTTATTTTGATTTATTAGAAGTAAAGCTAAGAGAACTAGTATTTCATTTTTTTTTTAGAAGAGGGTGGATGTGTGGGTGCAAACGAGTTTATAATAACTAATGTATAGTATGCCATGACAAATTGCGGTAGACATCATTGCACCAGGTCAAGCGAGCTGTAACAGAATTGCTTTGCACATTTCACCAAGAACAACCTTACAGGTAAGAAGTGTACCGCTCTGGGTGATTCCGTTTCCGATTAATAGTTATAAAATGCACAGCAGTCATGCAGATACAATTTTCGAACATATGTGTGATTTTTAAATTTTCAGCAAAAATCAAGAGAACTGTTATTAAGAATCAAATACAGAGAAATAAATTCCACCCCAGGACTGGAGAAGTTTTCCAAGTTTAATAAAATATGTGAAACACATCAAATGCATCAATGGAAAACGTTTTGATAGTGAAGAATTGTTAGCGTTCACTATTTGTATTAGGTAGAATCGTAAAAAAAACTCCGCCTACTTTTTAGTCTTGTTACCTTTCTTTATAGAAAGGTAATAGAATTGCTGGAGAAACCGAATTTGTATCGGAGCTCCGGAGACCCCTAGTGTTCGACTCAGCTTGACGAGATCGGAAAATGTCTGTGTGAGTGGGTGCATGTGTGTGCACCTTTCGAAGATTAATTCTATAGGCTCACTTTTATCGGAGATGACTGATCCGATTTTTACAAGGTTAGGCTCGTTTGAAGGCTACTATTAAGTTGTGAATCAAGTTTGAATATCAAATGGCTGTCACCATACCCTCGGCATTTTAGAGCTTAACCCCTTAACTCTCAAGGGAAATATTTTTCTTTTCTATAAACATCGTTATCGATTCTTAAATTATTATTTTCATGTTGAACACATCTTTATTTTCTATATAGGGGTGCAAATCAGAAACTCAAGGAAAAATACACGTAGGAATATGGTCAGGTTTTAAACACTTACAGCTCAGTCTATTTTGTATCAATTATTAATATTATTTCATCATTTGATTGGAAATATGTTTCTAAGTTTCGATTTGAATTTATCAAGCCACGTATTTTCAATTATATATGATTGAAATTTTGATTAGTAACGAGCAGTGTCCTATTTTGTCTACTAAAAATCTCCAGCAAATTGGATTTCCCTGCCATAGACGACGGTTTTGAAGGAGTAAGCGATATATCAAAGGGAAAGCCTCGCTCTGATTGGTCAATCGATGCAAAAGCGAAGCTGTTGGAAGCACTCGAATCTACAAATAGAAGTAAAATTATAGCTAACGTTTCAGTCCTACGCGTAGCATGCTAAAGGTAGGTTGTTGCTAGACAGCAAGACAAAAAGTGCCATAAAACGATTTGAAGCTTTTATTGGTATGCTCTGATCTTGTATCATGCAAGCTCGGATGAAATTCCATGTTATGTCGTTTCGCCTGAGAAATTGACAACTACCCCAGGGTAAATTTTGAGTGCTTAAGATTAATTTCTTATTTATATTTGATGAACTCGATTGATAATCAGAAAAAGTTTATCGCTTCAACCGAAATCGCAGAATGGTAGAGAAACTTAACATTATAAGAATAACTGCTCGCATACAAAACTTGAACACAAGCTTGGAGAAGAGAAGCCTAAATATCAAAATCGTATCGCAAGTATGCACAAAGATATAATTGCATACATTTGGGATATTGGTGTAATTTCGTCGGCTATAAAACAAACAATGTTCGGTGTTGGTTCCTTATCAAAATCAATCTAAGCCAGGGTTTGCCAAAGTGGTCGATATAGACCCCTTGGGGTCGATATCCTTTTTGCGGGGATCGACGTAAACGAAAACTGACTATGGGGGTCGACGAGGTCTAGAAATCAACCCCCTGTTGTTTGATATAAGTTGTTATTTGAAATATTTACGTTAAAAAAGTTCAATATTAAAAAGCAAAAATTGAATTTTCAAAGGAATTTATTTATGGGGGTCTCAGGCCTAAGTTAATTTTAATAAAGGGGTCCATGACTCAAAATAGTTTGGGATCCCCTGATCTAAGTAGACTCTCGTGCAATTGCGGATTCAAAAGTGTGACGATTGATTGAACTGTTTGATTGTAGATCATTAGAAATTTTGGTTGCCTTGTTCCACATCAATGGCTCGAACAACCCCATGGGGCTGATCCTTGTAGTTTTTTTACTGAATGTTAAAAAACTTGTTTCCAAGGCGACAAATGTGTTACTGAACTAATAAAAAAATGGACTGTTAATCTTTATTTCACTAAAAAAGTTTGTGCAAATCCAACTCTCCGTTTATTTATTTCTGAGAATCATATGGATTCCCAAAAAAATCCATCTGAGGATCCATTGGGATTCCCATAAAATTATAGGAAACTTATGCACCCTGCTATATTTTTCTGGTGATATTCTCTTACTTTACATCCAAAATAGTTAAAATATTGTGTTGTATTGACATATTTCGTCCACGACATCTTATTGTCGTGAAAGGGTTAAGCAGTGTGCCTTAAAAATTTATATAATTGGGTGTCACTTTCGGTTCCGGAGATGTAATGATATAAATAACGTAACCGATAAAACGAGATTTTTTTCTATTCGCACTTTTTCAGAAAGTAACCAATGATCAAGTTAGAATGTTTTATTGCTGACATTTTTGGTTTCTTCAAAATATTGAAATCATCTATTATATAAACAATTTCCAGCCGAAAAAAAAAGGTAACCAACGCCCAATGCATCTTTAATTTGTTTGCATTTGTTTGAGTTTGTTAATACAACGAACAATAAAAAATCTCATTTACTTGAATTTTGTGTCTAAATATCTCGAAAACGAAGAAAGGTTACTGTTTATTGCAATTTATATCATTGATCTTCTTAACTGAAACTTTTTTTTGCATAAATATCTGTAAATTGATCTTATTTTTGTGTATTACATCAACATTTTACAGTACAAGTGTTTTGACCCTTTGGCCTTTCATCTTTGTTGTTCATACGATTCGTTATTAATAATAGGTGTTTTAATTACTCTTGTTTTACATACTAATATTTAATCATAATATTTATTTTAATTATTTATAAAATATCTACCTACTTATAACTATCCCTAATCTAATACGTACAAATTTTGAATTATTTGTATTTCAGAGATTGAGCACCTCTCTTCAAATTTCGTGCAGTATTGCTCGAATTTTTGTTCTAGTATATCCAGGGAGGCCATCTCATGTGCTTCACTAGTCCTTGTTCAAGGGGGTAGATTTAGAATCATTTTTAAGATCTTACTTTGAATGGGCTGAAGCCTAAGTTTGTGTGTTCGTGCACAACCCCGCCAAACAGGGACTGCGTATACTGAAACCTCTTAATTTTTAAAGGCACAAATGAAATTAATGCCAGATGTTGGTTTGAATAATACATCATTCTTGCGTTTTTTAGTTCCCAGTTGATTTTCAGCACCTTCGTTTTGAGCATCATTTCTATACAATCAACAATCTCCGAGTTTTCATGACTGGTTTATATAAACTAGTCTTGAGTCGAAATGGTCAGTTCCCGTTATTTGCTGTTAGTTTCTGAAATTGCTAAATAAATAAATACGCGGTCATCTTCAAAGTTGTTCGAGTGTCTAAGATGTATAGATTTATTTATAGAGTTCATTAACGTAAAAATGATATAATTTGTTTAATCTGAATCAAAATCACTCTCGATTTCTAAGAAAACTTATGGAATTGACTGTCTACAAGCAAATTTTACTTGCATTTGTAACGCAAGAGAAATCGTTTGTTTTCTTGCCCTTGCTAATCTAAATAGAAGTGTGTATAAGATCAGTCGGTGTTGAACAGTCGTTCGCACCGCACGCGTATAGCTCTTGGCTCCTGGAATTTTTTTCTGGCTACCTAGAGTTTCATTGATTCAAGGCTTCAGTCTTTTTCAAGGCTACCTGAATCACTAACTAAGTGATACAAAGAGTGATATTAGAGTGACTAAGTGATACAAAGAGTGTTATTAGAGTGACTAAGAAATTAATCAGCCTTTTTTAAGGCTAGCTAGGAGTCTAATCGAAGACTAATTTAGCCTAGTTAATTTAATTTAAAATTTCATTAATTTCAAAAATGCCTGCGTCCAACCGGAAAGGCAACAAGCCTATGGCTAAAAATAATTCAATACGGAATAAATCACAATCCGTTATTCAACATTTTTCTAATAACATTCACGATCTTATAGAATCTGAATGTAAAAATAAAAGACAACGGACGGATTTCCCTTCCGTTGATCCTATGCCGTCTAACAATATTTACGAGATTCTTCCTGAATCCGATTGTAGCGACATAGAAGAAAATTCTTCAAAAATTCCCAAAATGGACGCTTGTCGTTCTGAGAAGGAACATCAATCTATGCCACCAGTGACGGTGATGATTTCCGACTTCAAAGCATTCCGTACTGAGCTTTCTACTTTTCTCCCGGAAGTAAAAGTCTCATTTCAAATCGGACGAAGAGGAGAATGTCGAGTCTTGGTGGATGGATTGGAAGATTACGAACGTCTTATTCGATATTTGTCCGAGAAACTTCATAAATTTTATTCATATGATATAAAATCAGACAGACCCTTCAAGGCTGTCTTGAAAGGATTATCAAATGATCAAAGTATTGATGAAATTAAAAATGAACTAAAAGAATTGCTTGGTTTTGCCCCTTCCCAAGTAATACTTATGAAAAAAAGAGCGAATGGTACTTCTAAACCACGCTCTGGAATTTCCCATGAACTTTATCTAATACACTTCAATCGAAGTGATGTAAACAATTTGAAAACTTTAGAAAAAGTACGTTTCATTTCCCACATTAAAATTCATTGGGAACATTATCACCGGCATAATCGTATTGCAAACTTAACGCAATGTCGTCGTTGCCAAGGCTTCGGTCATGGAACCAAAAATTGTCATATGGATATACGGTGTTTGAATTGTGGTAATTCGCATTCGAAAGACGTTTGTCCACTGAACGAAACCACTGATAAATTTTCATGTTCAAATTGCAATGGAAATCATAAATCCAATTATTTGAAATGTCCTGTCAGGGAAAAAATTTTAAACGCTCGTTCGCTTCGACAACAAGTCAAATCAACGACCTTAAATTTACAGAACATACCTGAAAATCAAAAAACCGTTACAAATGCCACGCCTAATTTTTCTAAGGCACTGATTTCTTCGAAACAAAAAACAGGTACGCCTGCCAATTCGTCTTCTAACGAAAACAATTTATTGACAGGTAGATCGACCTCGTCATCATCTTCTTCTAATGTCAGTTATGCTGGTATATTAGGTAGAAATCTATCACCTATTTCTTCTAATGTAAATAATCAAAACACAGGACCGCCTTGCAGTTCTTCTTCTAACGAAAACAATTTATTAATAGGTAGACCGACCAAATCATCTTCTTCTAATGGCAGTCTACCTACAAATATTCCTTCAATGCCATTCGCTTCTTTAAATGAAGTCGATTTAGGCGATATAACTGAAAATAAAATGATCTACCTACAAGATCAACTTTTTCAAATGATCATCCAAATGAATTCGACTTCATCACTTTTTGAAGCATTTCAAATCGGATGGAAATTTGCAAATAATATTATAATGAATTTAAAATTTAACAGTGATGTTAAATAATTATTTGAATATTTTAAATTGGAATGCTCGATCTTTGAAATCGAGTGAAGATGAATTTTATAATTTTCTCAAAGTTCATAAAATTCATATTGCCATTGTGACAGAAACTTTTCTTAAACCAAATGTAAAATTGAAAAGTAATCCACATTATGTGGTTCATCGATTTGACAGGTTTACTGGAATGGGTGGTGGAGTTGCCATTTTTGTCCAACGGCAAATTAAACATCGAATTTTACCTTCTTTCAATACTAAAGTTATTGAAAGCTTGGGAATCGAAGTTGAAACCATTCATGGAATTTATTTCATCGCTGGAGCATATTTGCCATTCCAATGCACCGGCGAACAATTAAATTTCTTTAAAGGCGATTTGCAAAAACTTACAAGATATCGATCGAAATTTTTCGTAATAGGGGACTTAAATGCTAAGCATGTCCAGTGGAATTGTAGGCAAAATAACAGTAATGGTAAAATACTTCATAATCAACTCTCAGCTGGTTACTTCACAGTTCTTCATCCCAGTAATCCGACTTGTTTCTCTTCAGTGAAAAACCCGTCTACAATTGATCTGGTTCTAACGGATCAAAGTCACATTTGTAGTGAACCGATTACACATGCTGACTTTGACTCAGATCATCTTCCAGTAACATTCAGACTTTCCAACGAAGCTATAATTAATCCAATTAGTTCTATTTTCAACTATCATAGAGCTAATTGGTTGGATTACAGATCTCACATTGAAAATCATGTGGATCATGAAACTATTTTAGAAAATTCTGCGGACATCGACACAGCAATTGATAATTTGAATCATTATATTATCGAAGCTAGAAATCTTTCAGTTCCCAAAGCTCAAACTAAATTAAATTCTCCTATCATCGATGACAATCTTCAACTGCTCATTCGGTTGAAGAATGTTCGTCGCCGACAATATCAACGTTCTCGTGATCCTGCTATGAAAAACATAGTTAAGGATTTACAAAAAGAAATTAAACATAGATTTACTCTTTTGCGAAATGAAAATTTCGCTAAAAAAGTTGAACAAATTAAACCATATTCTAAACCTTTCTGGAAACTTTCTAAGGTTCTTAAGAAACCTCAGAAACCAATTCCTGCTCTCAAGGAAGGAAATCAAATACTTCTTACAAATGGTGAAAAAGCTCAAAAACTTGCTCAGCAGTTCGAGAGTGTCCACAATTTTAATTTAAACGTTGTGAGTCCTATTGAAAATGAAGTCTCAATGAAATATGAGCATATTTCAACCCAAGTGTTATCACAAGATGACATTATTGAGACGAATGTTGATGAAATTAAATCAATTATTAGGAAACTCAAAAACATGAAGGCTCCTGGTAATGATGGAATTTTTAATATTCTTATTAAAAATCTTCCCGATGTTGCCTTGAGACTCCTGGTTAAAATTTTCAACAAGTGTTTTTCATTAGCTTACTTTCCAAAAAGATGGAAAAACGCTAAAGTAATTCCTATTCTAAAACCTGATAAAAACCCAGCAGAAACATCAAGTTATCGCCCAATTAGCTTACTTTCTTCTATCAGTAAACTTTTTGAAAAAATTATCTTGTTGAGAATGATGACTCATATAAATGAGAATTCAATTTTTTTACCAGAGCAGTTTGGATTTCGTCATGAACATTCAACAACTCATCAACTTGTCAGAGTAACGAACATGATAAAATCAAATAAATCTTCTGTGTTATCCACTGGAGTTGCTCTTCTAGACATAGAAAAAGCATTCGACAGTGTTTGGCACAAAGGTTTAATAGCAAAAATGTCTGATTTCCAGTTTCCTATTTATTTGATCAAAATGATTCAAAATTATTTAACTGATCGTACTCTTCAGGTTAGCTATCAGAATTGTAAATCTGAATTGCTACCCGTACGAGCCGGTGTTCCGCAGGGTTCGAGTGTAGCTCCAATCTTGTATAATATTTTCACTTCTGATCTTCCAAATCTACCCGTTGGTTGTCAGAAATCGCTATTCTGTGACGACACAAGTCTGTTATCCACAGGTAGAAATCTAAGAGTGATCTGCAGTCGCCTACAAAGAAGTTTAAATATTTTCAGTGATTATCTGTCAAAATGGAAAATTAAACCAAATGCAGCAAAAACGCAATTAATTATCTTTCCTCACAAGCCAAGAGCTTCTTTTCTTAAACCAAACAATAATCACATTCTCAAATTGAATGGCTTGGAATTGACATGGTCTGATCAAGCTAAATACTTAGGTTTAACGTATGACAAAAAACTCACTTTCAAGGATCACATTGAAGGAATCCAGGCAAAGTGTAATAAATATATTAAATGTTTATATCCTCTTATAAACAGAAATTCTAAGCTCTGTCTAAAAAACAAATTGTTAAATTATAAACAAATTTTCAGACCAGCCATGCCTTATGCAGTCCAATTTGGTCAAGTTGTTGTTCCACCAGGAAGAAAACGCTTCAAAGGATTCAGAATAAAATTCTGAAAATGATTTTGAAGCGTCCTCCCTGGTTTAGTACAAATGAGTTACACAGACTCACAAATATAGAACCATTAGATGTAATGTCACATAATATTATAAGCAAATTCCGACAAAAATCGATGCAATCTTCAATTGAATCGATTCGCTCTCTGTATTAGTTAGTAAGTTAGTATATGAGTTCCTTTCCCCATTACACAATACAAGTAGGTTTAGAATTTTCCCTACACAAAAATCTCAGAATTGCGGAAGCAAATGATGTCTTCATGGTAATAACCAAATCATATATATATATATATATATATATATATATATATATATATATATATATATATATATATATATATATATATATATATATATATATATATATATATATATATATATATATATATATATATATATATATATATATATATATATATATATATATATATATATATATATATATATATATATATATATATATATATATATATATATATATATATATATATATATATATATATATATATATATATATATATATATATATATATATATATATATATATATATATATATATATATATATATATATATATATATATATATATATATATATATATATATATATATATATATATATATATATATATATATATATATATATATATATATATATATATATATATATATATATATATATATATATATATATATATATATATATATATATATATATATATATATATATATATATATATATATATATATATATATATATATATATATATATATATATATATATATATATATATATATATATATATATATATATATATATATATATATATATATATATATATATATCATAGAGCAATTTCAGAAATACTTAGTAGATCATCAGACTCGACCTTCTCCGATTTGGATGAAACTTTGCACATTGCTTCAGTATGGCAAACCATAAGTTTTGAACAGATTGAGAGGTCAATCCGACTCACGACTGATTTTTAAAAAGAGCGTATGTATTTTTGCATTTCACAAAAATTGCCTTTTTCAAATCGTTGTAACTCGGAAACCGTTAACTGTACAAAAATGGCGTACAGGAAGAAGTTGTAGGGAATCTATTGGGCACTCTTTTCTCAATAATTTCAAAATGAACCAAAAAAATTAAATTAAAAAAAAATCTGGATTTTAATTTTTTTTTTGTTTGATAAATTTTATTTTAAAGCTCTTATTAAAACCTACAGATTGATGGCTATCTCATCCGTGCCTTTTGCAAAATGAAGAAGTTACAGCTAAAACAATTTACAGATATATTCGAAATTTCAAGTTCTCGTTGAAAGATAATCATTGAAACAGTAGAATTTTATTCTACAGGTAAAAGGCAATAAATTTGTTCATTATATCCTTTCTTCTAAAAGTAGCTGTTCTTAAGATACTTGGATATTTAATTATAACACCATTTTTTATATGTCCATGAATTGTTTATTTGCTTGCTAAGGTTTAAGGTTTTATTTATGTCTGACGGAGCTGCCTCGCAGTACAAAAACAGAAATTTTTTTGTAAGTCTCTGTAAATTTAAATCAATGTATAACATTGATGCTGAATGGAATTTTTTGCAACTTCTCATGGTAAAGGACCATGTGATGCACTCGGGGGTAATTTAAAACGATTGGCACGACGTGAAAACTTGGCTAAATTACATGAACACCCAATCACAACTGCAAAACAATTATATGAATGAGCAGAGCAGAGACGTCAACGACCATGTCTTTTTGTTACGTGTCACAAGAAGAATATGAACGGGGTGTGACCGAGTGGAGTAGTGTTTATAAGGATAGCAAAATAATTCCAGGCACACAGAAATACCATTCTTTCGTTCCGATTTCTGAAACCACAATCGTCACAAGACTGTATTCGAATGACGATGCACGTAGTACTCATACAATTAAAACCTTAAATATAATTAAGAATTATTCATGTACATGTAATAATTATAGATATAGCAAGCAAATAAACAATTCATGGAAATATAAAAAATGGTGTTGTAATTAAATATCCAAGTATCTCAAGAACAGCTACTTTTAGAAGAAAGGATATCATGAACAAATTTATTGCCATTAACCTGTAGAATGAAATTCTACTGTTTCAATGATTATCTTTCAATGAGAACTTGAAATTTCGAACATATCTGTAAATTTTTTTAGCTGTAACTTCTTCATTTTTCAAAAGCACGAATGGGATAGCCATCAATCTGTAGGTTTTATTAAGAGCTTTAAAATAAAAATTATTAAACAAAATCGAAACCCTGATTTTTTTAATTCAATTGAGAAATTTTTGTTCAGTGTATATATATTTTTAGAGTGCCCTATTGATTCCCTACAACTTCTTCCTGGACGCAATTTTTGTACGATGAACGTTTCCGAATTACAACAAGACCCGTAAACTGTTTTAGCTGTAACTTCTTCATTTTTCAAAAGGCACGGATGGAATGAGCATCAATCTGTAGGTTTTAATAACAGCTTTAAAATTAAAAATTATCAAAAAAAATTAAAATCATCTTTTTTTGTATTTACTTTTTCGGATTATTTTGTAATTATTGAGAAAAAAAACCAGAAATTTTTTTCAGTGTATATTTTTTTAAAGTGCCCAATATATTCCCTACAACTTCTTCCTGAACGCCATTTTTGTACAATTAACGGTTTCCAAGTTACAACGATTCGAAAAAGGCAATTTTTGTGAAATGCAAAAATACATACGCCCTTTTTAAAAATCAGTCGTGAGTCGGATTGACCTCTCAATCGGTTCAAAACTTATGGTTTGCCATACTGAAGCCATGTGCAAAGTTTCATCCAAATCGAAGAAGGTCGATTCTGATTTTGTCACTTTTTCGTCTACTCATTCCTGGAATTGCGATAGCATCGGATCATTATAATAACATGACAAACGCGTTTGTGAAAACTTCACCATCGAAATCAATGTTCCGTTTGTGTTTGATGTCGAGACGAAAGTCAAATTTCATGCCAAGTACACGTTTCGCCTGTGCTTGAAACACGTTGAAAGCTTCCGAGTACCGCATTCTCGTTTATCCGGCAAAAATAATTCTAGAGCCGTATACCGAAAACCATATTTGTGTTTAGTATTGTTCCTTCTTTTAATGGTTGATAAAGATGATGAGAGATTGAATAAAATCTAACTAGCATCGATCGTGACCGATTTCCAAGATATTTAATTTTAAAATTGTTATAGAATAATTCCAGAAATAAGCAGCAGAGAAGAAAAGAAAAACAGGATCGACTGGTTCAGATTAGGATTAAACTGTGCACATTTCAAGAGTATCATAAATTATTTGCTTTGCACGGGATCGAAAGACCAATTCGAGTCTTAACTTAATTTCAAATCGTCGAATTTATTTTCAAATAAATGTAACTCGGAAGTTGTCAACTGTATGAATATTGTATTTTAGCTACACAGAAAAAAAATTGAATTTTACAGGCGACATAGTTCTAGAAACGATACAATTCAAAACAACTTAACTTGCCAAATGACACACTATTCCCAATCGTGCAGAATTTTACAGGCTTCGAGTGTAATTTGTATTCGGCTACCAAGTGCCGCTGTTTGGATTTATATTCAATTATTCACTAAGCAGATAATATGTGCTTCTGTAGCTCAGTTGATTAACTGACGTGGTTTGTGATCTGATGTTTCTCGGTTCAAGTCGCGCTGTTGCTATCGATCTTATGTTTTTTTTAATTTATGTCAAGCCATGTAATTTTCAAATCACATAATTTTTTTGAAGCTGTTTGAATGACAAGAGAAAGACAATATCAAACAACAATCACAGATGGTTTAAGAAGAGGTTTTTGGATCAAGTAACAGTTTCCGAGTTACAACGATTTGAAGAATGCACATGCCAAAATACATCCATCTTTGTTAAAAGTATTCCTAGAGTAAAATTAATCTATACACTCATGCCAAACAAATGGTTTCCAATACTAAAGACGTGCGTAAAGACATGTTAACATAACGTACAATTCTGGTGATGGCAACAAATAAAAGGTTATTAAAAATTGAAGTGAGAAGCTGATTTTTTTGTATTTCAATCTACAGTTGTCTGCAAAACTTAAAACTGTAGTATTTTTCTGAATTTCCCTATTTCTAAATTTGGTCGTTGAGCGTTGTTTCGGAAGATTTGGGTTCCCAATTTCAAAGCGGTCTGTGAAATACATCAAATCCCAAATTCAAAGCAAAGTACTCTACTGAACTGAACAGGATGTAAGAAACGTTAAATGCAATTTTTTTTCGTTCAGTTCATTACGAAATCAGAAAGTTGTTTTGAATTCCAAGTACCGTCAATACCCGATGAACAAAGACATACAATGACAGAGATCAAATGATTGTGTCTCTCATCGATCACGAACATAGTGTCAAATGTTTTATTTAGTCGAAACCCCACGAGATACGATAAAAATCCCTCGCCGGTAGCTGGTAATGGTTTTTTCCCTGCAATAAGCAGCTTTCGCATGAAAAAAAAATGGGAAATACCAGCAATACGTGTAAAAGACATGTTAACATAACGTACAATGAACCTGTCCAATAGATGCCACTGAAAATGATAACAAAATCTGCGGTTGAGTATAATCCTGAAAAGTGAAATCGAAACAAAACGATCCGCACGAAGAAGCAATCCCGTAAGTCTTTGTTCATTGGAGGAACTGCACTCTGCACCAACCAACACTTCTGGGGTTCATAGGACGGGAATCCCACACAGCACCTTGAACTTGAACGACAACGACTCAAACCAGCCGGTAGCGGTGCTGGTTGCAGTCCAGACAACTCGAAACCGCTCGGGGAAACCGGTTTGTCAGAGAAAATAAAATCACGAATCTGAAGGCGAAGAACATACGAGGCGGTAATTTTTCTTGTGGTTTTTTTTGCGGACACATAAATTCCCCCATGAAATTTATAGGATTGGAATCAAGCAAAGCTGTTAGGATTGAAAAAAAAGTTGGTTATATCATTACAATTTAAAATTGTATCTTCTTTGATTGAGTGCTGCTTTTATATTTCATCAATCATTTTATTTGAATATTACGATTTAATTCTGCAGTTTTCCGGGTCGGAGACAATATGAAATTAAGGTAAAATCAATCAGTCGTGTAATTATAATATCAAAATGACTTGTTTATTTAGCGAATATCATGGAATCCAATAATTATGGAAATAATTAAATGCAGCGCGCTGCAACAGTCACGACCCAAGAATCGTCGTCATTATGACTGTTTTATTATCATCCGGATCTGCGGCATGTTTTCTGTACGACCGCTCAACCCGTTTTGCGGGGCATTCCACGCCCAGAACAAGTCCAACCCACACCATTACGATAATATCCATACCGATGGCAAATAATGACAGCAATGAGAAAGCATAGATGACGAGCTCACTGACCATAATTTGACAAGGTGACATGATACCGGCCGGTCTTGGTCGGGCTAGAATCAGATTATTATACGAAACGATATGCACAGTCAAGTTGTTAACCCCAGAGCTAACTGTAATGGAAAATGATTCATGGGCGTTTTCGTCCTGCCACATCGAGCCATATCCAGTGACTGTAGAATCTGATTATCGATTTGCAATTGTAAAGTACGTAGCATCGGTAAGGTATAAAGATTCATCATTCCGCTTAATACTATTCAGTGCCTAGCATTATTGATCGAGTACAGTTCGATTCGGGTCATTTGTAAACGTAATTACTATACAAAGTTTAGTCTGTAACCAACTATTTGGGGGTGTCAGTTGTTGTACACGCACAACTAGAATCCAAACCCACCGTGACATTGGAAAAAGGTAGGTCATTGTGTACTATTAGAGAATAAAAATAGATTAAACAATTGGACTTTAGACCACCGACAAAACGCGTCTTCAGATAGCCTTCATTATACGTTGACTTTAGTACTGAACTTTCCCATACTTTTCTCTCAAATGATTCGAGTTTCAACAGCTTTTGAATTCTTGAAATCCATAATAAATTTTAGTTTAGCCAAAGTCTTTCTGAATCTCAGCGAAGCCGTACGCTACTTCAACTATTTTTACCTATTAAGCGATCGATGAATATCCTGATTTTGTTGACTGATTATCAAATTTGGTAAGAACAAAATCAAAAATTTATTATTTAACCGTTTTCGAGAGTTTTGGTATCTTTCCTTTTCATTTCTAGTACCATACGTATGACTTAATTCCATAAAGAAGCAATCGAAATATGAATGTGTTCCATATTTATTCTGCTAGGACATATTCAGAAAAGTTCGAGATTTATTTTTTAAATTGAGTAGATGAATTTCGCGCCAAATCAACCAATACACAGTGGTTTGAATCGACAATAACGTGATTTTAATTCATTGGCTGCTAAACCGTTGATCCATAGTTTCTTCGGAGAACTCATTCATAAAAATATACCTCATGATTTGATCACAATAAAAACCTTTTTTAATCCACCTAGTGCACCAAGTAGCAAATGTAACTTATTGAACTTTGAAGATGTTTTACAATTGATTTAGAAATGTTATTTATGTTAGATATGTTTAGAAATATAAATTAAAATTGGTTGTGCAACGTATCACTGTTAAGTTTCACAATACTACCGAAAAAATCACTGTAGAACAACTTTAAGTACATCTAAAACAATTGTGCAGTAAATCACCAACTTGTTAATGTTTTCACTAGAAGCTCTACAAAAAATTTCACATCGTCATGTAAAACGGGAGTAACTATAACAATTGTGCCACTTATCAAAAACTTTCCAAACGGCTGTCGTAATTGTACCGGGCACAATATACGTCGAAATTGCTATAAATCTCTTGTGGAAGAAAAATTAGTGAAATGATTGATGCTCTCCGCAAGGCAAAAAATGCTAAGCTGAATTGATAACCTTGCTTTAAAAAATATATTTCTGCAGAGTCCGCATTGTTTTCGCTGCCTCATGAATTTTTAGATCAGTGTGCGCAGTTTTCTTCAGTTTTAGAAAAAACATTGATATAAAATTCAAAACTTGCAAAACAGTTGTGCATGATGTTTGAATTGAACGTAAAACTTGCAGACATGAGAATATTATCATAAAAGTTGCAGGAATACAGTGTTATATGTGTTACGCAATGAAAACAAAAATCAATCAGATAATTTGTATTCGGTATTTTTCATCTCGCGAAAAAAAAATAAACAGACCTGACCTGACCTGACCACTTTTCAAATATATTGAACGAAAAGTTAATTTCGTCATAGTTACTCCCATAGTTATATTTTACCGCTTGCGCAACTTGTTTTTGCAACTCCAGCACACGGACTTGCCAAAAAATAATACCTACAGTGCGTATCACAAAAGTCGGTCCCTCTAAGATAAATGACTACACCGTATTGTTGTTTAATTCAACTAGAAGATTAAAACTGATAAAAAACAAAACGTAGAGAATTTCTTTCCAAAATATTAACATGTTAATGTTTCCTGTTATTTAGATAATATATGTCATTACGTTGAGTGAACTATTTTCTATTCAACTCACTGTTACAATCGATGCCATGTTGGAAAATATTCAAGAAAAAATCATTTCGAGATTTTTCAGGTTTAATTACACATTAGTTTGATCGAAATCGTCTGAGAATTTTGAAGAATGTTTGAATACACTTATTTTAAACACTATTCCGATGATTCTCATTATAAATAATAGACTGTTATTTTCACAGAAATTGGTGTACAATCATCAAAACACGTTAATTTAAAGGGGCTTGAAAACTTCGGGTGTACGAATACATGTTTCACCATAAAAATGCAGTTCGTTGTCGATTTTTAATTTACAAAAACACAAAAGATTAATTCTACAATATGTGCATTATCATATTTCATGTGCAGATTATTTTACAAGATCCATGTTTGTGTTGAGAGCAGTTTTATTGAAAATCAAATGTGAAACTTATTTATTAGAATATATGTTTGTTATGTTTTTGTAAACGTCATTCCATTTCTTGTTTACATTACGTAGTAGATTGGACGAGTTTCACAATTGTTTTCTCGCTGATTTTATTACTGCTTTTTTATGGGATTGACGCATGAGTTTTTGTGTCAGTTGCACAATCGTTGTGAATAAATGTTCGTAATAACGGATGAACTTGAAAGTAATACTTGAAACACAGAAAAATTGCGCTTTTTCCATAACACAACAGTTGCTAGAATAGTGATATAAATCAACTTGATAAATTGCACAATCAGTAGAAATATACAGGACAGCAACTTAACATGCTACTGGGGTGGTGTAATGATACCGTCACTAGAAGATTCTAACAAGATTTTTTTTTTGAAAATTTTAATAAAATCAATAATTTTCTTCAGGTATAAACTACCATAACCTTTTCAATTTGTAAGCAGTTATGTCAAGTGGAAACGGTGCAGAATATAGAAAAACCCACCTGACAATGTCTTCGAAATTTAGTTGAGAATATTGTGTGAAATTTTCAGAATGATTCATTGACTTTAGCGGTCGTGTTGTATTTTTTCTGACTGAAGAACTGCTGAAAATTGGAACGCTCGGAAATACATACCTCTACTTGTTTTTCGAATATCTCGGCTTTGAAACAAAGTTTCAATGCATCCGCAATTTTTTTCACTTTGGTTTCCTGATAGCATTCTGAAAAAGGAGAGAGTAATAACAACAGCTCGACAAGGCTGCCAAACACACAGACGTTTCATTGTATATAAACACATTTTTTGTTTCGCATTCAATCTTTGTGAAAATTGAATATTTTTTCATTGTTCATTGGAATCCATGTAATGTCCAACCCATACGATAGATTTATGTGATATAACTTCTCATCAAAATAATAAAATGTATGCTGGCAACCCGGTACAGTTTGCTCTTATACGAGAGAGTACAAGAGAAATACGATGCGCAAAGGGAATTGAGCGAGCCACGTGGTCGATTTAAAACTCAACACGCGACCCTCTGTCTTCAGACCTTAAGGGCTGAGGCCAGTAGGTCGCGTAAAACCACGCGGCTCGCTATGCGTATTACATTCCTCTCCATGCTCTCTCGCAAATGTGCAAAATGACTCTCGGTGTGACCAGGTGGCCAAGAAAGTTTTGATATTTTCGGTTACAAGTTTGACTTCATCACATAAAATCCAATAAAGCTACCGCTTGTTTGGCAGCCTTTTTGAGACGATTTTATGTATCTCTCATGTTTTGTTACGTTACCAAGGAACTGGAGCAGAAAACAATGGCGCCGCCATAGAAATCGACTCACCTTCACAAATATAACATTCACTTCATTCTTATCGCGACAGCATATATGTTTTTATGCACTATGCAGATTTGAAACGTGAAAATAGTTCTCTAAAAAGCATGAAACACACTGGCATCAGCCCTCAAGGAGTAAGGCCACCATGCGTGTCAAAAAATAGGACAATTTCAGGAACGTTTTCCGGAAGTATTGGTATAGTGAAAGCTGTCGACATTTATTTTTCGGTGTTTAATCAAGTGTACTTTAACGTACAAATATAAATATTGTTGCATAATTCCGATGAAAAATAGCCTCTTCATGACCAAGTTGCTACGGATAGTTTTCCGGGAGGTCCAAAACGAGCAAACCGGCTGAGTCTTCAAATTTAAAACTGAAACTATCCACTATTATATGTTATTCCAGCACCGGAACCCGAGAATTGGTATAATCTAAGTCTGCTCGTACGGCCACCAACTAACATGACGTACAAACTCTTTTAGTTTTTCTTAAAATTTTGAAGTTTTTATACGATTTTGTCATCTTACTTTAAACGACGGTTCAAATTTTTGTTGAATCCGACAATATGCAGTAATTTTTGGTAGGATCATAAGACCTAACCTATATCGGCTCTGAAAACTCTGAAAAAAGTGAGTGGGATCTACATTTGAACATATGACTATTTTCTCACGTCGTTGATCGAAAATCGGGAACCAGGATAGCCAGAATCGCCTACTGCCTACTACCTACTGATCATGGATATTGATTTGTGGAGTTTTGAGTCCAGTTTTGAAATTTTTTTGCAGTTTTTATTTCGCCGATTTAAGTGACGGTGTACAATATTTAACACACTTTGCCCTATAACTCCGGAACCGGAAATCGGATCGGAATGAAATTCTGGAATTCAATATGGCACCGTGAGACCTTTCATTTGAATCTAACTTTGTGAAAATCGGTCCAGCCATCTCAAAGAAAATCGAGTGCATATGTTTGTTACATACACACATACATACACACACACATGAACACATACAGACACACACACAGACATTAGTTCAGTTCGTCGAGCTGAGTCGAATGGTATATGACATTTGGCCTTCCGGGCCTTGGTTAAAAAGTCGGTTTTCACAGTGATTGCAGAAAAACGATGTCTTCTACAAACTCTAAGAGTTTATAACGAGAAAAAATTATAGGTCTAACACAAAAAGTTTCGGATATAGGAAGTATTTTCGCTTGAAAACCTCTGAAAATCAATTTTTTGTGCGTAACTTTTTTGGCAATTGTTTTTGTTGAAGATTGTGCACGGCTTGGCCTGTTTCTTACAAAATTATTTAACATTTTATCTATTTAAACATTAATTTTAACTACTTATAGTTAGTAGGGTCACAGACAAAATGAACGTGGATATATATATATATATATATATATATATATATATATATATATATATATATATATATATATATATATATATATATATATATATATATATATATATATATATATATATATATATATATATATATATACTTTTTTTTTTTTTTTTTTTTTTTGAAAACTTAAATCAAATAATGTAGTTACGAAGTGCGTAACGTGGTCATTTTTAAATTGTGTAAATAAGATAACGTAATACAGAGTGCTTTTTCATCATTTTCTTAGGAAAACGTGTACTAAAACGACTATTTTAGGTTCATTGAAAGGAGTTTTGAAGGAAATGGCCAAAAATTGAGAACAGACATTAGTGTAGCTTTGGTACAATGATGTAATGATTGATAATATTCTTGTACGCATGTGTTAACGCGCTCATTAAACTCCAACAATTATCACTTGCTCCTGTAATAGTTTATTCCTTATACGTTCACTCCACATGCGATAATTTTGCATGTTGACGTATCCGTTCAACCAAAATTGAGCTTCGTCGCTGAACACAACTTTTCGATAAAAAGTGGATCTTCCTTTTGATAGTATAATTCAATAATTTTCAAGCGTTGTGTTGTTCTTTCGTAAGTCGATTCATGGTTAAATAATAGACCAAACTGAGCAAGTTTGACAATGACATCAGTTGTATCGGAAAATCGATTCAAAATCATCATCGCTGTAAAACTAAATTGAAATGCATTATTTTTTAATGAGAATAACTGTATATTTATATTGACGCTTAGTTTCACTTTTAAAATACATTGAAAAATAGTAACTAATTAGGGAATTGCACATTAGTAACGAGTAACTTTATATGCAATTCCCTGCTTCAAATATGCGCTGCAGATGTTAGTGAGAGCAGCACTGCATTTTATTTTCAAGAAAACAACAAGCGAGGTGGTTGTTATAGTACAAATGCTGGAGTATTTGATTGATGGCAATATTACAATAAAATACGGGGTTGGTTGGACGGTATATACAGGCGTACACGGAAAACTAGTTTCACCAAAAAAATAAATAATTTCGTTGTACTAAAAATGTATCGTCTTTTACGCAACCAAGGATTGGCTACAAAATATCAAATCCCATCACGAAAACGATTTCTTTTTCCTTTATAAGAGTAACCGGAGTATAAAAACGTGCACAGACAAAGAATAAAGTTGAGAATGCCCTCCGAGTAACCATAACCGTTCTCATCAACTGATATTTTCAAGTTATAAGAACTGAAACTGGAGACTGGAAACGTAAAACTTGTGCTAGCTAAATATAATTCAAATATTGAGTAATTTACAATCCAACTCAAGATATAATAACATGATAGAACATTTATCGTTCGGGTTTATTTACAAAAAGCGATATTTTCTTTTTTTTTTTTGATTTGCTCAATCATACAATTTTGTTCGAATTTTCAGAACACCACAAACCAGCAGCACAATAGTTTCGATTCGTTAATTTTACTATCAGCAGTGGGCATGGCCAGGTGAACCACGCGGAACCAGCAGGCTTCTCGTGCAGCTAAATGGTAGTGAATTATCTAATTTATTTGCTGTGTCCCCCATTTCAGGGGCGGCGGCATCGTCGTAATGACGGTTGTTG
Source organism: Malaya genurostris (assembly GCF_030247185.1). NCBI lineage: Eukaryota > Metazoa > Arthropoda > Insecta > Diptera > Culicidae > Malaya > Malaya genurostris. Next base: position 100,998,305 of record NC_080571.1, read on the forward strand.
TGGTATGCTCAAGTTCATCTAATCCAGCGACTAACCGCGATGACAACAGTTTACAAACGCGGAAATATCGCCACCAAGTGATGCAACACAATTACATGAACGTGAAGGGCGGTAACTGGAGTTGCACTCTTTGAAACGACACCGACGATCACAAATCGAGCTGTTTGAGATACAATGACCTAATAAAAACGATAATAGGATTAATTACTTAGTATCATTTATTGTACTCTAGTTTCAACCTACTTTTGGTTGTACGCTGGTTGAAAAATATTAGGAAACAACATCTTAATTGGATGAATTCCAGGTTAAACATTCACAGAAAAAGTGTGCATTTTCCCGTTCAATTATTTATTAACATCACATGCCAGATTGAAGCAATCATTGATGAATAATAATTATGCAAAATGTAACCCCCATAATATGCACACATGAGTACAATCGGATGCAAGCATTTATTAACAAAATTAACACTTCATTTGCAATATGCAAACCTGCCAAAGGTAATCATAATTGCGCGAGACTTCACACGGTTATGATTAACTCTTTGTGTGTTTGTTTTATTCGCCATCAAATCGAAGCGTTAATTTCCGTTGTTTCGTAGATGGAAACTTAATCCCGGAGAGGAATAAACTGTGGCACTGTTTTGCAGATGTTCATTATCACAGTTAGTACATATACCAAACATTGAGGGCGGATATTTAACGTTTAATGTTTGCCAATTTGATGTAATGCAGCAGAACAGTTCGTGCTTGATTACTAATAGGTACTCGTCTTGATTCTCACTACAAACATTGCCACTATAGGTTCATAACTTCAATTGTACCGTTAGCAGTTCAACTTGTGGTATCAGTTCAAATATTTGGTGAATTTAACTGAATTCAACATATTCAAACGCAATAATTTAAGTCGCAATTACACAGATAAAATAAATAAAATTTGAACGACATTAATTGAATCGAAAATTTAATTGCAACCAATCCAAAATGTAAAACTAAATTAGAATGCATTCATTACCGTTTTGATGAATAAGGTTGCACTTGTAAATTAACTCTTTCTGAAATGTATTGAAAAATAAAGAACTTTCTTGTGGCTCCACATTTAATTTCCTGCTCCCAATATGTGCCTGAAAAAATAAGTAATACAATTTAAATAGTTATTTTAATTATTTTTTTTAAATAGTTATTGAAAAAAATTGTAAATTACAAAATTTACAATTTTTTTCAATAACTATTTATTGGAATAGGAGTTAAAATTAAATTATTAAGATTCAAATTTAGTGTTCAGCCACAAGTGGTGACTTTACAGCTCTATTATATACATAATTTGGTTATTGCCTTGGAGACATCATTTGCTTCCGCAATTATGTGATTTTTGTGTATGGAAAACTGTAAACCTACTTGTATTGTGTAATGAGGAAAAAGGAACTTATATACTAACTTACTAACTAATACAGAGAGTGAATCGATTCGATTAAAGATTGCATCGAGTTTTGTTGGAATTTGCTTATAATATTATGTGAGATTACATCTAATGGTTCTATATTTGTGAGTCTGTGTAACTCATTTGTACTAAACCAGGGAGGACGCTTCAAAATCATTTTCAGAATTTTATTCTGAATCCTTTGAAGCGTTTTCTTCCTGGTGGAACAACAACTTGACCAAATTGGACTGCATAAGGCATGGCTGGTCTGAAAATTTGTTTATAAATTAACAATTTGTTTTTTAGACAGATCTTAGAATTTCTGTTTATAAGAGGATATAAACATTTAATATATTTATTACACTTTGCCTGGATTCCTTCAATGTGATCCTTGAAAGTGAGTTTTTTGTCATACGTTAAACCTAAGTATTTAGCTTGATCAGACCATGTCAATTCCAAGCCGTTCGATTTGATAATTTGATTATTGTTTGGCTTAAGAAAAGAAGCTCTTGACTTATAAGGGAAGGTAATATGCGTTTTTGCTGCATTTGGTTTAATTTTCCATTTTGACAGATAATCACTGAAAATATTTAAACTTCTTTGTAGGCGACTGCAGATCACTCTTAAGCTACGATTACATTAGTCAGTTTATCTGCACATATGTAGTATTCTTCGATATAACTTATATTGCTTCTTGAAAGAAAACAAAACAAATTGATTGCGCATCACTTAGTACAACCAACAAAACACAGTTTTGCTATTGTAGGTACTTTTGCAACCGGTGTAAATGAAGTCGATTCGATTGACCATTATCTATTAACATGACTTACAAACTGTATTAAGTACAAACTGTCAATTTGATAAAATTTTATATTATTCGGCCGTCGTACTTTAAACGACGGCTTAGAATTTTAAATACTTATAATTTAAAAAATTGCAAAAATGAAATTTTAAACACGCAAATTTCAGGAGTTTTGGCCTTTTTTAACCAAAATTTCTGAATATCGGTCGATATCGGCGACCTCTACGAAAAGTGAGTGATTTCCGTTTTTGCCATTCTCTATAGAAAGGTATTAGAATTGCTGGAAAAACCGACTTTCGAACGGAGCCTCGGAGACCCATAGTGTTATATACCATTCGACTCAGTTCGACGAGATCGGAAAATGTGTGTGTGTGTGTGTGTGTGTGTGTGTGTGTGTGTGTGTGTGTGTGTGTGTGTGTGTGTGTGTGTGTGTGTGTGTGTGTGTGTGTGTGTGTGTGTTTGTGTGTGTGTGCACTTTTCGAAGATATTTATAAGCGCTCATTTTTCTCAGAGATGGCTGAACTGATTTTAACAAACTTGGGCTCGGGGACGGGTATAGCGTGATGGGATAGTCGATGCCTTTCACGCAGCCCGCCTGGGTTCGATTCCCAACCCCGCACATAGGGTCAGAAAGATTTTCTGGTCCGAAGAGGCGAATGACCTAAGATGTTAAAGCCTCTATAATTGAAACAAAAAAAAAAAAAAAACTTGGGCTCGTTTGAAAGCTACTCTCGGGTCCTTGATCAAATTCAAAGATCAAATGGCTGTGACTTTTGGTTCCGGAGAAATGATTGTGTGATTGTGTTCAGAAGTTTAAGCACTTCAAAAAAAGCCTCATACAAAATTTGAGTTAAATCGGGTAAGGGGTGCTGCCCAGCGGTTAAAGTTTGAAAATTTTCGCTCTTGAAAAAGCACCATAGGAGGGTGTACATGAAATTGCCGATATCGAAATTTTTTTTTTTTTGATGCCAAAAATCTTAAAACTGCATGAAACGTCGAGATTTAGTGTTATTTAAAAAAAACGTTTCATGCCATTCTAAGACTTTTTACATCTAAAATTTTTTTTTCGAAAGGCATTATCACACCACTAGGTGGATTAAGAAGGGTTTTTCGACTATTTCCGGTGCTCCAGAAATAAGAAGTCAGGAATCAAGATAGCCCAAGGCTTTGCTTTGGATTCTGAAAAGAACCGTTACCATTTCTCCAACTTTCAACAAAGTTGACAATTATTTCCACGAACAAAATTCTGAACAAATCGGTTGCCTCTCGTTTGGTGAACGGCGCACAAAGTTAATCTGCCATATGCTTCTGTGCCCTTTCTTACAGTCCTAACGTTCCGCACCGATTCGTAGCACCCATGAAGTTGGACGTTGTATGGACTAGTAACAACAAACGATTCTCTTTGAAAATCGACTAACAAATAAAATCATGTATACGAGGAAATCCAATTAATTTCTTGCTTGATTCTATGTGGACACACTGAAAATGGTTTGGAACTAAATAATTTGACTGTAATTGCTTAATATAAAAGCATCATTTATGGCCCTTAGAACTGTCGATTTGTACAGGGTCCGGCACTCGAAGTGTAACCAACTTCAGACCGCTCGCGCACCTGACGCACGGGCATCAGCTCTCTAGAAATTTGCTAAATGACAGTTCGGAGTTGTATTGTTTACAAGCGCAAGAAAGCATTTTGCCAAAAGTGAACGCGAAAAGAAAAATCAGTGATGGATTTAAAACGTAATAGTGTGATTGCTTTATATTTAGATGGAAAATCACAACCAGCGATTGTTCGTGAGCTCAAACACCTTAAAGTGAATATAGTTTTTGTTTGTCGCAACATAACTCATTACAATAATACTGGTAGCATCGCAAAACGTCATGGAGGTGATCATCAAAAGACTGCAACATCACGTGAGATGGTTCAAAAAGTGAAGAAGCGACTTGAACGAAATCCTCGACGAAGTGCCAATCAAATGGCAAAAGAACTGAAAATATCCGACCGTAGCATCCGCCGCATACTGAAAAATGATCTGAAGGTCAAGCCTTACAAGATCCAAAAGGCGCATGATCTCACACCGAAGCAGCAACAAGTTAGACTTGAGAGAGCGAAGGAGTTGCTTCGTTTGGCCGAAAGCGGTCAATTTCCGAACATTGTATTTTCTGACGAGAAAATTTTTACAATTGAGCAATTCGTAAACTCTCAAAACGATAGGGTTTACTTGACCGACCGTTCATACGAGAATTTGAGTCATCGATTGGCCACCAGGAGGCAGCACCCGCAACAGATAATGGTTTGGGCCGCTGTAACCGCAGATGGGCGCTCTTCAATCGTTTTCATCGAGCCTGGCGTCAAGGTAAATGCGACATATTATCGGGAAAGTATTCTGGAGGTTGCTTTGAAGCCGTGGGCAGACAAACATTTCGGTGGCAGACCATGGACGTTTCAGCAGGACTCGGCACCGTCTCACAAAGCTCGAGTGAACCAAGAATGGCTGAAAAACAACGTTCCGAGCTTCATCACGTCCACACAATGGCTCTCGAATTCACCAGATGCGAATCCAATGGATTATTCTCTTTGGGCCATTTTGGAGAGCAAAGTCCGAACTAAAAGATACACCAGTCTCGAGGCGCTGAAAAAAGTTATTGTGCGCGAGTGGGCCAAAATACCTGCAAGTCACATTCGGGCAGCTTGCGATTCGTTTTTTGACCGTCTCAAAGCCATAGTCAAGGCAAAAGGTGGTCATATCGAGCAAAAGTGAATTGGTTCTGAATTTTGTATTATTTTTACACATTTTGTACTTTGAATTAAGTAAAAGTAATTTTCCAAACTGAATTTATGGGCTTTTTAATTGGTTACACTTCGAGTGCCGGACCCTGTATATGTATTCTCTTCATTGTGTTCATACATTGATTAATTTTCCGCACTTGTTTGTAGCGAAAGCCGCACTGCGGACGAAGTGAACAATGAACATCACAGTTCGCTTTCACATCTCATCCAAGTCAGTCAATAAAACAAAACCGCTTACGTTCGGGACAGAAGAAACCAAGTACAGTATTGTGTAGTGAACAATAGAATGACCTCGAAATGAGTGAATCAAACGAACAAAAGCTATCGCCGACACGAAAAAATACAATTGTTATACAATGACTTCAGGCAGTGCAAAAGTCGACCTTCGATACGAGAACTTGAAGGTTTGCTTAAGGAGCAAATGCATCTTGACATTAAACGTGTGCATTTACTTCAATGCAATAAGACAAATAATGCTATTTACATCCCGTTTTATAAAGAGTTGGATGCAATTCAATTCGCAAAAGACAATAACAATGTGCACTATGTGGAACACGAGAACATTTAGTACAACATTCCAATATATATGGAAGATAGTGCTATAGAAGTGCGTGTGCATGATCTTCCCTCAAGCGTCACCGATTCTTATATTCGCAAAACTATGTCCCAATACGGAGAGATTCTCTCTATCGAAAAAGTGGAAGAATTTTTTCCCCGGTATTCTAAATGGCGTACATTTATTACGCATACACTTGAAGAAGGCTATACCTTCTTATGTGATTTTCGGTCAAGATACAAGAATTCCGTGCAAATCATTTGTTACTTATGACAATCAGATGGCCACATGTCAATATTGCCAAAAAGCTGTTCACTATGGTAAGCCATGTGATAAACTGGACAAGGAGACAACCACACCAAAGGACAATGGTGCTTCCTTCACACCAACCCCAAGCAACCCAAGTACACCTGTGACAGCCACCAACAACAATGAAGCATCCCCTTCAACGAATCCATCATCATCCCCTATAGAACAAAGTACACTAGCTGCAGTTAACAACTTACCCTCCAACCAACCAGCAATTGCAACGAATGTACAATAAGGTGCATCTACAGCAACTAGCAACGAAAAGAAGACGGAAATCGACAACAATACCATCGATGCGGCGATGGATGACGAGACGATCCACGAACGAAGTGCCCCTCAATCCTCGCAGGAGGGAAATGGAAGCTCCTCTCCCCCTAGAAAAACGGTGACAACGAGATCCAACTCAAAAAAAATTATTTAAAAAATCGGCTCAATCGGCCACGTAAAGCTTGTACGCAAATAGGCCTGAATAAAAATATCTTTTGAATAAATTAAAAAAAAACAATTGATCAAAAATTCAAAAATTCAAAATTCGCTGAATGATGTAATCGCAGGATTCATTTCAGGCTTTCAGAAGGTGGTATTTTCTACGATATTGATGTGCCGTATGCTGGCTTTATTTGCACTCGTTTGGTGCGAATTACTAGATTGGCACTAAACTGATAATTTTCAACTTCGATTTGCAAGAAAAGTAATATTAATAGTTCTTTAGATAACATTTCGATCCATTAGAACGACTGATTTTGTATAATGTTCCCCATCGTTGTCCACATATCGTTTTCTTTTCCTCTAATGCAAACGACCAGATGCTGGATGATGCAATCACTTTTTTTAAGTGAAGCTAACACTGCGAATGTCCACCAGCAGATATGCTCACAGAAGAATTCGCCATTGACTGAAGCACCAATTGAATAATGTCGGGTGTAGTTCAACTGTCTTGGCGTAGATGGCAGTCTGCGCACTCGATGTGTCTCCGTTCGTGGGTTATCATAGACTGAAGTTAGCAAACGTGCAACAGGGTCTATTTATAGATACGGTTAATTTTAATGTTTCGTGTTTGGATCTATTTTTTCACTATTCAAACAATTTGTTCGCAATAAACGTGATATTAACAACAATCTTACATTCTTTTCCATGCGCTTCGTGAAAGGATTAGAGAAAATACTCAAACAGAGAAAAAGTTATTAAGAAAACAGATCTGGAGTAATTTCCATATACTTTCGTGTTGTGAAATCTTGAAAACGGACCCAGGTGAGCATAATAAAGAAAGATGTAGTCCTACGTCAAAAAATACTCCGTAGCAGTCTCTGATAAAGAATAATAACTTCGTGGGCCAAACATCAGAATGTCATGAAATTGTGACAGATAACTTTTGAAGATTGGTACACCATTTATGTGAGTATCCCGGAACTTATTGTGTTAAATATAAGAAATAAACAAATGGAGCAGTTGAAAAGATCAAATAATCAAAACAGTTCATAACAGCCGTTATCCTCCCCATATTTTCGAAATCGTAATGTCAAACCTCTTCGCTTCGGCTCTAAAAAGTAATGTCAACACAAAATAAAAGCGCAAAATTAGTCATACCTCCGTTATTGCGACACGAAAATTCGAGACGATTGAACCGATTTCCATCTTACACTTTAAGAGACCCGACCAAGAATAGCAGATCTCATTCAAATTAATGATATCAATGGTGAAGCTGAGATGATTAGGAGTAGAGCAACTCTACAAAAAAGCAGAAAGTTTTCCTACGCTCTTATACGCAGTTGTTCAATTTTTGGAAAGGTCATTCAGACACGGCTAACTTTATATTATTCGATTTCTCTGTAGAAGCCTCAAACCGGCAAACAAATGGAGATATAAAAAAAATGGAGAAAACTACACACAGTGAGCCTGATATATACTATTAAGAACACCATTCGAAAGATAACCGTTTGTTTGGAGGATGGCTGTCGTGGGTGGATGACTGTTCAGGACTCATCGCTTTATAGTAGTTGAAAAGCTGTTTTCACAGTCGATGGAAAAGGCAATGGGGCGAAATGGTGTTTTGCCGTTTTCACAGTCGGTTGATAGCTGGCAACTAACACCCACCATCTGTTGACTAAGTTTCTGTGGACGGCATATTATGCTGTAATAAAGTTGAACTATTTATGATGCTGTCAACCGGATCGGATCTTCATCCCTGCCGTTTAGTTACAATGAGAGTGACGTTCTGTGGTGCTTGGGTCATTCTAAAGAGAACAGTTGTTCAATTGTATTCCAAACTTTATGGTTCAAGAATTTCAATTATGACAATTTTACAGCGGCAGAATTTATTCAGCAATGTTTTTTACTGGTAATCATGATTTCAAACATCGCGCTCATGACCAATCAATAACACTTCCACCCAGCAAAACTTCTTATACACTCATCGTGACTTGATTTATTCCACTATCGTGCTTCCGACACAGCACCCCCACTGCTTCTGGCTGCGGATGACTCTCCGACCCGCTAATAATATTGCCTATTGAAAGCCGACGATGATAAAAACTCGCCAGCAGCCCGATTTCACTTTATTATTGAGGGCCTTCGTAGACCTACACTTCCACCTGGCACAGTCTAGGATTTATATTTTCCGGTCCTTTCGTTACACTTCCCATTGCAGTCATCTCGTTGCAGGAAGATGATTCGACGGAAAATAAAGAAGAAGTCTGCGTTCCAATCGTCCACGGATGCCTCATTGTTTTCAATTATTCGAGCTTATTTCGTGAGCTTTGTCTATGTCTTCCTCGGGGAAGGTAAAACAAAGACGATCATAAGTCAGCGATATTTTCCATCCGAGGGAAACAATAACCGTATCAAACCAAACCGAACCGAACCGAACCGACTGATGGTGCTCTTGGGAAATTGATCCGAACGAAAATTTTCGTGTATCTAAAAACCGGCAGCCGCAGTCAGTCACGGCTGAACGAGGGGAGGATCTAAGCCTTGTCATTATCCAACAGCGCGAAGTTCTCTTCGGTTCAACGTTGGTGATTTGTCGAGATTTATGCAGCTTTCACTGACTTCTGCACGAGAGAAGAATAGGCTTTCACCGATTCCCAGGTGGCCGGATAAACTGACCCCTGCTAGCAGTTTCGTTGGACAATCGTAAGCACTTTCGCCCCTGCCGGGCACCTGCTGAAGATGGTAAGACCGGAATCGAGCTGAAGTTTGCTTATGGTGTTTTGATTGCCGATTGTGCCGTAGGTTAAGGACAGTGAGAGTAGTTAGAAAGGGAGACAGAGTTGTTTTTTTTTAGAAATACTGGAAGTATTAATATTTAAGCATTCATTAAGCTGGTACTGAACAAATCTCCTTCAGAGCTGTGAAGTTTTGTTTGACTAATTAACAGTTGGATATAAGTTTCATTGCTGGATGAAATCTTGTTCATTTTAATTGCTTATGCCCAAAACAAACTAACAAAAACCACACTCAGGCAAGCGTCTTATTGCTGCTTTGGATGATTAGGCTGTGCAGTGCTTGAAGCCAATTAGCTCTTGAAACGCACAACAAACATTTAAGGGATATTTAATCAGTACACCGTTATTGTATGCAAATCGTCAATCATGTTGAATCAGAAAATCACAAAGCCGTCGATTCTCTTATTGGTTTTACTAATGAAAAAACGTGCTTAATCCACCTAGCAGTGAGATGATTCCTTTTTTATCAATCCGCATGTGTTTTTGCATGAATATTCTTCAGTGTTTCAGTTCTCATGACATTATTTTAATGACCGTCGAATTAAGTGGCAATTTGAGATTTTATTCACTAATTACTCTGTAATATCGAAACTGCAAATCGGATCGAATTTGAATCTAAAAGTATAACAATCGATTGAACATTCCATGATATGTCGGAGTAAGTTTCACTTTAGAATTTAGGGTGATTTAAGGTACTTCCAGGACCGGTATTCACAAACCAGCATAGCTCAAACCGATTCGTATGGCCATATGACGAAAAAATTTCAATATTTTTGAGTCCAACTTTTAAGCTTTTCGGGATTATCATTTTCTATACCGGTTTGAATTTAAAAAATTCATCATCCTGTAATTCCAGAATCGGAAGTCAGAATTGGATAATATTAATTAATTTTGTCTTCGTAGACAAAATGGCTTTTTTTTAGAAAACGATTCAGCTTTGAGAAACGATTCGATACTGGAACCTGAATTCAAAAATCGGTGTAGCCGAAGTCAGATAAATTTACCTGAGTAGCTGTTTAGTTTACATTCGTTTCAACATGTTCGAAAATCAGTATGAACATTTTTGAGAAACAATCGTAGTACGAATTAAATCCGAATCGAAAACTGAATACCACTAAGACTGAAATAAGTTTATTTGGTCATCGACATTTTATACTAATCATCCAATATCCCCGAAACAGGATGCTGGATCTGACTAAAAAGTAAGATGTTTTACAGGATCTTAAAACTTTTCATTTGAATTTTAGATCAGTTCAGCCAGCTACGAGAAAAATGGGTCCACAATTTTAATTTCGTTTCACATATCATCCTGTAGTTCCGGAACCAGAAATCGGATCCAATCATAATTCAGGAATATTGTTTAGGAGCATACGACTTTTCATAAGAATCTGAGTTTGTAGAAAACGGTTGAGTCATCTCCGAAAAAAATTGAGTGAAATTATTTGTCACACACGCATTTGCCGAACTCGACGAACTGATTCGTATGGTATATGGCTGTTATGTTCTTCCAGCATTTATTGCTGTAAGTAGTTTCAATCAATATAATTATGGAATTGCTTTCAACAGGAAAATGCTGCCCTCATTTGGTTTACATATGTCATATTCGAACAATTATGTTGCCAAAAACGAACCGTGCTAAAATCGGTCCGTTTTTGGTACTTAGAAACAATTGTATGTAACAGTATTAAAAAATCGTGTTGTACGTTGGTCCCAAGCATTGCTTTGTCATACAGCGCTCAAAACTCCTACTGCTGGAATAGGGGAAAAGTCGCTTACACAAAAATATCGATATCTCCGTTAAAAATAGACGGATTTTACAAATCTATGGCTTGTTGGATAGCTATAACCGTGCGGAATCTAAGTCTGGAAATATATTCTGTTTTCAAGGTCAAATGTGACAGATACTGTCAAAAAACTGAAAATTTTGACATAAAACTTCGCATAACTCAAAAAGTAAACATCCGATCTCAAAACCATTCAATAGCGTTCTGGGTGACGGGGAGACCTTTCATTTGCGACTAGTTTGATCAAAATCGGTCCAGTCATCTCTGAGATCTTGACCTCTTAGTTGATAACACACATACAGACACATACACATACACACACGGACATTTGCTCAGTTCGTCGAGTTCGAATCGATTGGTATATGACACTCCGCCCTCCGGGCCTCGGAAAATTTTTCTAAAGTTTGAGCGAATTTTATACCTAATTTTTATATTTATAAAAAAATAGGTAAAATTCCTGTGATTCACTAGTAAAAGTCGAACTGAAACGGCCAATTTTGTACGTGAAACTGTTCTCTGTTTTCTACTTTTTTGACCAGTAAAAATTGGGACAAGTGTCACATAAGTGTGGATGTATGTGTGTGCATATGTGTCAAATAATCGCACTAAGTTTTCTCACAAACTTAGGTTGAAATGAAAGGTCTCGTGGCCCCTTACGGAATTCCTTAATTTTATCCGAATCCGACTTCCGGTTCCTGATTATAGGATAAAGTGTGTTAAAAATTTGATACCGCCACTTAATCAGTGAAACAAAATACGTTGAAAAAATTCTAAACTAGCCTCAAAACTACTTCAATCCAACCAACATCCGACTTCTGGCTCCGGAAGTATAGGTTAAAGTGTACTAAAAATGGTATACCGTCACTTAAAAATGCGAAACAAAAAAAAGTTCTCTAAATTGGTCTCAAATCTACTTCAGTACTGATCCATTATCAGTAGACGGTCGAATAAACCGATTGCGACTATCCTGGTTCCTGGTTTCTGATTACGAGAGCACCGGAAATAGTGGTCATATTTCCCAAATGGATCTCACTCACTTAGGTTCAAATGAATAGTCTTGTAAGGTGTAAGGTGAAGTGTGTTAAAAATGATATTCAATCAAAACTAGTAGAGTTTGTGCGTTATGTTAGTTGATGGCCATACGAATCGACTTCGATTATACCGGTTCCCGTATTCCGGTTTCGGAAGTACCTGAAATAGTGGAACTCACTTCGTTTTTGCCTTTGTCATATAGAAAGGCTATGCAATCGCTGTGAAAACCGACTACAACCGAGGCCCGGAAGGCCGACTTTCATATACCATTCTACTCAGTTCGTCGAGATCACAAAATGTCTCTGTGTGTGAATGTATGTATGTATGTATCTATATATGTGACAAATAATTTCACTCAATTTTCTCAGAGATGGCTGAACCGATTTTCACAAACTTGAATTCAAATTGAAGGTCTTAATGTCCTATACAAAGTTTCTGAGTTTCATTTGAATCAGACTACCGGGTCCGGAATTACAGGGTGATATGCATAAAAAAAAGAAGAAAAATAGTCACACACGTTTCTCAGAGATGGCGTGACCGATTTTCATACAATTTTCTTGAATTTCATTTCGATTTTCATACAATTTTCTTGAATTTTATTTGGATCCGACTTCCGGTTCCGGAATTACAAGGAAATACAGGGTCCGCCATGTAACTTTTTTTTAAACATGCAATAAAACACAAACGGTTCATCCAATTTCAAAATTAATTTTTTCATATTAAAGTACAATCCTTCCGGTTAATTGTGGAATATAATTTCATTCAAATGGCTGCCTCGGCTGGCCTTGCAGTACGCCATACGGTCGATCCAGTTTTTTAGTACATTTTCGATTGTATGCAGCTTTATTTCAGCTATGGCTGCACGAATGTTGTCCTTCAAGGCTTGGATTGTCTCTGACTTGGCCACATAACACTTATCTTTGACTGCCCTCCAAAGATAATAGTCTAACGGCGTCAAACGACATCCGAATTTCGACTGGTAATTCGATCTTCGAAGATTGTGCGCAGAAAATCGATCGTAGCGTTGGCTGTGTGGCACGGAGATCCGTCTTGTTGGAACCAAATGGTGTCCAAGTCTTCCTCTTCAAGTAACGGGAAGATCCAATCGTTGATCATGGCGCGGTAGCGCTCGCCATTGACAGTGGCGGCGGGTTCTGCCTCATTTTCGAAAAAAAATGACCATATGATGCCGCCAGACCAAAATCCGCACCAAACCGTCACTCTCTGAGGATGCATCGGCTTCTCTATGATAACGAGCGGGGTTTTCGTCCCCCAGATGTGACAATTTTGCTTATTAACATTAACGAGAAGATGATTTTTTTTTTCAAAAATCGGCGTCTTCTAAAGGGTGATTTTTTAAGAGCTTAAGAACTTTTTTAAACAATAAAACGCATAAAATTTGCAAAATCTCATCGGTTCTTTATTTTAAACGTTAGATTGGTACATGACATTTACTTTTTGAAGATAATTTCATTTAAATGTTGACCGCGGCTGCGTCTTAGGTGGTCCATTCGGAAAGTCCAATTTTGGGCAACTTTTTCGAGCATTTCGGCCGGAATAGCCCGAATTTCTTCGGAAATGTTGTCTTCCAAAGCTGGAATAGTTACTGGCTTATTTCTGTAGACTTTAGACTTGACGTAGCCCCACAAAAAATAGTCTAAAGGCGTCAAATCGCATGATCTTGGTGGCCAACTTACCGGTCCATTTCTTGAGATGAATTGTTCTCCGAAGTTTTCCCTCAAAATGGCCATAGAATCGCGAGCTGTGTGGCATGTAGCGCCATCTTGTTGAAACCACATGTCAACCAAGTTCAGTTCTTCCATTTTTGGCAACAAAAAGTTTGTTAGCATCGAACGATAGCGATCGCCATTCACTGTAACGTTGCGTCCAACAGCATCTTTGAAAAAATACGGTCCAATGATTCCACCAGCGTACAAACCACACCAAACAGTGCATTTTTCGGGATGCATGGGCAGTTCTTGAACGGCTTCTGGTTGCTCTTCACTCCAAATGCGGCAATTTTGCTTATTTACGTAGCCATTCAACCAGAAATGAGCCTCATCGCTGAACAAAATTTGTCGATAAAAAAGCGGATTTTCTGCCAACTTTTCTAGGGCCCATTCACTGAAAATTCGACGTTGTGGCAGATGAAATTATCTTCAAAAAGTAAATGTCATGTACCAATCTAACGTTTAAAATAAAGAACCGATGAGATTTTGCAAATTTTATGCGTTTTATTGTTTAAAAAAGTTCTCAAGCTCTTAAAAAATCACCCTTTACAAGCTGATCGCCAGCCCAGTTGGAACTATTTTCAAGCGTTTCTCAAGCGTATACACAACCATTTTCGTTCAGCGGAAGGATAAAATAAAGTTTCTGTCAAATCAGAAGTGACATTTAGGTTACCAATGTCGAAATAACAGCTAGTTAAAAAAATGTTAGATGGCGGACCCTGTATGTGCAAATTATTTAAAAAAATGCGCACTCAATTTTCTCGGAAATTTCTGAACCGATTTTCACGAACTAAGAAGCAAATGAAAGGTTTTAAAATTTTTTAAAAAGACCCCGAGAAGTTGATTCAGATCCAACTTCCGGTTCCGGTATTACAGTGCGATTAGTGAAAATTTTCAATTGCAGTATATTTTTACAAGCGATGGCGAAATTTTTTCACAAGCGAAGGCGAAACGAGGTGCACATTTTTATAAAATTTACTGCTAAATTCATCTACTTGGCAGATCTTGTTAGTTAGTGAATATATCAAATTACTTTGGGACTACTTCGTCCCGCGAAAATTGTGAAGAAAATCTCCAAAAACTGAACTCACTTCGATTTCTCAGAAATGGGTTAAGCCGATTTTCACATGATTCAAATTAAAGCTCTCATTGTCTTTAAATATACTGTGTAATTTCATCCTGATCCGACTTCCGGTCCTGAAGTTATAGGGCGATGAAAAATATTCAAAGCATTCAAATCGTCATTCAAAACGACGATGCAAAACTAGTACGCATCGGTACGTGCGGTTTTGCTCCGTTCGCAGCGTGCTTTGTTCAATTTCGTATAGCGTGCAGGGTTACCACATTAAAAGAGATATTTTTCAGGTGAAAAAAATGTAAATTTTTAATTCTTTTATTCAATTTGTATCTACTTGTTAGTGTTATTACAAAATCATGATAACGATGCTTTTCTATAAAAGTACATTTATTACGTTAAAAGGTTATGTTAGTTTATACCCAAAGAAAAGTTTCTTATTTTATTCAAGATTAAACAAAAAATTTCTTCACAGAATCTTCTAGTGGTATTTTTGGAAATAAAAGTAACATAAGAAAGGCATCATTACACCACTAGATGGATTAAAACAGGTTTTTTTTCAGAGACAGCCTAAGCGATCTGAGAACTGTTTCATTCTGAAAATTATACTAGACTAGCGGACCCCTGCACACTTCGTAGCGCAATTATATTAGATTAATGATTCTTGGATTTCATTTGAATCTTAAATCGGTTCAGCCATCTACGAGAAAAATGAGTTACACAGTTTTAATTTCGTTTCTTATATCTGTTGTTCCGGAACCAGAGGTCGGAACCAAACATAATTCAGGAACCTTGTTTGGGAGTATACGACTTTTCATATGAATCTGAGTTTGTAGAAAACGGTTGAGTCATCTCCGAAGAAAATTGAGTGAAATTGTTAGTCACACACGCATTTGCCGATCTCGACGAACTGACTCGAATGGTATATGGCTGTTATGTTCTTTTAGCATTTATTGTAAGTAGTTTAAATCAATATAATTATGGAATTGCTTTCAACTCGAAAATTCCGCCATCATCTGGTTTACATATAGCATATTCGAACGATTATGTTGCCAAACACGAACCGTGCTAAAATCGGTCCGAGGCAAAATATCGTGCAGTCTTTTGGTTACTTAGAAACAAAGGTATGTAACAGTATAAAAAAATCGTGTTTTATGTTGCTCCCAAGCATTTCTTTGCCAAACAGCGCTCAAAACTTCTACTGCTGGAATATCGGAAAAAGTCGCTTACACAAAAATTTCGATATCTCCGTTAAAAATGGACGGATTTTAACAATCTATGGCTTGTTGGATAGGTATTACCGTGCGGAATCTAAGTCAGAAAATATATTCTGTTTTCAAGGTGAATTGTGACAGATACTGTCAAAAAACTGAAAATTTTGACATAAAACTTCGTATTACTCAAAAAGTAAACATCCTATCTCAAAACTATTCAATAGCGTTCAGGGTGACGGGGAGACCTTTTATTTGCGACCAGTTTGATATAAATCGGTCCAGCCTTCTCTGAGATCATACAGACACACACATACACACACGGAAATTTGCTCAGTTCGTCGAGCTGAATCGATTGGCATATGACATTCGGCTCTTCGGGAAAATTTTTCTAAAGTTTGAGCCAAACTTATACCTATTTTTTATATTTATAAAAAAAGGTAAAAAGACAGTGGTTCCTAACCCAACGAGTTCAACATTTTTTTTCTTTCTACATACATACAATTTTATCAGTAAGTATCATTGGAATGCGTGGAATAAAAACTTTTCACCTTTGAAATTGCCAATCAAAATTGTTCCTTCAATAACATTTGCTATTAACCTTTTATCTTTAAACTTTCTTTCTGCGTTTGCTTCCGTATCTTTTGCTCTTGGTCCCCTTTTTTCTGTACCTACAGCTGTCCCGGCGAAATTCATACCACTTAGATACAATCATCTTAGAATGAAAATTATTTCGAACACTACACAGACGACCTGTGTAGGAGTTGGTTTCAGATGAGCGTGGTAATGATTACTCACGATCAGTGAAGTGGAATGGTAAAAATTGTTTTATCGCGCACAGTTTTCATGTTCTGTCAAGATTAATCAACGATTGCTTTTCATTCGATCTCAGCAATTTTTCAACATGGGTTCCATGTACACTTTAAACTTCGAAGCAGCTTTGAGAGAAAAATATGCTCAAAAACATCTTGAATGGGTTGATATAATTTGGGTCGCTTCTGGGCCAATTGAAGAGGTTTTAGCTCAAATGAACCGTACTTGAAATTTGAAACATGAAATTAGGTCATTTTGAGAAAAATACGAACAAAATCTCCAAAAAAAAGCACAAAGACATCCTTCGAAGATTTCAAGCTATTATTCATGCCTAAAATGAATCGATTTGCTTTTATTGTGTTTGCCTGAAGGTAGCAATATTTAAAATAAGTTTCGCTTACTCGTAACAGTGATTTTGAACTTATGTAGGGCTATTGTTCCAATAGCCATCTCACTAGTAGACTCGTCGTATTATTTTACCGATTGCTCAACTTCCATGGAATCAACGAGTTATGATAATATCGGATTCAATATCTTTGCTTCGACTCTAAGATACCTCACTAACAATTAGTTTTCGTATATGAGATGACTAAATTCATTTCATTTATCAATTGATTGGTAATGATTATGTAAAATTTAGCCGATAAAATAAAACAAAAAAACATTCCTCGAATTCAGATGGGATTGCTCCATAAGGTTGTGTGCTGAATAGTTTTGGTTTTTGAGTTAACGGCAACAATCTGATTTTTCCACTTGCACACAGAAATTCTTTTATCTCTGAATGAAATTTCAGCGCATTGTGACAGCAATAATTACGTCCATCGTGAAGATAAGGATTCCTGAAATTCAAGAAAACAAAAAATCATAAGTCAGAAAAATGCCAACCTGTATGCTGTTCATTTGGCGCCCACCTCCGCATGAACGTTACCTTTCGAACCGAAAACATCATTTGTAGATCGGTCCACGCATACCAAAGATCATTAGCTATATATATATATATATATATATATATATATATATATATATATATATATATATATATATATATATATATATATATATATATATATATATATATATATATATATATATATATATATATATATATATATATATATATATATATATATATATATATATATATATATATATATATATATATATATATATATATATATATATATATATATATATATATATATATATATATATATATATATATATATATATATATATATATATATATATATATATATATATATATATATATATATAGATATATATATAGATATATATATATATATATATATATATATATATATATATATATATATATATATATATATATATATATATATTGTGGAAGGGAGAGGGTATAGCGTGATGGATTAGTCGATGCCTGGGTTCGATTCCCAAGCCCGCGCATAGACTCAGAAAGTCAGAAATGATTTTAAGGTAAAACCCTCCATAATCGAAACAAAAAAAAATATGTTGAAGAATCCTGCAGTATTAAATATGACAGTGGACTAGATAGGATTATGCGAGATTGATCGGATTTGATTGAGTTTAATATTCATAACTAATCAAGAGTTTAGAGTAAGCTTCCACTAGGGGAACCATCACTATGATTGGCCAACAATCTCCTTCCTCGTTATCTATCATGGTGACTTGAATTTTACCATAATATAAAATTATCAAACTGTTTTTGAAGAGGTTTCAACATTTTCCAAGCTTCATTCTTTCTAACCCTATGTATGGTGTTGGGAATGGAACCCAAGCAGATAATGTGAAAGACACCGACTTACCCATCTCCCAATACCCGTCCCCAGGTACCAAACTTTTCCACATTCATGAATATAAATATTACAGTCTTTCAATTTATAATACTAGAAAAGTCATACGCTTACTTAATTTTATCATCTAAAATATTGTTTGGTGAAAGATATATTAACAACAACACACATATAACATCAATAACAACACTATACAAATCTAACCAGTTTCATACGTGTATATCCCTAGAGTTGATTGAAACACTTCATTGTATAATGAGGACAAATATCCCTCACGCGATGGATGAGGTGGAAAATAAATAAAGCAACAGAAGCATCACCAACTGTCGTGTGAGAGGTTCGTTACGGAGCGAAGAGTTTCTTTCACGCTACAGAATCTTCTGCGGGGTTCCTAATGTCATCCACTTGCTATTTAACATCGAATCTTATTTCTAGCCTCAGTCAACATTATTTATACACTCTATTCGCTTGAGTGCATCACCACATCCTCTTCTGAGCAACGTGGATGGTCTCGACTTTTTTATGCACTTCTTACCGAGACAGACACTATATGAGAATTTCTGTTTAACTATGAAAAAAGTTGCTCATAGGTAAAGCTTAAGTAGGGGAGTGTGGGGCAAATCGTGACATTTTGAGTTAATGGTTTTTTTCCTGAGTGTACTGTTATAGAAAAAATACACCTTCTGTTGTTTTAAATGGTTGAACACTCCAGTTTGTTAGACAATCGATAAATAGTATTTTTTAATTTATTAATTCAAGATAAAACATAAATTGTCCAAGTCAGTCTTGTATCACGAATTATCACGATACCGGGGTTATTTGTGACATTGGATTGGAGGAACTGTATATAATGAACTGCATTATGAAATCAATGAAATACTGTAAATAGCCAACAGTGATGCCCAAATCCATTTTTTTAATGAATTCCCTAACTACTTTATAGATTCCATTTTTCTTGGGACATCTGCGTTCCCCAGGAAATTGTCTGGGAATTGGTTGCTTCGTAGAAATTGTGTTTGCTCCTTTACCAGTGCGTTTACTTCGGTGGTGCCCGACTTTCGACCTCTTTTCGTGACATGGCATTCATCCGTTCACGAAAATTATCAAATGGATCGAAGAACCTTGGCGAGGGGCAGGACTTCAAGAATTATGTTTGACCTTGAGACATTAAACAAATTATTTCTTTTCTTTATTTCTTTTATTAGTGATGGAAGACAAGGTCGAAATAGTAACCGTGGGCGAATAATTGAATAATAGGAATAATTAAGTGTATATTCAACAATTGGTATGAAAATTAACGAAAGGTAATGTGTCACAAATTACCCCAACATCATATCAGCTGTTTTTCAAAGAAGGACGTATCTTACAAAAGTAGACAAATCGAGGTTCTCTCTCCTACCAATAAATGCTTCAAAATCCTACAATTTTGTCTAAAAATTCGTATTCTGCAAAAATCTCAATCTTGGTAATACCAAGAACTATAAAAGGCGAAACTGTCATTCCATTTGTTTACGCAAGTTTCGCCCTCCGTGTTCCATGCCAACAAACAGGGCGATACTTCAATTGCTGGTAAGGAAGGGCGAAACTATTTATTTTCTTTATTTTAGATAGTTACCGAACCTTTTATTACTGGAAATAGTAAAAGAGACAATAAAACTACTCACAGATTTGGCTTAGTAGCGAAAACCAGTCAATTTCATGAAAAATGCGCAAGGGCGTATCTTTATAATTCACACAGGAAGTATAAAGGTAAACAAATCGAAAAAGGGCGAAACTCTTTTTATGTTGATTTATTCAATGGATATAGAAGGAAAGTGGTAACATTTGCGTGCCTTTTGAAAATAAACTAACAATTCATCGACTAATCATAAATTGATCAGAGAATATACGATAATTTCTAAACACGATTTGAAACCGAAGTCGAAACATTCATCGATGATTTTCTCCATTTACTGTCAATGTTAGATTCGCCGTTCTTTGAAAAACAGCTGATATGTCATTTTCAGTTTGAATACCGTTCATCAAGAGAACATTGCAAACAATTTGCACATACATAACGATCTGGTGATTGTAAGTTTCCCTCTCGTACGATATTGCTAACTAATAAATTTTCGGTTAAAATAATAAGACTATCTAAAAATTGTACTCATTCGACGAAAACACGTTGACTGCCACTAAAGAATTTTAAATTTTCTTAGCACATGGATCCTGGTGGTACGTATTTCAATTTTTTTTCAATTACCACGAATTGCCCTGGTCTTCTCTACTGTCTCTTAAAACATAAACGTTCCAGAGTCGATTGTGTTCTTTGAGATTTCTTTATTTTTTCAGATCTCATTAGCAGATTAACTAATAATCTCACTTCAGTTATACCGGTCCCCAGTTTTCGGTTCCGAAAGTACCGGATATAGTAACAAATAACTCTTCAACGGAACTCCGGATTCGCGGTTCAATGCATAGGGGCCCTAGTCTTACAAACCAGTTGTCGTATGTTTGAGCCCCGACCTGGAAGGATTTTTAGTATCAGTAGAACCGTAGCACCAGCCATACAATGATTTTATACGCTATGAATCGGCTGCAAATTCTGTTGAAATAGGAGGACAAATTCCACTCCCACACAATTTCAATAAGGTTTGTCTTCCGGTTCCAATATTATAAGGTTATGAATATTGAAAGTTTCAAACCGTCATTCAAAGTAACGAATAACATAAAAACTCCTAAGAACAGTGTTAAAAACTATTTCAGTGTCTGTGCCTCGTTATTTAATGTCCAATCGAATTTACTTACACTGTAAGGATCCCTAGTTTGTGGCTCTAGAAATACAGAAAAAGTGGTCCAATATTCAACACGATTCCTGAGAGATGGCTGTGCCAGTTTTCGACTTCCAGTTCCAGTATTACAAGGTAATGAAGCCTTAAACTTTCAAACTGTCGTTTGAGAGTGACTGCGCGAAAAACGGAACAAATCTTTTAAATTATTCTCAACACTTCACAAATTGAAAAAGAAATGTTTGTTTATTCCTAAATAAACTTTCTAGTTTTTATTCAAGTTTCAAATATTTTATTATGGAAAAATTCAAAAAATTATTTATGAAAATATGCGCAATATGAGAAAGGCATCATTATACCACCAGGTGTATTTAAACAACTAGGGAAAATTGACCCGGATGCCAAACCAACATACCATTCGACTTACTTCATCGAGTTGAGCAATTTATGTGTATTTCTATGTCAAATAATGTTATTTATTTTTCTCAAAGATAACTGCACCAATTTAAAAGAGGAAGAATTCTTTCAAATTTTTGTTCAAAGCTGATTCAATTTGTAGGTTATGTTAGTTACTGACCACACAAACCTACTCCGGCCATATCGGATTCCAGTTCCTGGTTCCGGAAGTACAGAAAGTAGTGGTCTATAAGGTAATTAGCTTCATTTTCTCAGCGAGGGCTGAGTCGATTTTCACAAACTTAGACTCAAATCAAAGGTCTTATGATCGAATAGGTTGAAATTCAAACATCCCGATCCGCATTCCGGCTCTGGAACTACAGGGTGAAGTGTGTGTTTACAGTTGTAAACCGTCATTCATAGTGACGCTGCGACGGAAAAAATCGATTAAATTTGGCTCAAAACTGTTTCGATTTGTATGTAACGAACGGATTTCGTCTACATCGCTTCAATGTTTTCGGTCCCGGATATACCTGAAATAGTAGTCGTAAAAGGAAAAACAGAGCTCACTTCATTTTCTCTGAAACGACAAAAAACACTTAAATGAATAGTCTTATGGTGCTGGTAAACAGCGATTCAGTTTTGTCAGGATCCGACTTCCAATTCCGGAACAAGAGCATGAAGTGTTTTCAAAATTTTAAACCGTCACTTAGAGTGACGATGCAAAAAACGAAAAAAATCCTCAACAATTAACTTATAACTTTCAATACAAATTGTAAAGGTTATGTTTGTTGTTTCTTCTGTTTCAAGAAATTGTCATATACAATTGGACTCAGCTCTACGAACTGAGCAAATGTCTGTGTGTGTGTATGTGTGTGTGTATGTATGTAACAAAAATATGCACTCACTTTTCTCTAAGACGGCTGAACCGATTTTCACAAAATAAGATTCAAATGCAAGATCTCCTAGTTCCATATCCTGCTATTGAATTTCATCCTAATACGACTTCTGGTTCCGGAGATATAGGATGATATGTACCAAAAAATAGATAAACACACTTTTTTCAGAGATGGCTCAACCGATTTCCACAAACTCTTATTCAAATAAAAGGACTAACAGTCCCATAGCCTGCTATTGAATTTTATTTGGATCCGACTTCCGGTTCCGGAGTTACATGGTAATATGTGAAAATTAGAGAAAAAGTGTGCACCCATTTTTCTCTGAAACGGCTAAGCCGATTTTTACAGTCTAAAATTCAAATGAAAAGTCTTATAGATTACTACAATTTTTCTAGAACATTTTATCCGGATCCGACTTCCGATTCCGGAACTAAAGCGTGATGAATGGAAAATTTAAAATTTCATTAGTATTTTTTCACAAACGATGGTCAAAAACAGGTACAAATCCCATAAAACTGTCTGATAAATTCTTCTAGTTTGCAGAGCTTGTTAGTTTGTGGGCATGAAAACTTAATTCGGCACTACTGGTCCCCTCTTTTCCTGTTCCGAGAGCACCGAAAGTGGAGAAGAAAAACTCCTAAAACTAAATTCACTTCGATTTCTCTGCGATGCTTGAACCGATTTTCACAAATCTTGATTTGAATTAAAGCTCATATTATCTTTGAAGCCACTGTGAAATTTCATCCGGATCCGACTTCCTATTGCGCAATTACAAAGTGATGAGTGTCAAAGTTTTCAAATCGCCATATAGAATGACAATATGTACCTCACCGAAAGAAGAAGAAAACACAAAACAAACTATGTGTGCTTTGTTCTGTTTCGTACACGCTATAAAGAAACGGTTACGGATGTCTGCTACTGGTGTGTGATATTGGTAAAAAACGGTGCTGCGGTTGATAAAAATTTTAGCTATTCTGTGATAAGCGAGACTGAAAGAATAAATGAATGTCAATGAATTCAAATTTATTTGAAAAAATATGCAATTTTCACATCCGGTAGTATAGTAATACCGTGCCGTTGATGTAGTGATGTCAATAATAATAATAATAATAATAATAATAATAATAATAATAATAATAATAATAATAATAATAATAATAATAATAATAATAATAATAATAATAATAATAATAATAATAATAATAATAATAATAATAATAATAATAATAATAATAATAATAATAATAATAATAATAATAATAATAATAATAATAATAATAATAATAATAATAATAATAATAATAATAGTAATAATAAAAAAATGTAATAATCCTACTACATGTTTTATACTGCTGATTTATGCTGTTTAGCTTGACTTACATATGTATGCAGAAGTAACAGAAACGCAGGTTCGCTTCGTTTGTTAGATTTCGTTTAATTGGTTTAATCGAAATAGAGCATGAGATAGTAAGTCTGAGTTTAACTAGGTTCAAAACTGTTCCAATTTGTAGGTCATATTTGTTAGTGGCAAATGAACCAACTTCGGCTATTCCGGTCATCTGAATACGGTTTCGGAAGTATTGGGAATAGTGATCAAAAAATGTAAAAAGGACCTCACTCACTTTTCATGGCCAAATCGATTTTCAAAAACTTATAGGTTCAAAGAAAAAGTCTTACAGTTTCATACAGAATTCCTAAATTTGTTGTAGATACTACTTCCGGTCCCGGAACTACAGAATAAACAGGATTTGTAGAGTTTGATATATTAAGTCCGAACAAACTTTCCTATTTTTTTTTTCTTAATTTCTATTCAATGAACAGTTGTTTTTGCGAATTCCGCAACAATATATTGGATGTTATGAGTAATGTTAGAAAGACATCATTACACCACTAGGTGGATAAAAACAGGTTTTTCAACTCAACAATCATGTTTTCTAATTTGAAGCATTAAAAAAGTTGGTCTTACACACCCGACGAATAACCATAATTAGGTCAAGGCACAAATCACCAAATAACTAGGGGAACATGCCACTTGAGCCAATTAGTTCTGATAATTAGGTTAAAGCCGGGTCAAAATAAACTACATGAAGAAAATTTTATACAAAGTACGTTGATTTCAAATTACTTTGTATAGTTGAATTTATCATAAAATTATTTGTAAAGAAATAGACAGAAAGATCGATAATCCGTAGGTCGCCATTTTGTATTCTATAACGCATTCAAACAACTTCTAAACCAGATTTATCACCACTATTGCCGTCACACTGTCAAACAGCGAAAAAAGTTCAATTGATGTTATGGTAAAACACTTCTCAAAAGACACATTTGAAATATTTCCCATTAATTTGTATCACCTGTTTGTAGAAAGTTTCGCACGGTGAGATGGGGTAATCAATTATAAAACTAGACCATTCATACAATTATGAATTTAAATTTTGGTGACCGACTGCAACGACGCATTCTTCATTACTCATCCCTTTTTGCTCGTTCAAAACTCATTTGCATCGCACTATCGAACAACAAACCTGTAACAATTATTGTGACAGTCAAGGCCAACTATGAATTAAAACCGGTGGGGACAAAAACTAGTTACCAAAAAGCGACCTTTAAATGCACAATATTCTTGACCTTTACGTCCCTCGTTCATCGCCCCACTAATTTCCTTGATCTTTAAAAGCAAACCGGACTACAGAATGGGAATGGAAAGGCACGGTAAGAAAGATGGCAGACATCGTTATCATAATCCATCGGACCATCGGAAACGGTTGGGATTTGA
This sequence comes from Malaya genurostris, assembly GCF_030247185.1. Taxonomy (NCBI): domain Eukaryota; kingdom Metazoa; phylum Arthropoda; class Insecta; order Diptera; family Culicidae; genus Malaya; species Malaya genurostris. Next base: position 101,023,683 of record NC_080571.1, read on the forward strand.
GACAGTTCTGCTTCGTACATTAATAAAAATACACCACCAGTGGATATTTGAGCTGCCCGTTGCAAGTCAAGTATTTCATTTCAACGAGTAGAAAACAGTTTCAGTGAGTGTTCAATACAATCGGTCATAGATTCGATCCATAGGTGGCTGAAAAAGTCGATTCGAATTAAGGCCATTTGAGTGCAGATCGTATGAGGAATTATAAATTTCTCCAAAACATTATCTGAGATTTTACGAATTGCAACAGTAGAGATTCAATATCAGCAGGTCCTAGATCAGTGCTCGCATGTTAACTTCAAACATACAAAACGGGTATAAAGTTGAATTTTGGGATTAAGAGTTTAAAGTAAAACTTTAGACGTCAATAGATTATGTCAGATCAAAGTACAAAGTACGAACGAACGAAGATAAAGTACAATGCATCGTTGTGATTCAAGAAAACCAAGGGCCTCAACGCTGCCTTTCCCATTGTGAAGAGCCCGTAATGTGATTATAAAACTTTCGACCACCAGAAATGTGTCTACTAGCGAACTGTACTTTTTATTCCTTACGCTACCCATTTAGATAACATGCTCAAACGAATCTCAAATAAATTCTCACTGTTTATGTTTTCAATTTCCATAGTCTATAAATTTTGAACTAACAACAATGGTGACGGTTTATAGAATTTTCATCATCAACTAATCCAATTCATTTCTAAGCGCGTAATTACCACGGTTTCAATTGAAAAGGCCACACTGCACACCAGTCCGTGTTTGGAATAACCTTGCACTAATTTCTGCTACAAGCACTTGGAGCTTTCGAGTTTCCCAAGACGATAAATTGAGGAAAAAAATCGTGTTGTTTCTCACCGCGTCTTCGAAAGAAGACACGGCCACAATCTGTACTCACAAAGTAACATTGGGATGTATGTTTGAATGAACTAATCGGAGTTTTGTTTGTTTCGTTTTTTTTTCCTTTTCAGATCTTACTATTCGTGATCTGCATTTTTAGCAAACTACAGCCGCAGGATGTCTTCCTGCGCTTGCCCGATGAGCCCGCCAATGGGGACCACATTGGCGGCACTCTGCGGTGGATCACAGTACATGCTGTTCATGGGTCTGCTGGAAGTGTTCATTCGCTCCCAGTGTGATCTGGAGGACCCCTGCGGCCGGATGAAGGTAATCGATTTAAAAAAAACAAAACGATGAGTTCATTGTGCTACATGGATGTTTATTTGTTTTTACTTGCATATCCAGACCAAAACAACCAGAAGTACAGACTACGAATATGATTTCATTGTTGTGGGTGGTGGATCGGGAGGATCAGTGATGGCGTCGCGGTTGTCGGAGATTAAAAACTGGAAGGTGTTACTGATAGAAGCGGGTGAGTAAGATTATGCGAAAAATTACAAAACCTTGTGATTATACTTCTTTAAATGATGCCCATGAATGGTGCACGCAAATTTACGTGCAATGACATGTAATATTGTATGATTTATAAAAAAAGAGATAGCGACTGTAGCGATTTGAACCGACAGTCAATCGTCCGTTAATCGACTAAGCCACAGAAGCACATATATGTTTGCCTGATGAATGAACAGATAAAAATAATGAAACTCATACGACACATACTTAGAAAATATCGTGTAAAATCACGTCTATATAGACGCATATAAAAGATTCGTCGTAATTCACTTAAATTTACAGATCAAAGTACACAGATAAAAATATTTTGTGAATTTACATCTATTTTCATGCACATATTTGGAGCAGGTAATTAAACATAAAGTTACTTTACAATTCTGTAGGTTTCAATATTATTTAATCGCAAACTAAGCGTTAATTCAAATATACGGCTATATTCATTGAAAATTCAATGCAAACCGATTTAGTTTTGCATCGATGAAAGTTTTCAATCAAAATTTCGATTCAACCCATGTCTATTCCATGTTACTATTGATTTACATGTCGTGTAAATTTCATTATTTCTTTCTGTGTATGTTAAGATAATATTTTCTCCGTTAAATAAGCAGAAGTTTACATCGATACAGACACAAAAAATATTGTTACATGTTAATAGATGTAATATTGTGTCATCATCAAAGAAATTAAGGCATGGTTGAATTTACGTCATATTTAAATTTAATTTTTTCTAAGAATGCAGATAATAGTAATATTAAGTAGACATAAAAAGAATCGCATACTCGATTGAAAAACATCATCGATGTAAAACTAAATTGGAATGCATTGGCTTTTCATTGAATAAAACTGTATTTTTCAATTAACGCTTAATTTTGCTTTGGAAGTATATTAAAAAAATTGGTAATGTGAAGTAACCTTTTATTCTATTTGTTGCTTCAAAATGTGCTTAGAAAAGGATGTAAACTCACAAAATATTTTTATCTGTGTGATGCATATGAATATATACAGTCATGCTAGCACATGCTAGCCGAATGCAAATTACAGTCGAAAACGGCAAGATTCATTCTAATCCATCATTGAGTCATTAGATTGGTCATTGGTTAAATGGAAATTAACGTCAATGGAATTAGGTCACCAGTAAAATTCACAATTTTGGTGTGTGCAATGCAATAAACAACCGGTCCATCTGTTGCAAATGATTAAATTAATTTGGATAATTAAGATTGAATAAGATTGTTAAGATTGAAGCATAGGAGAACTAAGAATGTTTGTTTTTTTATCCTTTATTCATCTTTTGAAAAGTGGTCGAATTCTACACTCAAAAATGTTAGTTCCTCATTGACAAAAAACTGTTTTTGACATCATCATCAGATCCAAATGTTTATCGATTGTAATACAAGTGAGTGAGTGCAAATTAAATGACAATCAGTGGCTACAATTTGAGAGCTATACAATTTCTACCATTATTGATGAGTGACTGAAGATGTATATGGTCTGGTCGAACGTTGTCATGATGGAAATTGACACCTTAGCGAGGTGATGTGTGTGTGTGTTTTTTTTTTTTTTACAAGGTGATACCTTATGTACTTTCCCAGCTCACGCGCTTGGTAGTTGTCAAGCTACCGCTATTTGTGAACCAGCGAGTGGGACTGGCTGATCCTTACCCACTAAAACACCTTGGACATCTTGCCTCGATCCCCCGGAACTAAGCTTAGCTCAATACTTCGGGGGAGGCTGTGCTCATGCACTTCTTCGTTTGGGAGAAAATGAGCTCCTGAGTTTTTCTCTTTATCCATCTCGATCCACCTTTGGCGCCTCGACAACCCAATGCCGCTACGTCGCGCCACACTACTCGACTGATCCCCGACGATGGATCTAGCCTACACCGACTGAGAGTTTCCCCTTTTACGCCACGCGGGACACCCGAAGGAGTGCCGAGGTCGGCTCTGCGATTCCGGTTGGAGCATGGCGTCCGGTTCGCTGATGCCCCGACGACTCTAATCGGTGTTGTGGCGTCTACTCGACTAGTCCCCGGTGATGGATCTAGCCTACACCGACAGAGAGTTCCCCGACGATGGAAGTTCTCCCGAAACCGATGTTTTCGATCCCCGTCCACGGCCCGACCGTAAGGATGCCTGGGTCGATCCAATGATGCCGGTTGGAGGATGGCTTCCGGTTCACTGGTGCCCCGACTATCTTAACGGTGCTACGCCACGATCTACTCGTCTAATCCCCGATGAAAGATCTAGACTACACCGACGGAGAGTTCCCCGGCGAAAGAGGCTCTCCCGACACCGAGTCCCCTGTTGCACCACACGGGACACACGAGAGAGTGCCGAGGTCGGCCCGGCGATTCCAGTTGGTGTGTGTGTGTGTGTGTGTGTGTGTGTGTGTGTGTGTGTGTGTGTGTGAGTGTGTGTGTGTATACGTGTTGTCAACAAAGAGGTCGAGATCTCAGAGATGACTGGACCGATTTTGATCAAAATAGTCGCAAATGAAAGGTCTCCCCGTCACCCAGAACGCTATTGAATGGTTTTGAGATCGGATGTCTACTTTTTTGAGTTATCAAAATTTTCAATTTTATACGATTTTTATACTGTAACATAAAGTTGTTTCTAAGAACCAAAAAGACTGTGTACAGCATCCTTTTTCGTGACATTTTGCCTCGGACCGATTTTAGCACGGTTAATTTTTCGCAACATGAAAATATGAAAACCAGATTTGAAAAAGCAATTCCATGATTATATTGATTTAAACTACTTACAGCAATAAATTCTAGAAGAACATAACACCCAAATACCATTCCAATCAGTTCGTCGAGATCAACAAATGCGTAAGTGACAAATAATTCCACCCAATTTTCTCGGAGATGAGGCAATTGTTTTCTATAAACTCAGAAGTCGTATGCTCCCAAACAAGATTCTTGATTTACGTTTGGTTCCGACTTCTTGTTCCGGAACTACAGGATGATAATGATAAAGATTCAAATGAAAGGTCTTAAGATCCAATAAAACATCTTGCTTTTTGTCTTATCCAACTTCTGGTTTAAGGAATACAGGGTTATTAGTATATAAATGTCTATTTCACATAAATTAATCAGGTTTATCGGGTTTGCAGATTTTGATAGTCGATAACCAAATAAACTTATTTCAGTTTTAGCGGTATTCAGTTTTTGATTCGGAAGGTACCCAAAAACGTAATACGCACTACGATTTCTCAAAGATGTCTACACTGATGTTCAAACATTTTGAAACAAATGTAAATTATACAGCTACTCAGGTGAATTTATTTGACTTCATCTACACCGATTTTCGTATACCGGTTCCAGTATCGAATCGTTTTTCAAAGCTCAATCGTTTTCTCAAAAAAGCCAAATCGAATTTCAGGAACAAAAATTCAAATTAAAATAAACTTATAGTCCCATACAAAATTCATTAATTTTATCCAATTCTGACTTCCGATTCTGGAATTACAGAATGATGACTTTTTAAAATTCAAACCGATATAGAAGATGACAATTCCGAAAAGCTTTAAAGTTGGACTAAATATATAGCTATTTATTCGTCATATGGCATACGAATCAGTTTGGGTTGTGCTGGTTCCTGAATCCGGCTCTGGAAGTACCTTAAATTACCGTAAACTCTGAAGTGGAACTTATTTCGACATATCATGGAATGATTAATCGATTGTCACACTTTTAGATTCAAACTCGATTTGATTAGCAGTTTCGACATTACAGAGTGATGAGTGATTAAAATCTCAAATTGCATGAAATCTGCAATTGTCATGAAAACTGAAACACCGAAGAATATTCATAAAAAATACATGCGGATTGATGAAAAAAAGGTATCATCTCACTGCTAGGTGGATTAAGCACGTTTTTTGTATTCGAATGTCGACTTTTTTTAATTTCTCAAACTTTTCATATGCATTCTTCAAAAAGGAACCATTAGCTTCATCAGTTCACCATTTTGACTCTAGCCTTATTTTTGAGAAGAACCTAAGAAAAAATTCCTTGGATATTTAGAAAAAACATTCATCTCAATAACGACTGGTTCTCAGTAATCTCTGGTTCCGGAGATATAGTGGTATAAGTAACGCAACCGACAAAACGCATTTTTCTCTCCGCACAATTTTCTCAGAGTCGGCTGAACCAATTCCTACAAACTCAGGCTTGTTTGAAAACTACTATGGGATTATAAATCAAGTTCGCTGATCGAATAGCTATCACTCTTGCTTCTGAAGATATAATGTTATCTGTGACGTAACCGACAGAACGCGTTTTTGCCTTTCTCATATAGAAAGACTTTGCAATCACTGTGAAATCCTACTTTTTAACCGAGAGCCGGAGGGCCGAATGTCATATACCATTCGACTCAGCTCGACAAACTGAGGAAATGTCTGTGTGTGTATGTGTCCGTGTGTGTATGTATGTAACAAAAATGTGCACTCACTTTTCTCGGAGATGGCTGAACCGATTTTCACAAACTAAGATTCAAATGAAAGGTCTCATGGTCCCATAGCCTGCTATTGAATTTCATCCCGATCCTACTTCCGGTTCCGCAGATATGTGCATATGCATGAAAAAAAATGCACTCACCTTTTTCAGAACTTCGACTCAGCTTGACGAACCGAGCAAATGTGTGTGTGTGTGTATGTAAGTAACAAAAATATGCACTCACTTTTCTCGGAGATGGCTGAACCGATTTTCACAAACTTAGATTCAAATAAAAGGTCTTATAGTCCCATAGCCTGCTTTTGAATTTCATTTGAATCTGACTTCCGATTCCGGAGTTACATGGTAATATGTAAAAATTCGAGAAAAAGTGTGCATTCAATTTTCTCTGAAACAGCTCAACCGATTTTCACAAACTACAAAAATGAAACGTCTTATAGTTTCCTGAATATTTGTAGAACATTTTATCCAGATCCGACTTCCGATTCCGGAACTAAAGCGTGATAAGTAGAAAATTACCAACTTCATTAGTATTTTTTAACAAACGATGGTCAAAAACAGGTACAAATCCCATTAAACTGTCTGAAAAATTCATCTAGTTTGCAGGGCTTGTTAGTTTGTGGGCATAAAACCCTAATTCAGCCCTACTGGTTCCCCCTTTTTCTGTTCCGGAAGTTCCGGAAGTTCCGGAAGTGGTGCAGAAAAACTTTAAAAATACAACTCACTTCGATTTCTCTGCGATGCTTGAACCGATTTTCACATATCTTCATTTAAATTAAAGCTCTTATAATCTTTAAAGCTACAGTGAAATTTAATCCGGATCAGACTTCCGGTACCACAGTTACAGGGCGATGAGTGTCAAAGTTTTCAAATCGCCAAATAGATTGACAATATGTATCACACCGAAAGAAGAAGAAAACACAAAACAAACGATGCGTGCTTTATTATATTTCGTACACGCTATGAAGAAATCGAAACGATTACGGATGTCTGCTACTAGTTAGTTGTAATAGTGGTAAAAGACGGTGCTGCGGTTGATAAAAATTATAGCTATTTTATGATCAGTACGGTCAAAAGAATAAACAAATGTCAATGAATTGAAATTTATTTGAAAAAACTACAAGGATCAGCTCCATGGGGCTGTTCGAGCCATTGATGTGGAACAAGGCAACAAAAATTTCTAATGATTGACATTTTTAATTAATCGTCACACTTTTTAATCCACAAATGCACGAGAGTCTGCTTAGATTGATCTTTATTAGGAACTAACACCGAACACGCGAACCCAGAATATAGACTCTATTTGTCGTGATTTGTATTTGTTTTATAGTCGATGAAATTACATCAATAACCCAAATGTATACAATTATATGTTTGTACATATTTGCGATACGCATATCGATATTTAAGCTTCTCTTCGCCAAGCTTGTGTTCAAGTTTTGTATGCAAGCAGTTATTTTTATAGCGTTTCTCTACCATTACTACCATTCTACGATTTCGGTTGAAGCGATAAACTATTTCTCATTATCAATTTCAGGAATCAGGAATCAGAACAAATTGGCTCAAATGGCACGTTCCCCTTGATATTTGGAGATTTGTGCGCCATCAATTTGTTTTTAGCATCATTTTCCCGATATATAAGAGGGAAGGATTGAAAGGAAATGGTAAGGGTTGGACTAGGAGGATGGGAAAAATTGACGACACAAAAACACATAAAAGCAGAAGTAAATTCTGCACCCCTAAGGGATGCTGAACAATCTGCTGAGGATCACATTTAGTGGAAGCAGAAGGAAATTCTGGCCTCTACGAGGTCCCGAACAGTCTGCTGTTAATAAAACCTCCAACCCCCGAGAGGATTTAGAGATCTTACAAAAGCGACACCATTCTGCACTCCCGGAAGAATGCAGAACGACTCGCAGTATGTACGAGCAGAAGTAAATTCGGTACCCCCCAAAGGATGCCAAACAATCTGCTAAACCCTATTTAAGGTGAATACAGAAGGGATTCATTCACTCCAGGAAGAACGATGAACCCTTCTGACTATAGCTCCTTACCACATTGGGTGAGAAACGAGAGAATATCCTTCAATTTTAGCTCCGCATACACAGACTCAACCATGTATGGAGAACCAAAAACCCGGATACGTAGCTGCGTCAATGCGGGACAGTTACATATCAGATGATATGAAGTACCATAATCGCATTTACACAAATCACACGAATAATACTCAGCACGTTGAATAGTAGCCATGTGATAATTGAGTTTGCAATGTCCAGTCAGAGCTCTGACCAGAATACTGCAATGATACTTGGAGAAATGCAGTAGACACTTTGACATTTTCAGATTTAAATCTGGTAGAAATGCTTTTGTCTGAGCGCAAGTTTGCAAGCTGCGCCAGTAAGACGGTATGCACAAGATAATGCTTCTTGTTTTAGGAACACATGTAGTGGTTTAATACACAGTAGCGCCTCTAGAGCAGCATTAGGAGTTGTCGTGAATGCTCCTGTCATCGCCATTAGGACCATCCTTTGGAGATGATTTAGCTTCGACTGAACTGTCGCGACTTCTCCTTTCTGCCACCATACAAGACAACCATATGCTAAAATTGGTCTAACGATAGTTGTGTAGATCCAATGAATATATCTGGGTTTGAGTCCCCATGATTTTCTAAAAGCTCGTCTGCATTGGCCGAAAGCCATGCAAGCTCCTTCAATCCTGAAGTCAATGTGAGCAGACCAATTCAGTTTTGAGTCAAGAATAACTCCGACGTATTTAACTTGATCGACCACAGTGACCTCTGAACCAAAGAACTGCAACGGACGAGCTCCTGTAATTATCCTACGATGAGTGAAAAGCACCATTGATGTTTTGCCCGGATTTACAGATAATCCAACCTGACAACACCATTGTTCAACAGATCGCAGGGCTTGCTGCATTAAATCAAAGAGAGTGTTAATGCTTATACCGGTCATCAATATATGATAATCGTCGGCAAAACCATAAGTCGGAAATCCAAGGTTATTAAGTTTCCTTAACAAACCATCAGCGACTAGGTTCCATAAAAGTGGGGATAGTACACCACCTTGAGGACACCCACAGACACTCAGCTTTCTAATCTCTGCTTGCCGAAGCGATGAACAAAGAAGTCGATTGCTAAGCATTGCGTGTATCCAGTAAGGGAAAAACCCAAGATATTCCGTTCACGACTGCAATGTTTAACCTCCTGCAGCCATTCAGCCATCGGTACGGAAATACACCTTGACTTAGGAGTTCCTATTTTTGTGGCCTTTTACGACATGGAACAAGAAACCAGTGGATCAATTCTTGGTAAAAAATAATTCCGCCGGATGCCACACGGCTTACCTGTTTGGTGGACTTATACCATCGGTACAGGTGGACCGTAGCGTTATTCTTAGCCAGTTGGGAAACCGCTACCGACACTACACGGCTATCTAGGCTGCTCAGAGAGGGAAAGTTGACATTGATGGTCAACTTCCATGGATGGCCGAGCAGCCGAAGAAACCATTACTACCATTCTACGATTTCGGTTGAAGCGATGAACTATTTCTCATTATCAATTTAGTTCATCTTATATAAATTAGAAATTATTCATGCACTCAAAATTTACCCTGGGGTAGTTGTCAATTTCTCAGGTGAAACGACATATCATGGGATTTCATCCAATCTTGCATGACAGAAAATCAAAAGCGCCGATCACATGAACTAATAATCAAGAGTCTTTGAAAATTAGGGAAAACTTGGGCTAGACCGGAGTTAAACCGGACAACTTAGTTTTTTTACAAATCAGCAATTATTTTGATTCATGGTTTTATATTATTAACGAGCTTTCATGTGACAGATAGACGCCATTTGCTGGATGATGCTGAGTCAATTTAGTTGGGTGTCAATTCTGTTCGTGTCAAAATGTGTACGTTTTTAATGAGTTTGAAATTTGTTTGGTATATTCGATTTCTGTGCATTGTAATACCGGTCTTTTTAGTGCATCGCAATGTTCATTTTGTGTTAAATACAGTGGTTTCAATTATGTAGAAAATAGAATGCGTCTCAACCCTGCGGGTGTGAGCCAAACTAAAAGAGGGTCACTTATCAAAACAAGATTTACTATAAATTTAATCGCTTCAAATTTTTTTATAAATTTAAGTAAAACGTTAATTATATGTAGCGAAACAATCAAATAGTCTTTAATAAAGACTCTAAAGTTAGTTTCAACATCAATTATCTGGTACTGCAGGACGTTAAGTTTCGAGACTATACCAATATTTCCTGCGAGTAGGCGCTCTACTGAATTTGTTCTTCAAAATGCGAAACTTTAAAATCCAACTTAGTTCCGCATTTTCTAAACATTGGATTTTCGGTTGGCCACTAAATCGTAATTTGGTACAAAAATTATGCAAATTTTTCAAGTCACAAATTGGAAACTGTAGCTGAAAGTGTAAGCTACATAGCTGTATAGATAAATTAGGTAGAGACCCAGTAGTAATGGATGCTTCTGTCAATTTCCAAAAAGTGTACGACTTAGCCCCGATCTCACCAATCACCAATTTATAATCATCGGAGTGTTCGATTTACGTAACTCTTTTTACGGACTAATTTTCAAATGTAGTAATTCTTATCTACGAAGTAAAATTCGAACAGTGCTTCAAAAAAAGAGATTTGTGCTTTATATGAAAAAATATGTTTGTATCCTGCATTTTTTAAAAGCCTGAAAACCATGGTTTAAGTCGTCTCAGAATCCAAGATGGCAACTTCGCCTTATAGATATTTTTTGAATGGGTGTTTCATTCTCGGTTACATCCGATTTAAAAATATCTTAACAAAATATTTAACAATATACATTATATGATTTTTTTTCTGCGAACAGATTCCATTTCAGAGCCACTGTTTAGTTTAGTTTCTTAGTTTCTAAATAAAGGTTTGTGTAAACGTGTTAATAATAGAGGAATTCTCCGTGGCGCATTGGGAAACTATCGTTTCCTCTTTTAAAATATCTTAAAAGAGAGTCTTTCTAAAATGCAACATCCCTTAATAGCAATATCAACCCTCTGTAAAACGCTATCTACCCGTACAAAATGAATCTCTCATCTCGGTGCAACAACTCACTACCATTCCCACCGCTGCACTTGCATAGTTGAAGGTCGCTCACCTTCAACAGTTGCTCATCTATCACTTGAATGCTGCTGAAAATTTACCCAAGTATTCCCAACGACGAAGAAGATACGAGAACTAACGAAACAATTAAAATTCCCTCCGAATGCATTTCACCCACTGAAAGCAAAAATCCAAAATCACAAGACTGGATAGCGACTATCCATCACGTACCGGGTCGAAATTTATTTCAATGGAAGGCTACCGTACTAAAGTTCAAATCTAGTATATATGCTTTATGGTTTTCGGTATGGTGAACCGAATCAAAATAAAATAAATTTTCCGGTTTCTATCAACTACAAATAGAACTACTTCTACCGCCAAACTCGCTTAGTGATTACCGAAATGGAAGTTTCTAAAACCGAACCGAACTCTCAGAATACCATAGTCTGATAAAGCCGTTGAAGGATTAATTGGAAGCAATCTGGGGCATCTCGAGAGCTAGAGCATCTGAACGCTGCAGAGGAAGGTAAAAAGGGCATCGAAAACGTGACTGAGAACTTAATGGAATTGGGTAAACCAGAGCTAACCCGTGTCGAGCGAGCCCCGAGCACTGCAATCCATTGAGTCCGGCTAAGCCAGTATATGCACTGAGTGTGTTAGAATAGTTGAAGCAAGCTCAGCAGCACGTGTAGAAATAAAAAAGCCATTCATCTCTTTTTTGTATGTTTTTTTTTTTAAACGAATCATGTCACAAAGGTTACACGATATTTCTGATTTGTTTACCTATATGATAGTTCAGAAGCAATTTTAAAGAACATCGAAAAGAAACCATTCGATTGGAATGGAACTTTTCCATCGCGATAATATTTGCAAATTGATTTTCCAATTGAATAAATTTTCAATTGAATCAAATCAAAAACTCTCTTTGTTTATAAACTACCATAAACTTTGTAAACAGTTATGTCAAGTTAATATATATTTAAATGCGGCAACCCTGCACGCTATAAAAATTGAACAAAGCACGTTGTGTGCCAGGCGGTGGTGTTTTATTCTTCCGTACCAGTTTTGCATCATTTTGTATGACAGTTTGAAAGCTTTGAAACTCATCGACCTATGATTTCGGAACCAGTAGTTGGAGCTGAATGAAATAGCACAGTATCTTTTAAGACACTGAGAGCTTCAATTTGAATCATGATTTGTAAAAATCGGTTTAACCATTGCTGAGAAATCGAAGTGAGTTCCGTTTTTGGAGCTTCGGAAGATGAAACCGGATACTAGTAGTCCCAAAGTAGATTTATATGTCTACTTACTAACAAGATCTGCCAACTAAATGAATTTATCAGTACATTTTACAAAAACTTGCACCACGTTTCGCCAGCACTTTTGAAAACATACTCATGAAATTGAAAATGTTTCTCTTATCTGTAATACCGAAACCGTCAGTCGGATCATCTATTTTAAGAATTTTAAAACCTTTTGTTTGCATCTTAGTTTGCAGAAATCGGTTAAGAAATTTCCGAGAAAATTGAGTGCACATTTTCTCATAGATTATTGCCTTGTTATTCCGCAGCCGGTAGTCGGATAAAGATAAAATTTAATAGCGAGCTATGGAACCATAAGACCTTTCATTTGAATTTAAGTTTGTGTAAATCGGTCACGCCATCTCTTAGAATATTTAGTGAAATTTTTTTGGTGCATATCACCATATAATTCCGGAACCGAAAGTCGGATCGGGATAAAACTCAAAACCTCCGCTCAGAAGTCGGCTTTCACAGCGATTGCACAGCCTTTCTATATGAGAAAGGTAAAACAAACTTCAAAACTCATCAACCGGAATCAGAACTTGGAAGTCTGTATAGCCGAAGTCAGTTTAATTCACCTTAGGAATTGTACACCATTGAATTTGATTCAAAAATTTTAAAAATCAGTGTAGTTATCATTGAGAAATAGTAGTGCGTTCTAAATAAAATTTTGGGTACCTTCTGGGATAAAAAAAACGAATATGTTTTTGTTCATCGACTATCAAAATGTGCAAACCCGATAAACTCGATTAGTTTATGTGAAATTGACTTTTTTACACTGTATATCCTTAATTGGAAGTCGGATTTGATAAAAATAAAACAAGAAGCTTTTATGAGATCTTAAAACCTTTCATTTTAATATTAGATGGAGGTTCAGCAATTTTCGAGAAAAAATAGTGTCATTATATTAATTTCGTCATATATACAATTCTATAACTCCGGTACCAGAAGTCGGATGCAAATGAAATTCAGAAACTTTGAATAGGACTATGAGTTAGGAGTTTGTAGAAGTCGTGAAATCCAGCTCCGAGAAAATTGAGTGACAATTGATTCGAATGGTATATGGGTGCAAGAAATTACTGCAATCTTTCTAATATCATTCCATGTCATATTCGAACAATTATGTTGCCAAAAACGAACCGTTCTAAAATTGAAACGAGGCAAAATGTCATGAAAAAGGATGCTGAACAGTATGTTGTGCTTAGAAACAATGGCATACAACAGTATTTAGAGTGTATTTCACTTTGCTACCAAGCATCGCTTTATCATACACCACTCAAAACTCCCATTGCTAGAATAAGTAAAAAAGCCACTCACACAAAAATTTTGACTCCGTTAAAAATAAACAGATTTGAACAATCTTTGGCTTGCTGGATAGCTATTACCATGTGAAACTTAATTTTTTCTTTGTTAACAACTCAAAAACATAGACACACACCTCAAATAACATTTTTAATATTAATGAATACTTGTAGCTGTCTTTAATGCTACATCATGAGTCTTGCATTAAAACTTTAACTTTGAACACGAAAGCCTACTGAAATCCACTATATGAGCATATACCGGATTGTTTGACCGTCTACTGATACTGAATACCGATTGGAGTAGTCTCGAGGCCAGTTTAACGCTTTTTGTTTCGCCGCTTTAAGTAACGATATACCATTTTTAACACACTTCAAACTATAATTCTGGAACCGGAAGTTGGATCCGGAAGAAACTCAGAAATTTCGGTGCGACCACAAGGCATTTCATTAGAACCTAAGTTTGTCAAAGCGGCTACGCCATCTCCAAGCAAACCAAGTGAGATTATTTGATACATACAGACGTAATTGCTTAACTCGATTCGCTGAATCGAATTGTATATGACCCTTGGTCCTCCGGGCCAGTGTTTACTATTATCGACGTATATTTACGAGAATACAAAAATAGTAACATACAGAATTTTGATGTCGAATATTTTATTTCGGATTTGCACATTTCAGTGAAAGAAAAAAAAATACTGGAGCTGGAATTCAGAAAGGTTAAATTGTGGAATTGTCAACGATATAAAACACTGTTCGGAACATTTTTTTCGAACACGAAGCAGCCAAATGCTGGCTTTATTTACACTCGTTTGATGCGAATTTCGCACTTCAAAAAATGCACAAAGCTAATCAAATTATTGTAGATATGCACTAAATTTATGATTTTTATCTTCGATTAGCAAAAAAAAACAATCTTTATAATCCTTTAGATAACAACTGGAGTCATTAGAGTGGATAATTTTGCATAATGTTCCAATCGTTGTTCACTTTTCGCTATATTTTGCTCCAATACGAACGAGTTGATCCAGATCCGACTTCCGGTTTCGGCATTGCAGTGCCATAAGTAAAATTTTTCAATTTCTTGAGTATTTTTTCACAAGCGATGGCGCACGGAAAGACCGAAACCAGCATTTTGGCGTGAAAATTAGTTGATTTTCTGATTTTGTTAGTTATTTTTTGAGACAACTAAAAAAATCTTACTTTTGCGAATTTTGATTTTTAAATTCTCATTCCATTAATAATAATAATAAAGTATTTGTTGAAACGGCTTTTTTTAGTTAAAATCACCTATTAGACGGCTGTCATTTCTTAGCTAAGGCACACTCCATTTCCATTCAACTAATTATAGTAAAACGTTGTTTTCAACCAACATAAATGGTTGAATTGGCTTCCACTATTTGCAGCTATATGGCGCACTGTCACCGAAAAAACGTTAAAACCGTAATAACTACTAGCCACTAGATGGCACACTACTACCGAAAAGATTTTTAGTCGCGGTTGTCTTTTCTATACTGGCAGGTATATATACGATATTGTATTGGAGAAAAAGACAAACGAAACATAAACTTCTTTTTTGAAATTTTTTCTTCTGAATCGCTGTTTTTTTCAATCGACTTCGCGAAATCGACTCACTCACTGAAAACTTTGAGCTCTCGGAAAACAAAAGCCGAATACAAGTAGTACACCAGACAGCGTAGCCCGGAAGGTTGAAAGATACAAAAACACCATTTGACATATACAATTAGAGTGCAACATTCGAAACTCACTTCACTGTTCCGCGTAAAAACATTGTTACGCACAATCGCTTGAAATGCGCACGAATTCTGAATAAATACACTTTCCACCAGTGTTGGTGATTGCCGAAAATTTGACAGAAGCTGCTATATTGCTATCTATATTGTATACAACATTTTCAATCCGGTAGAAGATGCTACAAGAACTCGAGTCTCTCAATGCATGAACCGTGAGAGAATTTTGCTACATTTCTTCGCTCCACTTCATACTCTGAGTATTTCACGCCCTTAAAAAATTTACAGTCTGATAATGATCGTTGCTGTGTGCAATTTCCCAAGAGAGAATCGCAAGTTGACAATTATCGCAGAAAATCGAATCGATGATTCAACTTCTCATACTAGGTTGCAATATTTCAAAACCCTTGTGTGGAGCATTCACAGACATTTTCATAGATTCTATCGCAATTGTCAACTGCCTGTATAGAAACGGATCGCGAAACGAGAATAAGCGACCGTTTGTTGCTTCAGAGAGGTTCCCCACAGCAGCGTGCTAACCTTTGATTCTCAGAAATGTCATCGAGAGAAATTCGCTCTCGCACTGGTGTCGATTCTATGTTAAATGAGCCATGCCAGGTTTTTGTTGTTGCGATGATTTCCGTTTCTCTTTTATGGCACTGATTCAATCGTTGAAGAGTTGCCAGTGAACGTTCTTTGATACGATAAAAGCCATCCTTGCTTTCCACTAAGAGTTTACGTCAATTTACACATCGGTTTAGAAATTTATATATGGATATATCGTAACACATGCGAAAAACTTCAAAACAATTTGCAAGCAGTTTCAACAAGACTGTCCTTTTTAGATTTTTAATAGATTGTTTTGCTTTGACACTTCTCATGAGTTTTTGGATAAAAAACTTGTTAATAAAACCAATTTCATTTTTGTTCTCTTTGTGTTGTCCTTCAGCAATGATGGTGATAGAAAAATAAAAACAAGTTTTCTGATTTTAATAACATAATTAGTTGTCAATGAGAATTTCGTGTTGGATTGTAGTATTGCTGGTTTGTGTCCAGAATATTCGCCAACTAAACACATTCTCTAAAAATGAGATTTTTTTCAGCAAAGTAAATTCTCAATTTCAACTAATTTAATAGTTATTTCGGAAATTTTGTCGTCAAAATTATCTAATTCAAACACAGTAATACGAATTAGGTGCAGAGCTATTTTCGGCCGTTCCGTGCGGAACGAGCTGCATATTTTTATAAAACTTACTGCTAAATTCATCCAGTTGATAGATCTTGTTAGATAGTGAATATATAAATCTACTTTGGGACTACTAATCCTCGGTTTCCGCTTCCGAAAGAACCGATAATAGTGAAGAAAATCTCCAAAAACGGAACTCACTCGGTACGGAAGAAGAAAACGCCACCGTCTAGCACACAGCGTGTTTTGTTCAATTTTGTTTAGCGTGCAGGGTTGCCACATTTAAATCTATATTAACTAGACTTAACTGTTTACAAATTGAAAAGGTGATGGTAGTTTATACCAAAGAAAGTTTTTGATTTTATTCAAATTTGAAGGAAAAAATCTTGACAGAATCTTCTAGTGATGTTATTGAAAACATGAGTTATATGAGAAAAGCATCATTACACCAATAGGTGGATTAAAAAAGGTTTTTTTCACAATGATTACATAATAATTCTATATGAGAAAGGTTAAACTAAATATAATATCACGTTGAGCAAACGCTTTGATCCTGAGAATTGAAGTTCCAGGTTTTCATAACGTAAAGTGTATAGCTTGTGAAGCGCTTTTGCATATTCAAAATAAAGACCAAACTGAATCGATGATGACTTGCCGTTACGATAAAGGTAGAACCACAAGCATATTTACTTGTTTAAAAACTTTCTACAACTACGTTCGATTGCGTTGTACTGAATATGTGTGAAACCGGAAACCGTAAAAAGATGCTTGTTGGAGTGTGGAGAGCCTTAATTTTTTGTTTTGAGTTAGTAGAGTAACAGAGATATTTTGGCCATTTCATGTATTTTGACCCACCAGTTTGTTAGGTGGATTTAATCGATGTTAAGTAACCCATGTTACATCAATTTGAAGCTAATCACATTAAATTATCTATTGCGGAAAGGGTTTTCAAAGATATTTCATCATTTGTTGGATATTTTTACAAAGTGGGCCAAAATACATCGGTGACCCTAGTTTCTACGAAATGAAAAATATGAATTTTAAAAATGTCTAGTATTTAGGCAGGAATGACTATACAAATGTGACATATCTGTTCTCCTGAACAGATTTGGATGTCCGAAGTAAAACTGACCGTATGGAAATAATCTGCTTCAAGTAGCGAGCCAAATGGCAATATTCCACCCATGAGGGGAATAAGTATTCCGGAAGACTAAAATTAGTTTTTGATTTCGACTTGTTTTGATTCAAGCTGTCTGCAACAATGACATAAATTTAATTTTTAAACAACTTGAGAAATATTTGAATATTTGAATAAATTTTCTCATATGATCACAAATTGAATGGCTTGAAAAAAGGCACGCATTTCGAGGAAATTTTAAATAAACTAATTGAAATTAGTTCAAGTCATGATTCCGACCATCTTTACAAAAGAGGTGTACAACTCGAAATATACTACAGAGACGTTGAGAAATGCACAGCATTACTATGTATAAGCTGTCGTACATCAACCCACATACCCTTTTCTGACATATCACCTTTCAGATTAACCTCACAGTATAAGAAACATAGGAATAGCTCTCGTTTTCACGCATGCTATGCGAATCAAACCCGTCTAGGTCAAGATTGCATCCGCCAGAATGAAAAATGGCACGTTTGAAAGGAAACATGTTTTTTCCCCTCATAATTGAATACACTTACGATATTTGCGATGCCGTCGTGCTGGCGAACAACACGAGCATCATTGAACTAAAGAGAAAGGAATCCGTTCGTTTTCAGATATGCAAGTGTGAAGGTTCACAATATATTAGTCTCGGTAGGATCATTTGGAGCAACAAGCGAGATTTCATGGGGTTAAAGGTCAATGCTTTCGATACCTATTTTTGAGAATAAACAGAATGGATCTGTTTTTGACCAATTTGAAATAGAACTGAAGAGTTTTTCAAATATTTGCATTTTCAATCCAGATCTAAATGAACTAACCACACAACACTGGATACACCCTAGAACAATAGATCCCCCAAACAAATGACATTTCACCAATCAATGTAACCTGCTCACGTGCTCGTGCGAACCACTGGCTGCGGTGATTATCACCGACAGCAAAATGATCCAGAAGCACACTTTCCACTCAGTCTAGCCATGCTAGTCATATTAATTACATCAGCCTGGCTATCAGCGGTAGTATAATTGGTCGAAACGCGATGCGCAGCTATTAGTTACCAGTCGAACACGCAATAATTTGTTTTAGGTAAAAGTTCTACGGTAATTAAAATGATAACAGGTGAACAATTAGCACACGCTAACCCATGAAAACTCGCCTCTATGTAGAAATATGAAATCGCAAAAATAATTCATCTGGAAAAGTATGGAGATAAATCATTTATGCGTTACACAATCAAAGCCTGGTTGAAATGTTGAGTTATGTAGGGAGGCACATACCTAGAGAGGACATTTTTATACCTAATCTAAAGAATTATTAAAAAACGAGATATTGGTTCTCTCGAAAATAATTTTTGTGAGAGCGAAAAAAACAAAGAAAGCGTTTAATAAGTATTGCAGTAGATGCAGATTCGGTTGAACTTTCGGTGTCGATTGGTTACTGTTCAAGAAACCAAGATGCATTATTGTACGTCAAAGAACAGAATGACAATGAACTGAAGTCAGCACGAGTGCTGTAACGTGGCCTAGAGCTTAGGATTGTCATGGTACACAGTTTGCCATTTTAACTCTTGCCTTACTTTGGAGAAAAACATCCACAAAAAATACTAAAATTCCTTTCGAATTTACAAAAACTATATCCTAGAAAAGGTTTGTTAGATTGATTTGTTTTCTCCCGGCAATGTTTTAGGTAACTTTTGGGACTACATGAAGAAAGTATACATTGTGAAAGAAAGCTGTGTTCTCATTTTATTCTGAAAATAAAACCTTAAAACCCATTTTTTTCATAAGGTGTTTTTATTTTTTGATATATTGTAGCTGACATTTGTGGAAACTTATTCATCTATAGCTCAAGATTGATAAAAAATTGACCAGAAAGTTATAGAGTTTTAAATCTTTCTAAATTTTTGAAGATTGTTACAAGATACGCGAATCGGAATTAATGAACTTGATATCTATAACTTTCGTTAGTTTTCGCACGTTTGTCGAATGTTGTTAATTGAAAATCAATTTTTTATGAAAGATTAGAAACTATCTCACTCCTGTTCTTGGTATAATTCTTTAATACAGTACTTTTATATCGTATGAGGTATAATATACATTGTAAGGAATTTCATCAGCTTTTAATTTTTTGGAGAAGAGTATTTTCAGATAATATTGCATCGAAGATGGATCTGAAAGTATGGGTCAAAAAGCAAAAAACCAATATGAGCAAAAATATTACAAGTTTACAAAATAATAAAACAACGAATTAATAGCAATAAGTTTGCGAGATGTCATCAGGGCTTGTATTGTGAATCCTCAAACGAACACTTTGCTTGACATAGCTGAATGAGAGACCTATATTAGAGAGAAACTGGATGCGTGAGAGTATATGCTACTGAGCAGACCAATTCCCTTGTCTTGTAAATTGCCTGTGCTGAGAGCTCAGTTAACACATGAACTAAACAATCCATGGCAATGTAATGAAATAAAGGGTTCGCTCTCGTTAGTATTGTACGAGAAAGAAGGCCTTGCTTCACGGCGTGCTACAAGACGCGAAGTAAAGTCATATAGGCAATGTTTACGGTGTTTTAACAGTGCAGGTTTACAGAAATCATTTTTGAACATGATGTTCGCATTCCAAGACCAAATTTGATCACATTTCAACAATACTTTAAACATTTTATAGCCGAAATTTTGCATTTGAGCCTATTTTCAAAACAATCAATTTGTTTTTTATTGGAATTACCACTGTGTTTATATCCTAGAAACATTAAAATTAATGTTCTTTAAATTGATATTCTTCGGAACTAAAAGTTATGAATCTAGTTTCTTCATAGGCATCTTCAATATGAGAACCATTCATCAAATGCTAACCTCATGAAGCATAGGTCTCAGCTAGCGGGCATCCCGTAAAAAATAAACCATTGATTTTACAGCATGAACAATTGATTCACAATTAGATATATGGGTTACAATACATTTCATTGTATCTTGACAAAATTTTTTTCATTTCCAACGATTCAATATATTGTTTCTACGATTCTACAATTGAACTTATTGTACACGTGGTGTTTCAAACAATATAAAAACTGTACATTTGATGGTTTTCCAATATGAAATTCAGATCGAAAATAAAAATTTCAGTCATAAATCGTCTTTCGATTTAATATGGAATCGCACTAGTACACAGTATATACCATTCACCTTAGTTCGTCGAGATCGCAAAACGGCTGTGTGTATGGACCTGATTTTCTCTTGAACCGTCATTGGCAAAATGTACACACTTTCCTAAAAAACTGTTTCAATGTGTAAGTTAGTTTCTCTTGTTTTATTCAAGAGTCAATAAATGGAGTTTTGACTAATCTCACAATAAATAAATGAGTAGAATGATATAAGAAGGGCATTATTACACCGCTAGGTGGATTAAAATTATGTTAGGCTTAGGTTCGATTGTTTTAGGTTTTCATCAGTATCTAACGATAGCCCGAGCTGGTGGTTCAATGCGTACGGTGCAAGCCTTACAAGCCAGTTGTCGTATGTTCGAGCCCCGCCCTGGAAGGATCCTTAGTGTCAATAGGATCGTAGTACTTGCCATGCAATGATTCTGTACGCTATGAATCGTCTGCGAAGTTTGTTGAAACAGAAAGGCCAAATTTCACAAAAGGAATGTAATGCCAAGACTTTGCAATGACTTTGCTTTGCTTTGACTTTGCAGTATCTAACGAGAAAAACAAATTGGGTAAAGACTGATGAATGCAATTGCGCAATGAAAATCTGCGAAAAAGTTAGCGCCAAAACGAAACACGAACCCGTGACCTACATGAAAAACACACGATGAAACAGGACAGAAGAAATCGAGCTGATTCAGGAGAGCTCGAGCGCTTCTTCTGTTTAGTTAGGTTTAATAACAAGCCGGTCAAAAAATTCCGGGACTAACAAAGAAAACAACACCTTTTTTTCCCAGTTTCGATTTTTTCATCCATGCATTGAAGTGGAAGTTCTATAAAAACTGTTATACCAGCCTCACCAAAAAACGCTTCAGTTTCAGCGATGACCTCGAAATTTGTTTGAAAATCTCTTTCCAGAAGAGCTTCATTTTTTTAATCTAAAAACAGAACACAGTCACTGGGGGCCACATCTGGGTAATGTGATGCATACGATAGAAGTTCGACTTTCCATTTATGTAATTTAGACATCGTAACGATAAGTTGGTTTTGTATAGCTGGTCAACTTGTACTGCTATTCACTTTCGAAAAAAGTTGAACTTTGTTTGTTTTGTACGACAAAGACAAAATTTTCTCGTAAAACCATAAATTTTATGAAATCGCTTATTTTTTGGCACTGCTAACTAAAATTTCCTGATTTTTGCCACTTATTTTTGTTGTCCAATTAATACTGAATAAAACTAGACAAATATCATTTGAAAATAATAAGCATTTTCAAAGTTACGACGCTTTTCCCAAAAACAAAAAATCCAGCGTTAAGAAGTAATAGTGTATTACGGAAGGGAATAAGTGCCATGAAAGTACAATTAAGAGTTTAAACGGAGAATTCACATTCTTGATTAAATTCACAATTAGATATATAGGTTACAATACATTTCATTGTATCTTGACAAGATTTTTTTTCATTTCCAACTATTCAATATATTGTTTCTACGATTGACATTCTTGTTTCTACGATTGACGGAACATTGACATTCTTGATTAAATATACTATTTAAAAATGGTTGTCTGATTTTCTGTTTTTGTTGTGAATACGACTAACTTCACTATGGGGCGCCTTTTCAAAATTTACCCTCTGAGAGAGTGATAAGTTTTTGATCGAGAATATCTCATATGGTATCTATCATATCAACATACTTTTTGATACATGGCATTAGAAATATGATCATAATTTTATGAATAAAATTTTCAGTTGTATTACATAATCTCAAATAAATTAAACCAAACTTTTCGGAAATGTTTGGTATTAAAGAGGGCAGTTCAGTTGCATGGAATTTGAATCGAAATTAATTATGAGTTCCGAATGCACCTACTGATTCCACCCGAAACGGATTGTTTAATCTTTTTTGGAATTGGAAATCACAATGAATTCCGAGTCAACATTCAGACAAGTTTACCCAGTAAACACGCCAAGTGCCTTCTCACATATAAATGCTGATATTGTTGGTCGTGACAATTCAAGGCACTTTTCAGTTCCACAGATCAACATCATTAAGAATTAATTCATTTTTTTCCATTTCCTAATAAAAGTATTAGATTCATCATAATGGAAGTTGAAAAAGTTTGCGCCGTCACTAACACATTCAGTTATGACGGCAATACTCTCACGCAATGCGAAAATGAAAGTATTGATATAGAACCCATCTTTATTATAGTATGGGTGCCGTTTGAAAATATGCCTTGCGAAACAGGGTTGTAACACATACAGATTTATCTGTGTTTCATTTCTCCTGAAAAATACAGATTTAAATGTTGCGAAAGGAAAGAATTTCTTAACACATCCATATTTGTTTAAAAAGTGTTTTTTTAATATTGCATGGATCTATGCGAATTAGGAAATCAAGTTCGACCCATTTTTATATTCTCGTTGAAGTACGTTGATGATAGTTGTGGGAGATTACAATATATATGCCTCAAAATATTAAATAAAATTAAAATCATTGATTTCATGAACAAGTATATGATGTTGGATATGAAATTCGCTCCTTCACAAGCTACTACGCTTGGATGTACATATATTGATCTCTTATATGCTAGAAATATCAATGCAGACAGCCGTAGATATATTTCATACTTTTCATATCGTATCACTGATCAACCCAGTGAATCAATGTAAAATTACAGTTTTATAGATTATAAATTACATTATAGTGAAATTACAATCGGTTGTAAACGCACTCCGCCGACCATATCAGTACCGCATCCACGGACAACAGGTCAGCTTGGAAATAGATGACAGAAGTCAGCGGCATCCATGAGAATTCAAATTCAACTCGTAACTCTCCAACACGAAGGCCTTTATAAAAGGTTCTTTTCAAAACCACCATTATTTTATTATAAAGAGCTACACGGATAAAAATCTATTCCCGGAACCATGATTAAAAATCATGAAATCATTAATCATGACTATCATGAATAATAAATCATGATTCCATGATTAAAACTATTGATATCATGAACCATAACACATCTTTCATGAATATTTTCATTTTGCCCATGAAATTTCATGAGAAGCCATGGTTCATGATTTCATGAATGAAAAATCATGGTACCGGCAATAGATTTTTACCCGTGTATAACAACTACTTCAGAATATTTAATTGTGAGTCAGAATGTTTTATGTACCTAATACTTTAGTGTAGGTGCATCGTTTCAAACTCTAGTAATTAAGAAGGGGAATGTTTGCACAATTCACATAATCGATCTCCTAACTGATATTCGGAAGTGTGAAGGAAGCGTGCCAATTTTATTCGTATTCACGCCATCCAGTTATGTCTCTGACATTACCCACCCACCTTTTATAAAACGGTTTATCGGATTCACGTTTAAGTGACCAGCAGTAGTTAGCTATCATCCTAACTTGGGTCTTTCCTCTAAACTGTTTTCCAATCGCTTCAATCACAGCGAACCGATGTTGCTACTTGTTCGTAGTCCGGGTGCACGAATAAAAGTGCCTACTTTGATGCTTGTGTTGCTCAAATCCCGACTTATTCTGTTCGGAATGAATTCCGAATCATATAAGGTAACGGCTCCCTATTTCATCTGAGCTCCTATTTCCATCTCATCCCATCGCCTCATTACTTTGAACATGAATAATATTTTACAACCTACCTGAAGCAAACTGTGAAATGTTCTAAGATGATTTTAAAAGCTATTGTCACACTTTCCTATTAAAAGAAATGGTTTTTAATTCTTCGGTGATTTAAAAATAAACATACTTTTCAATTTAGGACACATTTTCGTCTCAAGATTTACAGTTCGTCATGTTTCTGAATATCTACTAATCGATTCGTCTCAAAACATGATCTCTATTTCGCACAATTACACTACTATTGAATACTGGATGACTTCATAATTAGTAATGTTCTCTTGCCACTTGTTTAGTTAACGATTCAAAACTTCAAAAATTACCCGACAAGTCTTCAAAAATATGAGATGAAAGTTTTTCACTCAATTCACTTGATTGCGCATTGTTTTCATCTCATTTGGTTTCGCAAAGTTGCCAAGTTATCTCATCGTGTTACAAAACAAAAATTGTTTTTCTTCTTCAAATTATCATCAAAAAGTATGTTTTTGGTATCCATGACATTAGTTTGATTATATTATTGGTATTAATATTTTAATAAAACTGTTTCGGCTTCAAATACTTAGATTATTAGGCTTAGATACTAATAAAATAACCATTGTGGCAAATCTAGTAGCACTGGTTTAATTCCGCTATACGTCAACATAACGCGGTGAAGTGTGTGTGTTTCATCAGCTGTGCACAGAGATGCCAGATATGTTCATAGAAAATATGTATTAGTTTGCATAGAAAGTCTATATCTGTTTTATCTGTTTTCACCAATAAAATGATGTTAAAAGATAGTTCTTTATATCTCCGCAAATCATTGCTCCACTAACTAGAATATTCAACTGTCTATATCTATTCAAATTGGTTCAAAAATTTAATATAAATGTTTGTCAGTATTTCACTTTAACATGTGATTTGTCCGTTGATTAATAAACTTTTAAAGAATTACTGCAATCAAATACTAATATATACTCAGAGAGAAAAGTCTAATTTTTTACTTATTACTTTTTATGAACCTGTACAAATCTGTATTAAATTTAGGAAATCTGTATAAAATCTGTACTTTGATTTAAATCAGTATGCGAACGCAAAAATCTATACAATGCAGATAAATCTGTATAAATGGCATCTCTGGCTCTGCACTTTGTTTAGAGAAGGGCTAATGCCTATAAAGTAACAATTACTTTATTGTTTTTATTTAAAGTTCACCAAATAAACTTTACAGTGAAATTTTAAATTTAAAGCGAAAGGTAACGGAAACGACCGAAAAAATTTTAAACGTTGAAATGATTTCAAACTGGTTCTAAAAATATCGTATGTTGTCTCATAGTTGGCATTATGACGTTTTTAAGAAGAATTCTAACATTTTGAACCTGAGAGTGTAATAGTGGAATATTTTGTTTTGATTGCTGTCGCCATTGATAATTTATAGGATGAATAAAGAATCAACGATAGGATGGATAAAAATCCATTGAGATGAAATTAGGAGCAGAGTAGTGAACACATCATAAGTGTTTTTAGCTGTATTAAAAATATTAGTTATATTTTCAAGAAATGTGAATTAATTCTCAACGTGGAGCAAGGCGAATGAAGCAGTCATATGAAATAGTTATAGTGATTTTAGTGGCTAAATCGGGGTTTTCAGGCGACGTCCTTACAAATGAGATGACATAGGGAGCCCTTACCCTACGAATCGGCGAAAACTGCAGCTCAGCCAAAGTCCAAGGAGAAAAAAAGGAGATCGAACCAGTTGGATCGGCGCAGTGCGGATTGACCTTTAATTATTTTTAAACGAAGTTTTATTCAGAATTGATTAGACAACAACAATATGTGACCTAAATCAAGCAATTTTCGTAAGCAGTGCCAAAAAATAGCCGGAAATTTTGAAATCGATTGAGAACAATCCGTGTGGGAATTTTTAATCGAAAAAAGGTGGGTGGGTAATGTCACAGACATAACTGGAGGACGTGAATACGAATAAAACTGACACGTTTCTTTCTCACTTCCGAATAAAGATAATTATTCGTATAAGATTAGGTGAATTTTGCAACTTTCATTGCCTCGCTTCCAGAATTTTAACAATGCATTTATACTACAGTACGACTAATTGATGGCAAACATACTCTAACATACAATTAAATAACACGGAAGAAATACAGTTTTTTTTTGTAGATTTAGATACTCAGAAGTGGAAAATGTTTCATAATGCTTTGTTAATATTTTAGTGGTTCTAAAAACCGCTTCGCGAAATTGGTCCAATGTTTATAACTGACAAGTCTTTTTTGCCATCCTTTATTTATCTACACTAGAACTAAAATTCAAGAACTAAAATTGAATCCTGGGCTACGCTCCAAATTCAGCTGCAAATTTTAGGTTCGAAATCTAGATAAAAATATCAAGCAATAAATTTAGTTCTAAAAGTATGGAACTGAAGTCATTTTCAGAATTTTTCGAATAGCGTTTTAGAACTGAATTCTAATCTCGAATTGCAAATCTCAATAAAGGAACAGAATTTGGTTTCAACATCTAGCTACAGAAGCCATGTTCCAAGTTTAGTTCCAGCACGTAGATTCTGAATTCTGGAAATGAATACTGAACCTGAATTTAGGAATTAAATTCTGAAAATGAATTGAAGAATTAAACTTCAGGTTTTTGACTTCAGTTCTAAAATTCAGGTTTGGAGTTCACATCTAATATTTTGGGTCGGAATTCAGATCTAAAATTCATATCCTGAATATTTTTCATGAATTCTAAGGATGAAATCCTAAACCAAATTTCTAGATTCGAATCCCGAAATAAGGAACTAAATTCAGTTTCAAAAAATAGTTAACAAAGCAGTCAGTCATAGTTTTAAATTCTGAACTTGAAATCTGGAAGTATGAAACTAAATTCAAAATAAGTTCAAAATTTAGGTGAAAAAAAATTCAGGTTCTGAGTTCAGTTCTAGAATTTAACCAAAAATTCAGCTCTCTGCTACTGCTGGTTGACTGCTAGCAGACCCTGTCAGCTTGGAGCGAAATCAATCTTCAGTACAGCAACGCCATCGCACGGTGTCACATTCAACATATCATGTCAATTGTATGGGTGTGCAGTGCTGCTATTTTGGCGCGCACGAATTTGACATTTCTCTCCCCTACATCTGTGTACGAGATACGATGCGAACTCGCCTGAGGGCGCCATGTTCGCAAAAAATGTTGTTGCCAATGATTTGTTCGGGAAATGTGAGAGCTGGATATCTTGTGAATATGATGTCTTTGCTGCTAGCCACGCCATCCGAAGGTGAAAGAGAGCACGACCTGAGTGTTTGAAGTTTCTATAACCCCACATAGTTTTTGAGTTATTTATGGTTATTTCACACTGTTGAAAATTTAATAATAAATTCCTGTTTATATTTCCAACAGTGTGTAGTAAAAATCATGTTGTTGGCTTAAGTGTAACAGTCATGACAAAAGTACCGATAAACGGTTAATAACAATAAATAAGATTTTTAGGGTGATACAAACATTTTTAATACGGATTTGTTTTATGTTCACCAGGTAAACAATCCCGTGTAGGAATTTCTAGTCGGATAAAGCATCGATAAACGACTTTTAACAATAAATTAAGATTTTTATTCCTAATACGGTTTCGTGTTAGAGGGATTTTTTATAAGTGACGTCATCTGTCTGTCAGACCGTGAACTTATTGACCAACGTGTTAGGCACTATCAATTTCCTAGTAGAACCCTAATTTCACTATGCAAAATAAGCGAAGAAGATTTGACAAAGCACGCAACATTTCGAAATCCAAAATACTAAGATCACACATAGATATTCGAAAGGTCATCGACGAAAGGATTACCACAATTCTTGAGACCCTCAAAAATCATTAAAATTGAAATTCCTACATTCTTATTAACTATTCATGATCGCATTGCGTAAAAGCAAAGACATCATATTAACAAAATATCCAGCTCTCACATTTCCCGAACAAATCTTTGGCAACATCCTTTTTTGCGACCATGGCGCCCTCAGACGAGTCCGCATCGAATCACGTACATATAAGTCAAAGAAAAGAGAAATGTCAAATTCGTACGCGCCAAAATAGCAGCACTGCGCACCCATACGATTGACATGACATGTTGAATGAGACGCCGTGCGATGGCGTTGCTGAACTGAAGATTAAGATCGCTCCAAGCTGACAGGGTCTGGTAAAAGTTAACCCAGGTAGAAAATCTGCATGTATTAACACACCAGAAAACTTTGCAATCACATCTTGTCACCATAGTTACTGTGTTCCCTTTACAATCTCCAACATTGTCTAGTATCCCACATACTGCGAAAATGCTAACGATCAGTATCTTGCGTTATGATGCGAGGTCATCCTAAAGATGGATTACGATTAAGTATATGCATCGTGAGAGTGGTTTTGGTTGTACGGATTTTATGGAAAGGGCATTCATCATTTATGTGATCTTCACAACAGGCTACAGCATCACATAGAGTATTGAAACATATCATAATAAAAGTCTAATATGACAGAACACATGACCCTGTGATCAAATTCAGATTAAAGATGGTATCAAGTTCTTGAGATGTCTTACTCTCTTCACTGCATCCAGACTGTTGGAATTTAGCTTCGCAGACGGTGCTTCCCAAAGAGGTCTCTTAATTATCCGAGAGTGAACTGCACGAACCGAGTTAACTAACTAACAACCGAGCATGGCTTGTTCTACTTTAAAGCTCAATTGTTTTGCGGAGTCAAAGCATTTCAATGGCTTTTGCAAAATTCGAAAGCAATTATAACATTATGCAAATGCGCTTCTCCGGTATCGTTTTTCTTCTTTTGTAGCAGCAGTCCACCAACTGTTTTTAGCCCATTCTGCTCTAGGATCCGGCCACAGTTCGGATAGACTCACCGAGATGCATTTGGATCGTGTTTTTTTTTCTCGCGATAGGTACCTTTGTACGTTCTCCCCCTCGATCCGATCAGCACCACGCGATGGCCTCTGGTTTGGATGGTCATGCGGCGAACGATGAACTGAGACCCTGTAGAACTGAGACTGCACCGCACCGCAGTGATCAATGATCGGTGAAGTGGTTTGTGCAATGGTACCCAGCCGCCGGTATGACGGCTTGGAACGACTAACTAACGTTGCCAATACCGGCGATAATCGAAGTATTTGCAGATAATAGTGCTGAGATTGCTTCGCGCTCTCTTGTCTTTGGCAGACATTTCGTAGTTGGATCGGGGCCGGCCGCCCGCACTGTTAGCAGCTGCCCTCTGAAGATGGCCATCGATTGTAGCTTTTCACGAGGGGGTGTAGCTGATAGTGAAAAAAAAGTGTGTATTGCATGATCGATAATAATGACGTTATGCTGCTGAAAATCGATTACGTTTACGGCAGCGATGTTGTTCTAGTACCGATTCTGTTTTCGTAATCGATAGTCGGTTCTCACAGAGTAGTTTTTTCATCGGTTTTAATAACGTATTTGCTAATCACAGAAAAAAATTACGAATATAGAATGTTTCCAACTCAAACTGGATGATTTATGTTCACATTTTTAGTGATACATTGCTCGGCCGAAATCATAAGTCATCGATCGTATTGAGGGACAGTAAAAAGAAGAAATCCTGTGGAATCGACTGATGGTGTGATCATCACATTCAAGCTCCTTCATAGATAGGAATTAAATGACAAATGAAGATAGTTTCCGTGAATGAAACTCATAAAGTAGCAGATTGTCCGACAAAACCTAATACTAATCTCGCATTGTTATGTAAATCTTTCGGTTCCTAGTTGTACACTTTGTGAAATACTTGTATTACAATCAAACTATCAACTATCTCAGTTCAAGTAAAACACAACATACAGATAACTGATATGACACGACAATTTTAACACTATCCGATCAAATTAAATCTTACATGAAACTGAAGTGAATTCTCAAACCGATTAGACAAATGGATTACGGAATCATCAATTACACAACGTCCTCACATGCAATCGAAAGACACCGCAGGCTTGCAAGTAAGTCTTCCTCCCAGTACAAACCTCTCGACCGGCTAGCTTCCTCTCAGCGCACGGATGGAAATCTCGTTACAGATTAGCCCATCAAGCAACGCCGATTAGTTCAGTGTGTGGCGTAGCGAGCACGGTATTCAATTGAAGCATAGCTCAGCATTGACGGTGTTTCCTTCCCATCATACATTCTTACACACTCACCCTCGACCAGCGACGGCTCCCACGCCCACCCGTCATGAAAGCATGCTTTGATAGATGCGAGGTGCGTTTCAAGATCGCAATCACAGACGATTCGAGTTTTTGTTAGTTAGTGATTATCATGCCTCCGTCGGATTTCCATATCATCCACCATCTCTCAATGGCGTCAACATCAGCACGACCCGTATCTAACAACTTTTCCCTCAGCATAACTTTGAATCACAAGCATTTTCCGCTATTTTGTTTTGTTTCTGGTAGCGTTTTTTTTTTTGTTGTTGCACAGAAGTATATGTGGCAACCCTACGGCTGCATCACGGACGAAAATCACGATCCACTGTCAGGTTCCGTAGATAGACATTTTGAGAAACTGAAGTTGTGATAAATCATGGTTTTATTTTTTTTTCAATATTGAATAAATTAAAGTTATCACATCCTGAAACTAAAGCATTCATAATACTTGCTTGCTTTTTCATCGATGATCAACTGTTGCCACATACAGAATAAATGAAGCTAATGGCCATAAACTTGTACCGGGAGCGAGTTAAGGCATAGCAAAATCGAGCCAAATTAAAACTCGTACTTTAAATACAGGCTCATAGCCTGCTAATAAATTTCATCCTGATCCGGTTTCCGGTGTCTAGTGCACATTTTCGTTACGCACACGATTTTTTCAAAGAACGCTCAAAACATTTTCATTAGATTAGGTTCAAATGAAAGGTCTTACAATCCCATAGAACCATATAAAAATTTCATCCGGATGCGACTTCTGGTGCCGAAATCACAGGCCGAAAAGTAAAAGAATTTCCTTTTCAAGAGCGTGTTTTTTTATACATGACACTGAAAAATCGAGCAAAAAACTTTTTACTAGCCGAATGATTTTTCAATTGCACATGACGATTTTAATAAACTTGGATACAAATGAAAGGTGTAACAAACCACTCAGAAGGCATAGAATTTTGTTCGGACCCGACCTCCGGTTCCGAAAATACAGGGTTAAGTGTGTATGTACACTGGACCCTCAATTTACGCGAAGAGCCGGGGGTGGCTAAATTAAATTTCGCGTAAATTAAATAAAACATCGCGTTATTTCAAATTTTTCGCGTAAAAAATAGTTTTTAAAATTTCATTTGATTTTAGTATAAATAACATGAACAATCTTACTTTGTCCGATGCTTTAGCAGCTGAGGTCCCTCTGAGTATGATCTGAGACTATGGAAATACTTAAGAGATGTTCCAATATCCAAGAACTACTTGGAGTATTGTCCTTAGGGAGTACACTGTGTCACAGCGATAACTACAACGGCTAATGCCTTTTTTGTTTACGTTTCACTTTTAGAGATACACTTGTCTATTTATAGCTGTTCCTGGTTGGTTTCCAGTCGTCCAAAAACTTGGGTGAAAATAGGTCTTAAGATCTATTCAAGCATTCAGTAGTCTGTGTGTAGTTTTTCAATGCTGCTCATAATCGTAGAGCTACATACTGCTTATTTATGTATTTTGACTTTCTACCGGAATATTCTCAGTCGTCCAAAAACTACAGTGAAAACAGGTCTTGATATCTACACGAACATTCAACAGTAGATGTATACTTTTTCAATGCTGTTCATAGTCGTAGAGCTACAACTCCAGGTAGTTTTTGGATGGCTTAGAGCAATCACAATTGTCCTATTGATCGCATGTGGTATCACATCATATGGACCGAGCACGATAAGTTCGTTAATGCAATTTGTTACACTGGTAGATCTTAGGGCCTCAACTTCAGGTAGTTTTTGGATGGATCGGTTATGTTGGTAGACCTTAAGTCCTTTTCCGAGGATGTACAAGTTCTCTACAGATCTTATCACAGTATGTCAGTTTTCTGTGAATAGTACTACGAGTACATACCGCTCTCAATAGTCATATAAAAGTGATTATATACAATATTTACTTTCCAGATAACTCTAGTATCCCCTAGATCTTATTTAAATTCTTTGAATCTAAACAATTCTTTAATGTACATTACACAATATCCAATTCCCTGAAGCATGTTAGATTGTTTTGTATATGTATATAAATTGAGATTTTTTGCATTATGAAAAAAACCTTTTCTACGCGATTATCGCGAATATAAAATAAAAACTACAAGGATCAGCCCCATGGGGTTGTTCGAGCCATTGATGTGGAACAAAGCAACAAAAATTTCTAATGATCTACAATCAAACAGATCAATCAATCGTCACACTTTTGAATCCGCAATTGCACGAGAGCCTGCTTAGATTGATCTTGATTAGGAACCAACACCGAACATTATTTGTTTTATAGCCGACGAAATTACACCAGAATCCCAAATGTATGCAATTATATCTTTGTACATACCTGCGATACAATTTCGATATTAAAACTTCTCTTCGTCAAGCTTGTGTTCATGTTTTGTATGCAAGAAGTTATTTTTATAGTGTTAAGTTTCTCTACCATTCTGCGATTTTGGGTTGAAATGATAAACTTTTTCTTAATCTTAAGCACTCAAAATTTACCCTGGGGTAGGTGCCAATTTCTCAGTCGAAACGACATTACATGGAATTTCATCCTAGCTTGCATGACACAAGCTCAGAGCATACCAATTAAAGCTTCAAATCTACCTCTAGCATGCTACGCATAGGACCGAAACGTTAGCTATAATTTCGCTTCTATTTATAGATTCGCGTGCTTCCAACAGCTTCGCGTTTGCATCGATTGACCAATCAGAGCGATGCTTTCCCTTTGATGTATCGCTTACTTCTTCAAAACCGTCGTATATGGCAGGGAAATCCGATATGCCGGAGATTTTTAGCAGACAAAATATTACACTACTCGCTACTAATCAAAATTTCAATCATTTATAATTGAAAATACGTGGCTTGATACATTCAAATCGAATCGTAGGAATATTAAAAATCAAATAATGAAATAATATTAATAATTGATACAAAATATACTGAGCTGTGAGTGTTTAAAACCTGACCACATTTCTACGTGTATTTTTCCATGAGTTTCTAATTTGCACCCCTATATAAAAAATAAAGATGTGTTCCACATCAAAAATCGCGTTATTTAAAATAAAACGCGTAAAACAAGTAGCGTAAATTAAATTCGCGTAAATTAAGGTCGCGTAAATTGAGGTTTTAGTATAATTGCAACTCGTCAATTAATCTGATAATGCAAAAAATAGGAAAAAGGCTTCTAAATATGGCTCAATTTTTTTTTCGATTTTAGAGGTTTCAACATTGTGGTCATTCGTCTCTTCGGGCCAGAAAAGTTTTCTTACTCAATTTGCGGGGTTGAGAATCGAACGCAGGTCGGCGTGAAAGGCATCGACTTACCCCGTGCACGGATACTCGACCCAATGCACTATGGTCCGAAACGGGAAATTAGCGTGACAAAAAAAAATTCACTATTAAATATTAGTTATTTGTAGTTGGTGTCTTCACAAAAGTTGTTTGTAATCTAATGGCTCTTCTTTTGATGAAAAATGTTACTAGAGTGGTCCTCATTTAGATGGAAATCTGAATTCTAACTTTTTTAATTGAACTCAAAAATGATTTTGTTGTACGATAAAGTTGTAGGAAATTCTATTTTAAGCAACTTTGCTGAAAAAAGCACTCTCTAGCATTTAATTTGATCGAGTTACATCAATTTTTCCGAGTAAAAGTAGGGTGGCTCCTGAAAATTCACTTTTTTTTGTTCTAACTTTTTTTATGAAACGTTCTACGGAAAAGTTATTTTCAGAAGAGTTGTTATACTAATCATTGCGCACAATTTGGTTCAACTTAACTTTTTCATATGAGCTAACAGTAAAAAGTTATGATTATTTTTTCATCAAAAACTAGTCAAGCTTCAAATATCAATATTCATTAGATGCCAGATCGATAAAAATGTATTCTATGCGGTTCCTGAAAGATCATAATATAAGTAAAAATTTAAGAGAAAATTGGGAGGGTGTTATTTTTCTAACTTATTTAAATTAGTTTTAAAAATACCTTCAAAAAACTCAAAAACATTGCATAACTCTTAAACGCCTTAACGTATCAACATACTACCTTCAGCAGAATAATAGTATCAAATTAGTTCTACAAGTGTTCCATACATTGCTCATCCGAGAAATGAGACACACAAAAACTGCAGCCGAAAATAGATTGCAGGACAATTTTAATTATTTATTACCAAAGTAACTACTTGAATTGTTCAACAAGCAAGTTAGTAAAATGCAAATATTTTTATCCACATCCACTGTAAAAACCGGAAAACGACGCACAATGAGTTTTGGTTCGAATAAATACATTCTACTCGTTTCAACTAACTAATCATTTTCTTGAGTTTCAGGAAGTGCTTTGACTAACAAAAAATCTATTTTCAGCTGTAGTTTTTGTGTGTCTCATTTCTCGAATGGACAATGTGTGGAACACTTGTAGAACTAATTTGATACTATTATTCTGTCGAAGGAAGTATGTTGATACGTTAAGGCGTTTAAGAGTTATGCAATGTTTTTGAGTTTTTTGAAGGTATTTTTAAAACTGATTTAAATAAGTTAAAAAAATAACACTCTTCCAATTTTCTCTTAAATTTTTACTTTATTGAAAGATGGGTTTTTGGTCTTGACCAAAAAGCCATCTTTCAATAAATTACAACAAAGTGGTCGTACCGTCTTCACAATATTAAATTTTTACTTATATTATGACCTTTCAGGAACCGCATAGGATACATTTTTATCGATCTGGCATCTAACTAGTCAAGCTTCAAGACTAGCTTTTGTTAAAAAAAAATAATCATAACTTTTTACTGGTAGCTCATATGAATATGCTTGGTTGAACAAAATTGTGCGCAATGATTAGTACAACAACTCTTCTAAAGACAACTTTTCCGTACAACGTTTCACAAAAAAGTTAGAACAAAAAAAGTGAATTTTCAGGAGCCACCCTACTTTAATTCGGGAAAATTGATGTAACTCGATCAAATGTAAAGCTAGAGAGGTGATTTTTTCAGCAAAGTTGCTTAAAATAAAATTTCCTGCAATTGTACAACAAAATCATTTTTGAGTTGAATTAATAAAGTTAGATTTCAGATTTCCATCTAAATAAATACCACCCTAGTAACATTTTTCATCAAAGAAGCGCCATTTGATTACAAACAACTTTTGGAAGACACCAACTACAAAAAACTAATATTTAATATTTTTGTCACGCTAATTTCCCGTTTCGGACCACTGTGCAATGTACGTACTGTTTTTGTTCGTGTGCGGTGCTCGGAATGAACTTAACTATGGACTCGCAGTAAGATTTGAGATTCGATATGTGCTTGAAATTTCGTGTATATGTTCATGGAAAGACTAGTGTAATGTATAAGAATGTATATTAGGATGCCAATAAAAAGAAGTCATCTCTAATTTCGGAACATCGTTTTGTAAATCGGAACCATATCTGTATGCCCACAGGATAAATTTGAATTTGAAGGATAAATTATTGAATTTCTGTTACATTTTGATGATCCGAAGCCGAAACGTAACAGAAATTCAAATTAGTCAAGCGCACATCAGCACAAGAATGTTTCTAAAACGAGTAAGTTTCATGTTTTGACTTTTTTAGACAGTCGTTTAGTTCAATTTAAGTACCTGTAATTTTTTTTAATTTTCAATCGAAGCGAATCAATAACGCTGCAACATTTATCTGTCATATAGAAAACGTTTCATATAAAATTTACTTTGAGTCAAGGGTTAAACTAAGTCATAGGGCTTAGATTTCGGCCTCATAGGCTTCAGTGTTTCAATTTGTTCAGATTATTAAAATTCTGAAATTTATAGCATTAATTTCTGAATTTTGTACTTGTTTTTTTTTTGCCTTTCTCATATAGAAAGGCTATGCAATCACTGTGAAAACCGACTTTCTAACCAAGGCCCGGAGGGCTAAATATCATATACCATTCGACTCAGCTCGACGAAAGGTCTTATAATTTCCTGCAAACTTGTAAACATTTCATTCGAATCTGACTCCCGGAACTAAAGCGTGATAAGTAAAAAATTACCAATTTCATAAGTATTTTTTAACGAACGATGGTCAAAAACAGCCACAAATCTCATAAAACTATCTGATAAATTATTCTAGTTTGCAGAGCTTGTTATTTTGTGGGCATAACAACTTAATTCGGCACTACTGTTCCGGAAGCACCGAAAGTGATGAAGAAAAACTCCAAAAATAGAATTTTCTTTGATTTCTCTGCGATGATAGAACCGATTTTCACAAATCTTGATTTGAATTAAAGCTCATATTATCTTTAAAGCTTCTGTGCAATTTCATCCGGATCCGATCTCCGGTTCCGCAGTTACAGGGCGATGAGTGTCAAAGTTTTCAAATCGCCATATAAAATTACATTATGTACGTGCTGGTACGGTGGAAGTAAAAAACACAAAACAAACGATGCGTGCTTTGTTCTATTTTGTAAACGCTCTAAAGAAAACGAAACGGTTACGAATGTCTGCTACTAGTGTGTGATATTGGTAAAAGACAGTGCTGCTGTTGATAAAATTTTTAGCTATTTTATTTTTAGTGCGACCGGAAGAATAAAAGAATGTATAGCCGGGATAAAATTAATTATACATAAAAAACCTGTTTTAATCCACCTAGTAGTGTAATGATGCCTTTCTCATATTAATCATACTGTCATATAAAATACTGTAGTATTCTTCTAAATAATTTTCTTCGATTCTTAAAATAATATCCGAAATCAGTTTGTTTGACCATCTACTGATAAAAACTATCAATTGGAAAAGATTTTAGGTCGTTTTAGATTTTTTTTTAAGGTTTTTCCCCATTTTTAGTGATGGTATACATTTTTTAACCCACTTCACCCTATATTTCCGGATCCGGAAGTCGGATCCGCATAAATTCAGGAATTACGTATGGGACTACAGGACCTTTCATTTGAACCTAAATTTGTGAAAATCGGTCGCGCCATCTATGAGAAAAGTTAGAACACATATTTTCTTTTTTTGCACATTTCACCCCATAACTCCCGAACCGGAAATCAAATCCAAATAATATTCAGGAATTTTTTATGGGACCTCAACACCTTTCACTTGAATTTTGAAAGTTTATGAAATTCGGTTCAGCCATCTCTGAGAAAAGTTTGTGCACTTGTTTTCACAATTTTTTGTACATTCCGGAACCGGAAGTCGGATCCAAATAATATTCAGGAATTTTGTATGGGACCACAAGACCTTTCATTTGAATCTAAGTTTGTGAAAATCGGTTTAGCCATCTCCGAGAAAAGTTAGTGGAAAAAAACGTTACATACACACATACGCACACAATCATGCGAATTGATCAACTTGAATTGACGTATGATTCACTCTATGTGTTTATGATAACAGTTCAAATTTAGTTATAACTTTTTGAAGAAATTTTCGTTGATTCTACGATTACCGAAGGGCTATTGCACGCGAACTAACTTTTTTCGCTACTAACGCAAAAAGCGAAAGCAATTAATCGACATTGTTAATTTAGCCAAATGTTATTTCTTGAGCACTTTAAAACCTCATCTTCTGACGACTAAGTTAAAATACTTTCAAAAAATTTTCAGAAACGAAGAATTCATGATTTCATATTTCATATATATAATAAAACTATAACATATTTTTTTAAATTAAACTATGCAATTAAAAAATCCCGCAAATTACCCTCGTTTGGCACTGAACATAATATTTTTAATAAAAACATATGATCCTGATATAAAATCAAGAACTTTTATCACTTTTATGTCTATTATGTAAGTAAATGACAGAACTAACTACATGACGTATTGCATGTGGTAATTCCTCCGAAGCCCTCTTCTACCAAACGGAGCGAACTTATTTGTACATCTAGCAAAGCAAAATCGAGGTTCGACGTTCCAATGCGGAACTAGGCCTCCTAATACAATGAACTTCTCAATTGATGCACAAGGCAATTGCATGACTAATGCAACGATCCTACTGACACTAAGAATCTTTTCACGCCGTAGCTTGAATATACTAAATTTTTCACTAACAAGTAAAAATCAAGTTTTGTCAACCAAATTGTAACATAAACTCATGAGCCCAGGCATCTTATTAGAAACATGGCCTCATTAAACGTTCTAACGTCATACAATCAAAGCCTTTCTATCAAAAATGCTGACAAATCGCCTTATGTATTTAAACAATCTTATCATGAAAACAGTTGATCCCTTTACTAATAACTTTATCCAATCAACTATGACTTCCCGAAAGTGGCCCGCCTAATTCTTCCAATCAATATTTGTTCACGAAATCTAATCCGCCCACTTTGCACCGGCAAAAGCCATCTTCCGAAATAATGAAACTAGGTCAATACAAAAACAGGCAAGTCTATCAACATTTTCGGCTTGGATGTACTGCCTAGTGTCAATCTGTTCAGACACCCCCCGGCAAGAGACTAATTACCGGTGTAATTAACTTCCCAATCACTTCATCGTCAATCATTGCCACTTTCTTTCTGCTTTCTTTCCCAGGTCCAGACGAACCGACGGGGGCCCAGATTCCTTCCATGTTCCTCAACTACATCGGCAGCGAAATCGATTGGAGGTTCAACACCGAACCGGAGGAGTATGCTTGCCTTGGATCCCCGGAGCAGCGGTGCTACTGGCCTAGAGGGAAGGTTTTGGGTGGAACGTCCGTAATGAATGGAATGATGTATATTCGTGGTAACCCGGTGGACTACGATGATTGGGAAGCGATGGGAAATCCGGGCTGGAAATGGAAGGACGTTCTTCCATATTTCCTTAAGTCGGAGGACAACCAACAGATAGGCGAAGTCGATAACAAGTTCCATACAACGGGAGGTCTACTACCAGTTTCCAAATTCCCCTACAGTCCTCCATTTTCATATGCTGTGCTCAGAGGTGGCGAGGAATTGGGTTACTCGGTGCATGATCTTAATGGAGCCAACACAACTGGATTCATGATTGCTCAAACTACGAGCAAAAATGGAATTCGGCACAGTTCTGCCCGAGCTTTCTTACGCCCAGCTGTGGACCGACAAAATTTGCACATTCTTTTGAACACAACTGTCACAAAAGTGTTGGTGCATCCAACGTCCAAAACGGCTCACGGAGTCGAAATCATCGATGAAGACGGTCACATGAGGAAAATTCTGGTGAAAAAGGAAGTCATCGTATGCGGAGGCACAGTGAACTCGCCGCAAATTCTAATGCTTAGTGGAATCGGACCGAAAGCTCACCTGGAGAAAGTCGGTGTTCGACCCATTCACGATTTACCGGGTGTAGGTCAAAACCTTCACAATCATGTTGCATATTTCATCAATTTCTTTATCAACGACACCAACACGGCACCGTTAAATTGGGCCACCGCTATGGAATATTTACTATTCCGGGACGGTTTGATGGCAGGAACGGGAGTTTCGGCAGTCACCGCGAAAATCAGTACCAAGTACAGTGAACGGCCTGATGACCCAGATCTACAGTTTTACTTCGGAGGATTCCTGGCCGATTGTGCCAAAACCGGTCAGGTCGGTGAACTACTCAACAACAATTCGCGCTCAATTCAGGTATTTCCGGCGGTTTTGCACCCGAGAAGCCGAGGTTACATCGAACTAAACTCGACCGATCCTTTGGATCATCCGAAGATAGTGGTAAACTATCTGCAGGAAGATCACGACGTGAAGGTTCTGGTTGAGGGAATCAAATTTGCTATTCGTTTATCCGAAACTGAAGCTCTGCAGGCCTACGGAATGCAGCTCGACATGACACCGGTGAAGGAGTGCATGTATGCTGAGTTTGGATCCCAGGTAGGGTGTTAGGTTACATTTCATTTAAAATCATTTGCACTAGTAACATACTTCTTATTTTCCTAGGAATACTGGGAGTGTGCCATTAGGCAGAACACCGGAGCGGAGAACCATCAGGCTGGTTCGTGCAAAATGGGACCACTGCGCGATCCAATGGCCGTTGTCGATCACGAGCTGCGAGTGCACGGGGTACGAAACCTACGAGTAGTGGATGCTTCGATAATGCCAAAGGTGACCTCCGGGAACACCAATGCTCCGGTCATCATGATTGCCGAGAAAGGGGCTCATTTGGTTCGCCGAGCGTGGGGAGCTCGCTAGGAGAGCTACTCATCCGTCGCTATTGTCGCGATAGCTGTACTAGCATTTAGAGAACGGAATTGGCCGTCTACTTTTCAGAAATAAACTGATAGCGATTTAACTCCTCTGACCATTTCGATGCTCTTTCTGGTTCCATGTATTTTTGAAGCTATTTCTGGCACAACAAATGATTTGTAGCTGCCACAAACCAGATGTATAGCTAAAACACGAATTTCCAGTGTAAAAATATTACTTTTATTCTGAGATGTTCCAGTACGAAAGAAATTTACAAATAATCCAGCCCAGATATATTCACATTTGAATATCGTATTTAGACCTAAAACTGTTACTATAGAATAAGTGTCCGTCGTTACAGAAATCTTTATCGCTTATTTCATTTTATGAGTCTAAACTATACTTCCATTTCCCCAGAATGCTTAAACCAACCAATTTCGTAGTAATCAGTTCAAATTAATTTACTGGAAGAATCAGTATTTAATATAAATGGTATTGTTCTGAATACCTATTAAATGCAATTGCATTCTTCACTTTTCAGTAATTTTCAACATCGAATTCATTAGACGAATGTATTAATTCTGTATGCGTAAATTGACAATTAAATTATAATAAAATATGTTTAAAAAAAATATCAATATTTCATTACGCATGTCCAAAACTGTCCCAAGAAAATATTAGACTTACTACTTCGCTTCAGCAGTTTTACACTAGATGTCTCTAGGGGTAGGTGCTATTCGAGAGAAAGAGCGCATAACGGGTGTTTTTAACGCTGCAAGAATGTTGATTTTGACATCGAAAACCGTCGAAAGTGGGATATCAAAAAAGCCGAGCCCGATTAGATGCACATAACTAAATCATAACACAAGTATATCAACAGTTGATATGTCAGTTCGGTTTTACATCTCATCCAAGTCAGTCGATAAAACAAAACCGCTTACGTTCGGGACAGAAGAAAACAAATACAGTATTGTGTAGTGAACAATAGGAACGACCTCGAAATGAGTGAACCAAACGAACAAAAGCTACCGCCGACACGAAAGAATACAATTGTTGTTGACTTCAGGCAGTGCTAAATTCGACATTCGATACGAGAACTTGAAGGTTTGCTTAAGGAACAAATGCATCTTGACATTAAACGTGTGCATTTACTTCAATGCAATAAGACGAATAATGTTGTTTACATCCAGTTTTATAAAGAGTTGGATGCAATTCAATTCGCAAAAGACAATAACAATGTGCACTATGTGGAGCATGAAAATATCAAGTACAACATTCCAGTATATATGGAAGATAGTGCTATAGAAGTGCGTGTGTATGATCTTCACTCAAGCGTCACCGATTCTTAATTCGCAAAACTATGTTCCAATACGATAAGATTCTCTCTCTCGAAAAAGAAAAGTGGAAGAACTTTTTCCCCGGTATTCTAAATGGCGTACGTTTGTTACGCATACACTTGTAGAGGCCTATACCTTCTTATGTGATTTTCGGTCAAAATACTAGAATTCCGTGCAAATCACTTGTTACCTATGACAATCAGATGGCCACATGTCAATATTGCCAAAAAGCTGTTCACTACGGTAAGCCATGTGATAAACTGGACAAGGAGACAACTACACCAAAGGACAATGGTGCTTCCTTCACACAAACTCCAAGCAACCCCAGTACACCTGTGACAGCCGCCGACAACAATGAAGCATCGCCTTCAACGAAACCATCAGTATCCTCTATAGAACAAAGTACACCGGCTGCAGTTAACAACTTACTCTCCAACCAACCAGCAATTGCAACCAATGTACAACAAGGTGCATCTACAGCAACTATCAACGAAAGGAAG
This sequence comes from Malaya genurostris, assembly GCF_030247185.1. Taxonomy (NCBI): domain Eukaryota; kingdom Metazoa; phylum Arthropoda; class Insecta; order Diptera; family Culicidae; genus Malaya; species Malaya genurostris. The sequence continues at coordinate 101,066,291 of NC_080571.1, forward strand.
ACGGAAATCGACAACAATACCACCGATGCAGCAATGGATGACGAGACGGACCACGAACGAAGTGCCCCTCAATCCTCGCAGGAGGGAAATGGAAGCTCCTCTCCCCCTAGAAAAAGGGTGACAACGAGATCCAACTCAAAAATAAATTTATTTAAAAAATCGGCTCAATCGGCCACGTAAAGCTTGTACGCAAGTAGGCCTTAATAAAAAATATCTTTTAAATAAAAAATAATAAACAGTTGATATGTATAACAATTTGGGTTATTTTGAGATATTTAACAAATTCAAACAGTTGAAAGTTAAAACTTATGATAAAAATATAATAACAGAATCAGTTATGATGTTTTATTTTCATTTGCAAGACTCATGACAACGTGCATTATTCGAAAAAAAAATGAGTTCTTCCGTTGCTTTATATCGAACTATAATGATCAGAATTTCAAAAAACTAAAAGAAGAAACCAGATCATTAAATAAATTATTCATATAATAAAAAACTCATTCAACAATTTTGGATTGAAACGATGCTAAAAGTTAGCTGTGATATAGTTTTTCTGTGTAAAATTTGCTATCTAATTTATTACATCTATTGTTATAAATTCCTGTTTTCGGTCTTCTGTAGTTATATCAAATTCAACAATAATTGTGATATAAACGTTTCAAAATCTGTTACGATTTTTTTCCCGCTAGTCTTTTTTGTTATGATTTTTGTTATTTTAACAGCTTACCAGCCAGAAATATTTCAAAATTTGTTACAAAATATTTCTGAAATAAATTCCAGTTGGTATAATTCTGTTATTCCCATCTGATCGGGAATCGGAAGCAATAATCGATCCGGATGCATTCAAAACGTAAGAGAAATTAGCTGCGTTTTACTTTATAATGTGGCGCCTTTTCAATATTTTCTCTTTACCAAAATGGGTAGAACTTAAACGTGGAATTTCTTTTTGTATTAAAGGCAGCAACATGTTCATTTCCCCATACCATGGAAAATGTTTTCAGCAACTTATGGTAAAAATTTCAGTAGCATGAGATAACTACAAATAACTAAGTATTTTAAAAATTTCGATATGAGTATTAAAGAACGGTTAGGGTCTAACACTTTTGAAAAATCATTTACTTTTGTCTTCATATTTTCTTATAGTAAAACATTTCAAGAATATTTTGTGACATTTTCAAGCCTATTGGAATGAATGAAGTTTTCGAACTTGACAAAATATTCTTAAAATATTTTATTTATAACAATATACAAAACAAAAAGTATGATTTTTTGAAAGTGTTAGAAAAAACGCGGTCCCAAAAACAATAGATTGTTTCCTTCGATTTTATAGACAATGAACTTCGAACGCGTTTTTCTCGAGAGCAGGTCTGGAAAGTCCGTGTCTATCGTCATTTGAAAACTACTTCACCAATTATTTTTTACTTGTAAAATACTAGAACCCAACGTTTTCCTCTTTCTTATTTTGGGAAAGTTTTTCAGCTACAAAATGGCGAATTTTTATGTGAAAATCGTACTTTTGACTTTAAACAACCACCAAAAATTTAAAAAAATTAAATAAATAGAAACAAAAATGTTGGGGTCTAGAAAAACATTTACTATAACTAAAGTCTTCGCTGAGATACCGCTCTTTCACCGCCTTATTTCTCAATATTTTTCCACGAAAAAAATATACTAAATGTTGTTCGAATAATGTTTTTTATTATGCAGAATATTTGATTTTTTTTTGGTACGATAGCTTTAAAAAAGTTTGCTAAATTAGTGTTATTTTTCATCCGTAAGACCCTACTCGGAAATATTGTCATTCCCTTTTCTCGGAGATGGTTGAACCGATTTTCACAAACTTAGATTCGAATAAAAGATCCAGATAAAGTTCCTGAATAGCATTTGGATCCAACTTCCGGTTCCGGAACTACAGAGTGACATGCACCGAAAATGTGAAATTATTGTCACTCACTTTTTTCGAAAATGGCTAAGCCGATTATTACAAACTCAGATTGAACTGAAAAAAAGGAATTAAGATGCCGTAAGAATATTTCAATTTCGAATCAAGCACCGGATTCTGGAGGTAGGATGCTTAGTGTAAAAATGTCAATTTCAAGAATGTTTCTCATAAGCTACCTCTTTATATTAGCTATTGAATTTCTTTAGTTTGCCAGCTAAGTTAAACCGTTGATAGTCCCAGGAATTATTAGCTGAATTTATTCAAGTCCGACTACCGGTACATTTTTTTCTCCAAAATTCAAATCCCCATAACAAATCTTAGAAAAAATTGAAGGTCTTATTAGTGTACGGTTGAATGAACCGAATGTCACTATGCCGATAACCAGCATTCGGTTCCGAAAGTACCGACAATAGTAATCAAATGTGATAAAATAGAGCTCATTTCACTTTCTCACATATCAGGTGTACAACTTTGCTTCCGATAGGTGGCTGTACCGGCTGAGGCTGGTTAAAATACATAGATGATAATGCTGATAATGATGATAGTGATTGTGTACAGTGCCTAACGAATTGTCATCGCCGTTTCAGTGACAGTTGTTCTTGTTTTCGTATTATTCACGCTCGGAAATGTCTGTTTATGTGCCCAATTCTCGCCATTAGCAGGAAGTTTTACTTTTCTGTTACAATTCGAAAAAAATGCAGCTGAAGCGCATCGAATGCTCTCAGAAACTTACGGTGATGCTGCTTTGAGTAAAAGAACGTGTCGGGAGTGGTTTCAACGTTTTAAAAATGGTGATTTCGATGTCGAAGACAAACATGGTGTGGAAGAGAAAAAACCTTCAAAGATGAACAATTAGAAGCATTGCTGTTGAAGATTCGTGCCAAACCCAAGAAGAGCTTGCCGAATCGTTGGGAGTGAGTCAGCAAGCAGCCGCCTCAAGGCCCTGGGCATGATTCATTAAGAAGGAAACTGGGTGCCGTACGAGTTGAAACCGAGGGACATCGAGCCCCGTCATAAGGGGTTTTTACATCGAATCGTAACCGGTGATGAAAAGTGAATTATCGATACGATAATCCTAAACGCAGAACATCATGGGAAAAGCCCAGGCATGTTACTTTGTCGAAGACAAAACCGAGTATTCACGGCGCTAAGGTTATGATTTGTATTTGGTGGGATCAGCTCGGTGTGATTTACTACGAGCTCTTAAAACCGAGTGAAACCATCACAGGAGATCACAACCGAACGCAACTGATGCGCCTTAGTCGCGCCCTAAAAGAAAAGCGGCCACAATATCAATAGTGACATGACAAAGTCATCCTCTAACACGACAATGTTCGGCCTCACGTCGCAAAAGTGGTCAAAAAGTACCTGGAAACGCTGAAATGAGTCTTTCCCCACACGCCGTATTCCCCAGATGTCGCCCCTTCTGACTTCCACCTATTCCGTTCGATGGCACGCGGCCTGACAGATCAACATTTTCAATCCTTCGAAGAGTTGAAAAAATGGATTGCTTCATGGATAGCGTCAAAAGAGAACTCCTTTTTTCGAGCCGGGATCCGAAAATTCCCGGAAAGATGGGAGAAAGTTGTCGCTAGCGGCGTTTTAGAAAAATTTCAAAAAATATACAAGAAATGCAAGTTTTACCTTTTTCAATAAATGTTATATATATTATAGAATAGAATTATAGAATTCGCTTGAACTTTAAAAAAATTCCGTGGGCCGAGTGTCATATACTAACCGATTTAGCTCGACAAACTAGGCAAATGTCTGACTGACATACTAGACCGATTTTTATAAAACTAGTCGCAAATGAAAATTCTCCCCGTCACCCTGAACGCTATTGAATGTTTTTTTTTAGTTATACGAAGTTTTATGTCGAAATTTTCAATTTTTTGACAATATCTGTCACAATTGACCTTGGAAACAAAATATTTTTATGCAATTGTTCCTTAGCACCTAAAAGACTATGCACAGTACCCTTCTTCATGACGTTTAGCATTTTAGCACGGTTCGTTTTTGGCAACATAATCGTTCGAAGATGACATATGTATTAGAATGATTGCAGTATTTTCAAATTCAAAACAATTTCATATTTATATTGATTTATACTGTCTGCAACAATAATTGCTGGAAAAACTAAACTTCTTATAAGCTTATATCATTTTTACAAATTTAGACTCATATAAACAGTCCTATGCTCCCTTATAAGGTTTCTGAATTTCATTTTAATCCGACTCCTGATTCCGGAACTACAGGATGATATTTGTAATGAAATTAAAATATTGTCACTCATTTTTCTCGTAGATAGGTGAACCGATTTCGTTCATTTAATCTTCAAATAAAAGGTCTTAATGTCCCAGAAAAACTAATTGTTTTTAACTAGATCCAACTTCCGGTTCAGAAGATACAGGGTGATTAGTGTAAAAATTCCAAATACATTTATCGGGTTCACAGATTTTGAGAGTCGACGACCAAATAAACTTATTTCAGTTTTACCGGTATTCTGTTTTCGATCCCGGAAGGCACCCAAAAAATTGAAATGAATCTAATGAAATGGCTTACATTCCATTCGGCGAATTAATTTGACTTCGGCTACACCGATCTCCGTATCCCATGTCCGAAACTATCGTGAATAGAGAAGCTAAAAGAAGGCCAAAACGAATTTATTAAACAAAAATCCAAATTATAATAAACTTATGATTCCATAGAAAATTGGTGAGATTCCGACTTCCAATTTTGAAATTACAGGATGGTGAGTTTTTAAAATTCAAACCGTCATAGAAGATGACCATACCAAAAAATCTTCAAAGTTGGGCTCAAAATTATTTCAATTTATTTTTGGTTATGCTGATCTCTAAATACCTTTTCTGGAAGTACCATAAATAATGACAAAACCTTAAAAGAGGAACTCACTTCTACATCTCATGGAAAACTTAAACGATTGTCACACGGTCAGATTGAAAGGAATAGTTTTAAGTTTTCGTACAATTTCTATCTTCGATTCGTCTTGCAGTTCCAAAATTTTGATGAGAATTATTTTAATATGACGGCCAATAAAATAATTTCATGGACACTAAACACAACGAAGACACAACTGGGGCATACAGCTACCCATTGCAGCAATAAGCCACGTTGTGCTAACTGTGGGGAAGCTCATGCGGACGGCTCTTGCGGTAAGGATGCTGAAAAGTGTCTCTACTGTAAGGAGGGTCCGCATGACCTCTCTGATTGTCCCGCTTACAAACTGCGAGGTGATCGAATGAAGCGTTCCCTAAAGGAGCACTCCAAGCGTTCTTTCGCAGAGATGCTTAAAAGTGCCACCCCTCCTAAACAGACAACGAACCCATATGCCTGCTTGTCAACTGACGAGAGCGATTCTGACGACCCTTTGGAAGGTCCATCTTCGGCGGTCCCTCATAGCTGTAGGAAAAGAATAAATAAATCCTCTCATAAGCTACCTAGTAAGGGTTCGAAGGTGTCTTCCGAAGGGCTTCGAAAAGTTACAGCTAACGGGAATCGGGACATCCACCGAGGTCACGGATCTAATCACTGTTTTACAGTGGAATTGCAGAAGTATCATCCCAAAAATAGATTCTTTTAAATTTCTAGTAAATAATCTGAAATGTGACGCATTTGCATTGTGCGAAACTTGGCTAACTTCTGAAATATCCTTAAACTTCCACGATTTTAACATTATTCGCCTGGATCGAGATGATCCCTATGGAGGAGTACTTTTAGGGATCAAAAAGTGCTATTCTTTTTATCGAATTAACCTCCCCTCGATACCAGGTATTGAAGTTGTCGCATGTCATGTTACAATCAAAGGTAAGGACCTTTGTATTGCTTCCATCTACATTCCCCCTAGAGCCTTGGTTGGGCATCGGCGGCTCAGTAATATCATAGAGCTCCTTCCCGCACCGACGTTGGTTTTAGGAGACTTTAACTCACACGGTACGGGATGGGGCTGTCTTCACGACGATAACAGATCAGCTATGATCCATGATATTTGCGACAACTTCAATATGACAATCTTGAATACGGGAGAAATGACACGGATTCCTGCACCACCAGCAAGACCAAGTGCGCTGGATTTATCCCTTTGCTCGACATCGCTACGGTTGGATTGCACGTGGGAGGTAATTCCTGATCCCCACGGTAGTGATCATCTACCGATCGTAATATCAATCACCAGCGGCTTAAAACCATCGAAGACAATCAATGTTTCGTATGACCTCACACGAAATATTGATTGGAATAGCTATGCGACCTCGATATCTGAGAAACTTGAAAGAACTCAACAACTTCCTCCGGAGGAAGAGTACACGTTTTTGGCTGGCTTGATTCTCGATACTGCGATTCAAGCTCAGACGAAACGTGTACCCGGCGCAAAAACTAACATCCGTCCTCCCAACCCGTGGTGGGACAAAGAGTGCACAAATTTAAACGCAGAGAGAGCCTCCGCGTATAAAAAATTCAGAAAAAATGGAACACCTGATAATTACCGGAATTACGCGGCGTTAGACGTTAAAACTAAGAACTTGATTAGAGCCAAGAAACGCGGTTACTGGCGTCGGTTTATAGACGGCTTAACGAAAGAAACATCTATGAGCACTCTTTGGAACACAGCCCGACGAATGCGCAATCATAACACCACGAATGAAAGCGAGGAATACTCCAACCGTTGGATATTCGATTTCGCTAAAAAAGTATGCCCAGACTCGGTTCCGGAACAGAAGATCACCCGCGCCGCGACACCAAATACAAACGAATCACCGTTTTCGATGGTAGAGCTTTCACTTGCACTTTTGTCATGTAACAATAAAGCCCCGGGATTAGACAGAATAAAATTCAACTTGTTGAAAAATCTGCCTGACCCCGCCAAAAGGCGCTTGCTGAATTTATTCAACAAGTTCCTCACGGGTAATATTGTCCCACACGACTGGAGACAAGTCAGAGTTATCGCCATTCAAAAACCAGGGAAACCAGCCTCCGATCACAATTCGTATCGGCCGATTGCTATGCTTTCCTGTATCCGGAAATTGTTCGAAAAAATGATTCTGTTTCGTCTAGACAATTGGGTCGAAACTAATGGTTTACTTTCAGATACACAATTTGGTTTCCGCAGGGGCAAAGGAACGAACGATTGTCTTGCGTTGCTCTCAACAGAAATTCAAATGGCATTTGCTCGTAAAGAACAAATGGCGTCAGTTTTCCTAGACATTAAGGGGGCTTTTGACTCAGTTTCTATAAATATCCTATCTGAGAAGTTGCATCAGCATGGTCTTTCGCCAGTTTTGAACAACTTTTTACATAAACTATTGTCTGAGAAACACATGTACTTTGCGCATGGTGATTTGTCGACAATACGATTCAGCTACATGGGTCTTCCTCAGGGCTCATGCTTAAGCCCCCTTTTATACAATTTTTACGTAAGTAATATCGATGAATGTATCAACACATCTTGCACGCTAAGACAACTTGCCGACGACAGCGTTGTGTCTATTATAGGACCCAAAGCTGCCGATCTCCAAGGACCATTACAAGATACTCTCGACAACTTATCATCATGGGCTCTTCAAATGGGTATCGAGTTCTCTACGGAGAAAACTGAGCTGGTTGTATTTTCGAGGAAGCGAGAACCAGCACAATTACAGCTTCAACTAGGGGGTGCAACCATAGCTCAGGCCTTCACATTTAAATATCTCGGGGTCTGGTTCGACTCCAAAGGCACCTGGGGATGTCACATTAGGTATCTGAAACAAAAATGCCAGCAGAGAATCAACTTTCTTCGTACAATAACCGGATCATGGTGGGGTGCCCACCCAGGAGACCTGATCAGGTTGTATCAAACAACGATATTGTCCGTGATGGAATACGGATGCTTCTGCTTCCGATCAGTGGCGAACACTCATTTCATCAAGCTGGAAAGAATTCAGTATCGTTGTTTGCGTATTGCCTTGGGTTGCATGCAATCGACTCATACGATGAGCCTCGAAGTGCTGGCGGGCGTTCTTCCACTGAAAAACCGGTTCTGGGATCTCTCATATCGTTTGCTCATTCGATGCGACATTTTGAATCCTCTGGTGATTGAAAACTTCGAAAGGTTAGTTGAGCTTAACTCTCAAACCCGTTTTATGTCCTTGTATTTTGATTACATGGCTCAGAATATTAATCCTTCTTCGTTTGTTTCCAACCGTGCTCATTTCTTGGATACTTCTGATTCTACTGTGTTTTTCGACACATCCATGAGAGAAGAAATTCGTGGAATTCCGGATCACGTGCGCCCTCAAGTGGCCCCAAATATTTTTTATAATAAATTTAGAACAGTCAACTGTGAAAAGGTGTTTTACACTGACGGATCAAACATCAACGAGTCCACAGTTCGGCATCTTCAATCAAAACATCACCGCTTCTTACAAACTCAGTGATCCGGCTTCAGTTTACGTCGCAGAATTAGCTGCTATTCAGTACACCCTCGAGATCATTGAAACCATGCCCAAAGACCATTACTTCATTGTCACGGACAGTCTAAGTTCAATAGAAGCTCTCCGGGCAATGAAGCCAGGAAAGTATCCCCCATTGTATTTCCTGGGGAAAATACGGGAACATTTGAGAACTTTATCTGAACGGTCTTATTTAATATCGTTAGTCTGGGTCCCTTCACATTGTTCCATTCCGGGCAATTAAAAGGCAGACTTATTGGCTAAAGTGGGCGCATTGGAAGGTGATATTTATGAAAGACCAATCTGCTTCAATGAATTTTTCAGTATTTCTCGTCAGAAAACTCTCGAAAGTTGGCAAACTTCATGGACGAATGACGAACTGGGACGATGGCTACACTCCATTATCCCTAAGGTATCGACGAAACCTTGGTTCAAGGGGATGAACATGAGTCGTGATTTCATTCGCGTTATGTCACGGCTCATGTCAAATCACTATACATTCAACGCACATCTCCGGCGTATCGGGATCGTGGAGAACGGGCTCTGCACCTGTGGCGACGGTTATCAGGACATCGAGCATGTCGTGTGGTCGTGCGTAGAGTATCGTGACGCCAGGTCGAAGCTACTGGAATCCCTTAGGGCCCGAGGTAGACCGCCTGAGGTGCCGGTTCGGGATGTGTTGGCGAGTCGGGATAGTTCATATATGCTTCTCATATACCAGTACCTTAAACACATTGATATACAAGTGTAATGTGTTATTCCTCGCTCAGAAAATATAATCTCCACCTACAGGTTCGACACTAACATCCGCCCGATTCTCTCGATCCCCGTCCCTGTTCACCATCTTCATTGGAATTAACAAGATCTTTTTTTTTTGTCACTAACTTTTTCGTTCCCCTTTCCCTGTTTTTTCACCATCTCGATGGCAACTAATTAGATCTCTGTCGTTTTCAAACATTTTGTTCCCACACCCCTTTTTTACCCCGTTTCCCACAATATTTACTTCTTTTTTTCATTCTCTTCCGTAACATCACCATCACCGGAAGACCGCTCCAGTCAATGACCAGCATGCGGGCCACCCGCCGGGCCTTCGTAGCCTGGGGGTGTATCCCGCGGACCCTCACGGACCGAAGAATGCGGCCAACATAGAAAATTACCATCGCCATCTGGAATCATCTCATCCTAAATTCAATTCACCGGCCACTACCGATCGCCAGATACTATATTACATAATGATACTACTCTAGTTTTAAGTTAGACGATAATTAAGATTAGTAAATACCCTTGGCATCTTAGAGCTTAAGCAGTGTGCCTTAATATTATATTATATTATTGAATAAAAAAAAAAAACACAACGAAGAATATTCACGCGAAAAACACATTCTGAATGAGAAAAAAGGTATCATCTCACTGCTAGGTGGATTAAGTACGTTTTGTTTTTTAATGTTTTTAAACTTCAAAAATATGAACGCAAAGCTGTTTCAATTCCACTCAATCAACAATTTGAGCAGTTTTAAATGAATGAATTTTGTTTTTGTTGGTATTTGCAGAAATTCCCGACTCAGACCCAACAAGGGCGTTGTAAATTTAGCGAATAATTATGTATTCCAACCAACGAAAAATTTGCGTTCAGTTAAAATTTGAATATATACTAAACTGTTTTCAAACTGCTTCCGATCTAAATTGTGTTTCATCACATCAAGAAACAAAACGATTGAACCGGTTTTAAAAAATGTTTACCTATTGGAGTCCTGTATCGCTCATTGGTTTCCATTCTCAAATCATCAATCATTTTCTTGGCAGTGTTTCTTTGAATACTGGTAAAAATAAATAAATAAACAAATAAGGGCTGATATTTCAATCAACTTAATAGAGCAGTAAACAATATGTAGTTTCAAACACTGACCATTGCTATGTGAATTTGGTTAATATTTTAGAACAAAAAAAAAATGTCCGATCAACGACCACAATCAGGTTAAAACCGGAGTTAAAAAAACAAAAATGTCAAATTGGAATCATTTAATCTAACGCATCTGCCGACGGAGTTGCCCGAAAATCATTAGCATATGCTAATGTGAATGATATTTTAACTGATGATGAAAACCTCGGAACTCAAAAAATCTCCAAGTGGTAGCTCATCGCATGTATTTACATGTTTAGGGAAAAGAACCCGTATTTCAAAGACAAACGATAGCTTAGCACGATTAAACAACATAACCATAAACTCAAACATCTATACTTTGGATGGATTGAATATGAAAAACTATTTCCAATTTATCCAATTTCAGCATAAACAATATTACCAATCCGAACTAAATGATAGTCTAATTCTAAGCAAGTTGTTGATAAAAATAACGAATAAGTCTAATATCAGTTTTCATGTTGACCTTTTCCGTTCAATCGAATGAATGCGCCCATCATTAGGCATGAAGAATGCACGATTTCTATTGCACTTGAAGACACTTACCTAATTGAAATTCCTGAACCAAGAGTTATCAGTGCAACTCCATGCTAACACAATAGGAAAATTACCTTCGTTTAATTGTTCGCCCGATAAAACCTGCCTCATTACTCAAATCGTACTCGAATTTGTATAAAAGCTTTCCCAGTCTGTCACATCCACATCAGTCACTTGAAGTTACTAACCGAAGTACAACTAGTCTTCAAACTCCATTCAACATGTTCAAACTAACAGCCTTCGCTCTCCTGCTGGTCGCCGTTGGTAAGTTGGCGTTTGTCATCAACACTTAAATGTTAAAACCATGTTAAAAATCGCTTTGGTTTTACAGCTATCCACGCCGCCCCTCAGCTGCCGGAGGTTCCTGAGATGCCAGCAATGCCCGAGATGCCAGGGATGCCAGAAATGCCAGAAGCACCAGCTGCCCCAGAAGCACCAGCTGCCCCAGAAACCCCAGCCGCAGAAGCTCCGGAAACCCCAGAAGCCCCAGCCGCTCCGGAAGCACCAGCCGCACCAGAAGTTCCTGCCATGCCCAGCATTCCGAACCGAATCTCCAACCGCATCTCAAACCGTGTCAATAACCGTTCTTAAGCGGAGGAAGGATTTTTAATTACGACCAATTCATGTGTTCTCTATAAGTATGTAAATAAATGGAAGAGTTCGTTTCAAAAGTCGTATGCTTTATCATTTGCAACGCACTAATATAAAATATTAAGTCAAATTTGTACAGTTTGTTGCAAAGGTTATAGAAAATCGAAACAAGAACAATTTAAGCAGTTAAAGTCTGAGACTTTGAAACAAAGCTTGCATTAATTTTCTATCAATGTAAATCACTCTCGAAAAACAATATTGCATACGGTTCTCAAAACACGATGGGCATGCACAGTGCATCAACCATTCAAGTGATTTTCTTCAATTACTATGTAAATTAATTCGTAGTGTGTTGAATCGAAAACAGATGAAACAGTGAAGTAATTTATATTTCAATTTTAGTACCACTCCAATATTGTCTCCCCAATCTATATTATTATTATTCAACCTTCCACATTTTAATTACATTCTTTTTCATTTCGAATGACAGGTCACCGAGAAACTACTTTTGAATATTTTTTTGGGATTCGTTCTTCATAGATAGAAGAATAACGTGCGGAACATAATCATACGTTTTCCCTGAATTGCCTCCAACTGCAAAGAACTAAACGCTTGCGTTTCAACTATTATGACATATTCGCTTGAAGCAAAAACTCAGTTCAGCTCCGTATGAAATAGACTGAAGTTGGGGTTGAAACTGGGTTAGTTTTGGCTTCTAGCAAAAATGCTGAAAATAATCGTGGGAATCGCAGTATTCATGCCAGCAAAGCAATGCAAGGGAGCAATGTAAGGGAGCAATATAAGGCTTCCAAATTCTAACGCCGACATAGCAATTTCAGTTTCATGTGAAAAATAGGCATGAGCATATCTGATTTAGTTCGAACTGTTTTGATTTTTACATCTAAAAATCGCTGAATATTGATAACATTTAACGAAATATTTGTAATATACGCATGTTTCTTACAACAGTGGAATTAGCATTAGCAATAGCATTAGCAATAGCATTAGCAATAGCATTAGCAATAGCATTAGCAATAGCATTAGCAATAGCATTAGCAATAGCATTAGCAATAGCATTAGCAATAGCATTAGCAATAGCATTAGCAATAGCATTAGCAATAGCATTAGCAATAGCATTAGCAATAGCATTAGCAATAGCATTAGCAATAGCATTAGCAATAGCATTAGCAATAGCATTAGCAATAGCATTAGCAATAGCATTAGCAATAGCATTAGCAATAGCATTAGCAATAGCATTAGCAATAGCATTAGCAATAGCATTAGCAATAGCATTAGCAATAGCATTAGCAATAGCATTAGCAATAGCATTAGCAATAGCATTAGCAATAGCATTAGCAATAGCATTAGCAATAGCATTAGCAATAGCATTAGCAATAGCATTAGCAATAGCATTAGCAATAGCATTAGCAATAGCATTAGCAATAGCATTAGCAATAGCATTAGCAATAGCATTAGCAATAGCATTAGCAATAGCATTAGCAATAGCATTAGCAATAGCATTAGCAATAGCATTAGCAATAGCATTAGCAATAGCATTAGCAATAGCATTAGCAATAGCATTAGCAATAGCATTAGCAATAGCATTAGCAATAGCATTAGCAATAGCATTAGCAATAGCATTAGCAATAGCATTAGCAATAGCATTAGCAATAGCATTAGCAATAGCATTAGCAATAGCATTAGCAATAGCATTAGCAATAGCATTAGCAATAGCATTAGCAATAGCATTAGCAATAGCATTAGCAATAGCATTAGCAATAGCATTAGCAATAGCATTAGCAATAGCATTAGCAATAGCATTAGCAATAGCATTAGCAATAGCATTAGCAATAGCATTAGCAATAGCATTAGCAATAGCATTAGCAATAGCATTAGCAATAGCATTAGCAATAGCATTAGCAATAGCATTAGCAATAGCATTAGCAATAGCATTAGCAATAGCATTAGCAATAGCATTAGCAATAGCATTAGCAATAGCATTAGCAATAGCATTAGCAATAGCATTAGCAATAGCATTAGCAATAGCATTAGCAATAGCATTAGCAATAGCATTAGCAATAGCATTAGCAATAGCATTAGCAATAGCATTAGCAATAGCATTAGCAATAGCATTAGCAATAGCATTAGCAATAGCATTAGCAATAGCATTAGCAATAGCATTAGCAATAGCATTAGCAATAGCATTAGCAATAGCATTAGCAATAGCATTAGCAATAGCATTAGCAATAGCATTAGCAATAGCATTAGCAATAGCATTAGCAATAGCATTAACAATAGCATTAGCAATAGCATTAGCAATAGCATTAGCAATAGCATTAGCAATAGCATTAGCAATAGCATTAGCAATAGCATTAGCAATAGAATTAGCAATAGCATTAGCAATAGCATTAGCAATAGCATTAGCAATAGCATTAGCAATAGCATTAGCTATAACATTAGCTATATGCCGGAGGTTCCTGAGATGCCAGCAATGCCCGAGATGCCAGGGATGCCAGAAATGCCAGAAGCACCAGCTGCCCCAGAAGCACCAGCTGCCCCAGAAACCCCAGCCGCAGAAGCTCCGGAAACCCCAGAAGCCCCAGCCGCTCCGGAAGCACCAGCCGCACCAGAAGTTCCTGCCATGCCCAGCATTCCGAACCGAATCTCCAACCGCATCTCAAACCGTGTCAATAACCGTTCTTATGACCAGCATGCGGGCCACCCGCCGGGCCTTCGTAGCCTGGGGGTGTTTCCCGCGGACCCACACGAACCGAAAGGAATCGGCCATAGATAGCGCCATCTGGAAGACCCATGCAACATACAATGGATTCTAGAAAATCTAAGACGACATAATCTAACGATACTATTCTAGTTTTAAGTTAGTCGTTAATTAAGATTAGAAAATACCCTTGGCATCTTAGAGCTTAAGCAGTGTGCCTAAAAATATATTATATTGTTGAATAAAAAAAAAAAAAATAACCGTTCTTAAGCGGAGGAAGGATTTTTAATTACGACCAATTCATGTGTTCTCTATAAGTATGTAAATAAATGGAAGAGTTCGTTTCAAAAGTCGTATGCTTTATCATTTGCAACGCACTAATATAAAATATTAAGTCAAATTTGTACAGTTTGTTGCAAAGGTTATAGAAAATCGAAACAAGAACAATTTAAGCAGTTAAAGTCTGAGACTTTGAAACAAAGCTTGCATTAATTTTCTATCAATGTAAATCACTCTCGAAAAACAATATTGCATACGGCTCTCAAAACACGATGGGCATGCACAGTGCATCAACCATTCAAGTGATTTTCTTCAATTACTATGTAAATTAATTCGTAGTGTGTTGAATCGAAAACAGATGAAACAGTGAAGTAATTTATATTTCAATTTTAGTACCACTCCAATATTGTCTCCCCAATCTATATTATTATTATTCAACCTTCCACATTTTAATTACATTCTTTTTCATTTCGAATGACAGGTCACCGAGAAACTACTTTTGAATATTTTTTTGGGATTCGTTCTTCATAGATAGAAGAATAACGTGCGGAACATAATCATACGTTTTCCCTGAATTGCCTCCAACTGCAAAGAACTAAACGCTTGCGTTTCAACTATTATGACATATTCGCTTGAAGCAAAAACTCAGTTCAGCTCCGTATGAAATAGACTGAAGTTGGGGTTGAAACTGGGTTAGTTTTGGCTTCTAGCAAAAATGCTGAAAATAATCGTGGGAATCGCAGTATTCATGCCAGCAAAGCAATGCAAGGGAGCAATGTAAGGGAGCAATATAAGGCTTCCAAATTCTAACGCCGACATAGCAATTTCAGTTTCATGTGAAAAATAGGCATGAGCATATCTGATTTAGTTCGAACTGTTTTGATTTTTACATCTAAAAATCGCTGAATATTGATAACATTTAACGAAATATTTGTAATATACGCATGTTTCTTACAACAGTGGAATTAGCATTAGCAATAGCATTAGCAATAGCATTAGCAATAGCATTAGCAATAGCATTAGCAATAGCATTAGCAATAGCATTAGCAATAGCATTAGCAATAGCATTAGCAATAGCATTAGCAATAGCATTAGCAATAGCATTAGCAATAGCATTAGCAATAGCATTAGCAATAGCATTAGCAATAGCATTAGCAATAGCATTAGCAATAGCATTAGCAATAGCATTAGCAATAGCATTAGCAATAGCATTAGCAATAGCATTAGCAATAGCATTAGCAATAGCATTAGCAATAGCATTAGCAATAGCATTAGCAATAGCATTAGCAATAGCATTAGCAATAGCATTAGCAATAGCATTAGCAATAGCATTAGCAATAGCATTAGCAATAGCATTAGCAATAGCATTAGCAATAGCATTAGCAATAGCATTAGCAATAGCATTAGCAATAGCATTAGCAATAGCATTAGCAATAGCATTAGCAATAGCATTAGCAATAGCATTAGCAATAGCATTAGCAATAGCATTAGCAATAGCATTAGCAATAGCATTAGCAATAGCATTAGCAATAGCATTAGCAATAGCATTAGCAATAGCATTAGCAATAGCATTAGCAATAGCATTAGCAATAGCATTAGCAATAGCATTAGCAATAGCATTAGCAATAGCATTAGCAATAGCATTAGCAATAGCATTAGCAATAGCATTAGCAATAGCATTAGCAATAGCATTAGCAATAGCATTAGCAATAGCATTAGCAATAGCATTAGCAATAGCATTAGCAATAGCATTAGCAATAGCATTAGCAATAGCATTAGCAATAGCATTAGCAATAGCATTAGCAATAGCATTAGCAATAGCATTAGCAATAGCATTAGCAATAGCATTAGCAATAGCATTAGCAATAGCATTAGCAATAGCATTAGCAATAGCATTAGCAATAGCATTAGCAATAGCATTAGCAATAGCATTAGCAATAGCATTAGCAATAGCATTAGCTATAACATTAGCTATAGCATTAACATTAGAGATCCCGCGTGTGTTGCTACTCTGTTATTCATCAGAACCAATTAAACTTCCTAAATGTTTTTCTGAAATAACTTGCTTAAGAATAGCACTGCTTTGATCACTGCATGCTGATCAATACCAACGCCGGTCACGTCCGAAAACAGATCTACTTGGGAAAGAAAGATTGATAGTTCAATGCATGTTGCTACTAGAAACCGAGGCATCCTCTGCATTTCCACATGCATCACAGGAAGGGCTTATTTGTTAGTACATTTTCGAATAATATTATTAAGTGTTTATTGCTCTGGGTAGCCGGCTACCGAAAATACGTAGAAATTTTATCATATTTTGTATTAATATGTAATCCTACTAGAATACGAAATTCTTTCCGAAACTCATAAAACTCCGGACAGCCGGCTGTCGGGATATTTGCTATCAATTTATACATTTACCACCTTTCGCAATACGAAGTAATGTTGATATCTAACTCCCTAAGCAAAATAATATAATACCAAATAGACCCCAACGCAGCCTAAACTATATTTACCTATACCCAAGCTAAACCTAGTCACAAAAAATATCTGCATGGTTATAAACTTCACGCGTGTGTCATGAAAAATGATCCATTGATTATACGTTCCCCGAATAATCGACGGAGTTCATTCTTGCCCGATTTTTCGTATGGAGAAATATAATAAGGCACTCCCACGCAGAAAAAAACTATTACAGAAAAATATGCAAGAAACGGTCTCACCAGCATATTATGTCTCCTATTCACACTGCTGTAAATACTATTGAAAAAACCTTTTTTAATCCACCTAGTGGTGTAATGATGCCTTTCTCATATCAATCATACTATCATATATAATACTGTGGTATTCTTCAAAATAATTTTCTTCCATTCTTAAAAGAATAACCGAAATCGGTTTGTTTGACCTACTAGGGTATCAGTAGACAAAAACTATCAATTAGAAAACTTTTGAGGTCGATTTAGAAAATTTTTTAAGTTTTTTCCCCATTTTCAGTGATGGTATACAATTTTTAACCCACTTTACCCTATATTTCCGGATCCGGAAGTCGGATCCGCATGAAATTCAGGAATTACTTATGGGACCACAGGACCTTTCATTTTAACCTAAGTTTGTGAAAATCGGTCGCGCCGTCTATGAGAAAAGTTAGAACATATATTTTCTTATTTTTGCACATTTTACCCCATAACTCCCAAACCGGATGTCGGATCTAAATAATATTCTGGAATTTTTTATGAGACCTCAAGACCTTTCATTTGAATCTAAGTTTATGAAAATCGGTTCAGCCATTTCTGAGAAAAGTTAGTGCACTTATTTTCACAATTTGTTGCACATTTTACCCCATAATTCCGGAACCGGAAGTCGGATCCAAATGATATTCTGGAATTTTGTATGGGACCACAAGACCTTTCATTTGAATCTAAGTTTGTGAAAATCGGTTCAGCCATCTCCGAGAAAAGTTAGTGCAAAAAACGTTACATACACACACACATACACACACACAGACATTTTGCGTACTCGACGAACTGAGTGGAATGGTATATGACACTCGGCCCTCCAGGCCTCGGTTCAAAAGTCGGTTTTCACAGTGATTGCATAACCTTTCTACACAGTTCGAAAAATTCTTGTGATTTTACATCTTGTCAGATGCACATAAGCGGAGCGTCATATTTCACACAAATTTATATTCAAGATCATGAAAAATTGTGTGATTTGAAAATTACATGACTTAAAAACGAAAGGAATAAAAATCGACATCAACAACGCGACTTGACCGAAAAACATTAGATCACAAAGCACACCAGTTAGTCGACTGAGCCACAGAAGCACATATCTGCTTGGCTGGTAAATCGTGCATATAAGTCTCACTTGCTAGCCGAGTGCAAATTACATTCGGCGCCAGTAAATTTCTGTAAGAATGGAATATTGTGTCATTTGAGAAGTTAAGTAGTTATGAATTGTATTGTTTGAAGAATTATGTCATCAGTAAAATTAATAATTTCTTTCTGTGTATATGAGAAAGGCAAAAAAAGAATAAAATAAGAAAAACACTCGCGAATGGGTTTGCAGCAGACCAATTTAAAATTTTCAGCCACAATCACACGATTGACTTATATATTTTCAATCATTCTATATGAACTTTCTATTAAATCTTCAGATTTTCTGTCTTGGCTCAACTACCACAATCGAGTTTCGTTATGCTTGAATCTGATAACATCGACAATGATATGCAGATGGCGCTTCGATCAGTTAACATCGTTAAATTTTGGGCGGTAAATTCTCAATTTCCATTCTTTCAACATTTTTAAGTTTCGCGAATCAGCATTATTTGATAAATAACGCTTTTAAAACTTTTCACTTAATAACACACACTGTCACTCAAAATAAACATATTTGCTATCAGTTGTTTGATACACATTGAAATTAGACTTTTCTGAGATTAATACTTGAGCACCGTATAAAACTCCCAGTGATGCCAGCTCTTCGTATGTTTCCTACAACAATAGCGACCAGATATTCTCTGTCATAAGGCCTGGCAACCAGTGCAGTAAAACTTCTTTCAATTCAATTGAAACCGAATGTGAAACACACTGATGATCTGTCTACTGCAGTAAACTTCACCCTCTGACACATACAACGTTCACTGACGTACCGTACCGGCAGCATTCAGTTCTCCAATCGATTCTCTTCAAATCAAAGCTCAGTTTGACCACCGTTAGTTGAGTAAAAAGTAAAAAAATATCTATTTCAATAGTGTGAGAGCGGCCTTCAAATGAGGTTTGATTCAAGATAATAGATGAAAGACAAACCAAGTTGCTGAAATATCAATTACAGAGTACAAATAAAATAATAGTTTCCTCCTTCAATTTTTATTTTTAATACTTTACTCCATTTATAGTTCTATTCATTCGAACTTTCTCACTACCAACAGCGAAGACAATGATGCAGCTAGACTACTTGGCACTTGAAATTGAGCAAGCAAAACTTCAAATGACTAGGTACGATCATTCAACTGACGATGAATTCTGGGACCTTCACTTGAAAATGACAGCAAAAGTCATAAGAATTTATAACGATATACTGACGGTCAGCGGTCATAAATTTCATTTTTTTCGATTGAAAATTAAATTTTACCGCACTGCTGGCGTCAGTGGGTCACGTTTGGATTTATGTGTTTGGCATATTGTACAGTATTCAAGAAATCAAAAAAAATACAGGTGTGTAATGTCAGAGACATAACTGGGTGTCGTGAATACGAATAAAACTAACACTCTTTCTTCATACTTCCGAATATCAATTGGTTGGTCGATTTTGTGAATTGTACAAGCCTACAATTAAATATTACGAAATAAACAGTATAGTTCTTTATGATAAAATAATGGTGGTTCTGAAAAAAAAACCTTTTATGAAGGCGCTCGTGATGGAGAGTGACGAGTAGAGCTCGAATCTATTCTGAGTCGGTGCTATGCATTTTATATAGCAAATCAGCAGAAAGTTCTACTACAAACTACAACTGATTGAAAAATGGCCGTATACAGTACAGTGAAGGAAAATTTCGCATAATTTTTGGGGTGGTTCTAAATAGCAACATATAGAATTTTAATGTCGATTATTTCATTTCGAATTTGAATATTACAGAAACTGTCAAAATGCTATTCGAGATGAATTTCTAGTATTCAGAAAGGACAAATTATGTAATTGTACGATATCAAACACTGTTTGGATATGCACTATATTAAACACTGTTGCACATTTTGCACTGCAAAAATTGCACAAAGCCAATCAAATTATTCTAGATTGGCAATACACTGATGGTTTTAATTTCCGATATGCAAAGAAGCAATCTATTCAGTTTTTAGATAAAATTTGGAGCCATAAGAACGGCTGATTTTACATAATGTTCCCCATTGTCCATTTTTCGTTGTAGTCATGCTTTTCAGCACTTCGAAAAAAATTCTTTAGTTTGAGCAAATTCTATACTTATTTATTATGAAAAAGACAACATATTACATGTCGAATTTTACCAGAAATTTCAAATAATTACATTTTTCATGATACTGTAAGCAAAATTATGACGACGATCGACGTATAGCATATGAAGAAATCAAATGAAACCAAATAATTTTGATTTATAGCGCAGAATATTCGAATTTTTGTACTTTCAGAGATACCTTTTGGGAAGTGTCGAAACATGTTTGGTAAATTGTTTAATCTGAAATATATACCAACGTCATAAATAAAAAGGTATATAAAAAATAAAAATTTCTTAGAATCTGCTCGGTTTACTCATAAAGTTGTAGTGTATTGTATTAAAGAGTTTTAAGGAATAACATAGATGTATAGTTGAACAATCGACCACAACAAGTATCACACTCAGCATTCACATCTTAGTTGATAGCAGAAGATTTTGATCTGTAACAAAGAATGAACAAATTCGCTATGGGCGAGAAAAAATCAATTATAACAGCATTTTTTTTATAAATTGAATGGCTTATTTGACAGTCGTAAGCGACATGGACAAATATGTCTCCCTCATATTAGTCAATTTAAAATACTCATGGCTTAGAACCATTCATATACGAAAACAACTGACATGTTCCTTAACACTTCCGAATATCAATTAGTTGATCAATTGTATGAATTATGCAAGCATTCCCCTTTTTCGCAAAAAAAAGAAGGCTTCACTTGATCTCGATTACTGTGAATTTCACACAGCGAAAAGTGCACAAATCTAACCAAACTGTTCTAGATTTTCAATAAACTGAGGATATTTACCTTCGATTTGCGAACAACAAATCCGAATAGTTCTTTAGAAAACTTTTAGAGCCATTAGAACGGCTGATTTTGTGTAATGCTCTCCACCGTTTTTTTTTCACCAATGCTAATAACTGGCAACTGTGACGTAATCGCTCTTGTCGAAAGCGAAACTAGCTGTGCAGACGACACAAAACACATCTGCTCGCAGTGGTGATAGAATCCAAACTGATCCAATTTTTGTTGAGAGGTTGGTTTTTAACTGATTTCGTTTGTAGCTTTTTCACTAATGGGCGATCCTAACGACTATAAAAATAACCGCATTCAGAATTTTAATGTCGATTATTTCATTTCGGATTTGTATAATTTATTGAAAGAAAATATCAACATGCTGTAGGGATTCATTCCTGCCTTTCAGAATGACCAAATTGTGGAAATCACTACGATATTAAACACTGTTCGGAATATTTTCTCGAACGATTTGTTGTACAGCAGCAGATATTTTGTTCTCTTCCTCAGAACGCGTTCTGATTGGCTTGTGTTAACATGGGTCAAATGAAACAGGTTTTTCAATAGTGTACTATTGAAATACTTCAATGCTTTTTCTATACACGCTTAAGTTGAAAAATTTCGATTCTATTGGTAGTTAGATTATATGAATCCTCCCACTGATCACTGAGCTATGAGCTTTAAAAATACGAGAAAGGCAAACGCGCCTTATGAATTATCCTCTTTGATACTCGTCTATACCAAACATTTCAGAAAAGTTTAATTTTGAATTATTGGAGATTATGCCACACAACTGAATATTTTATCATAAAATTGTGATCATATTTCCGATAGCATGTAGCAAAAATTATGTTGATTCGTTAGATACAACAAGAGATATTCACGATCAAAAACTTATCACTCTCTCAGAGGGTAAATTTTGAAAAGGCACCCCATAGTAAAGTAAGTCGTATTCACGACAAAAGGCTTCAACTAGGGGCCGACAACCCTTGTAATGCACCATTGCATACTGCAATTCTTCGTGTTTTTCACCAAAAATTCAACCAAATATCGTTCCGCAACCACCGTATTCGCCTTGTTTAGCTCCGTGTGACTTCTGGCTAATGAGCAAACTCAAACGACCACTCCGAGGAAACCGTGTTGAGTCAGTTGAAGAAATCAAACGTGAATCGCTACGCGCATTGAAGGCTATTCCGAAAATTGACAACTGTTTCGAGGATGGGAAAAAAGCGGAAAACTTCGCAGGGGGACTAAATAGATTTGGAAGAATAAATAAAGAATTTTGACATTATGAACAAAGTCTTACTATTCTTCGCTCACAGTAGTAAGCTTAAAAAATCAAGATATTCGATGAACAAGTAGAGATGCTAAGCAGTTTTCACCAGTTATCTAGTCCGAAAAATGTGCAACTCAAGCGGTAAACTTAATAAATCACTTTAAAAATTCTCAACTAAATTTCAAGTACATCATCAGGTGGCTTTTAATATATTCCTCACCGTTTTAAAGAAAATCTGAAACGGGAAAATACTAAAAAACTTACGTCCTAAACGTACTGTCATCAGCCTTTAAGCAAATTTTCAGTCGAGTAATGCTTTAAGCAGTACCAATTTGGTCAAGTTGTTATTCCACTAGAAAGAAAACACTCCAAATGATGAAGAATTAAATTTTAATTATGGTCGAGATGCGTTCTTTTTCGCTTAGTGCCAATGAGTTGCTCAAACTTAAAAATGTAAAACCATTTAATGTATTATAAGCACATTCCGACAAAAATCAACGCAATCTTTAATTGAATCGATTCGCTATTTGTATTGAATTTGCGGAAGCAAATGGTGTCCTAACGGTGATAAGAAAATCATGTAGGTTTATAGCACCAATAAACATCTCATTAGTAGATTATTTGGTGTTCAATCAACGAATTGTGATAAAATCGAGTCTAATGTCTTTGATTTGATTCTAATAAACACAGAAAAATAGTTCAACAATTGTGAAATACTGCTGATATAGCAACATGAAAACTTTAAGCGAATGCTCCTATTTTCATCTTACCCTTAGAGTAACTAGATCGAGCAAAAACTACTGAAACTGGAATGAATGAGGGTATCATATCTTAACAATTTAAATTTAGTTCATATTGCAATAAAAACTACATATCAAAATAACACCAATAGCGATGACGAATCAATGGACGAAGGCGAGAATAGTAAATCAAGCCTACTCGCCCTAAATTTGCTAGATAGCCGACAACGAGATCCAGTGAAAAAAAATATTGTTTAGATTTTGATTACCCAAATTATAAGTGGTAAACCATCTCCTTTGAAACTGTAGGGTGTCGAAAAAAACTGACGTGAACTAGATTCTTTGTTCATTTTGATACTCATGACAAGTTGAAATTTAAAGCAAGACAGCAAGAATTATATCTCTAACCGGAAGAGTTTTACCGAACAGTAATAAAAAAACGGCATTCAGACAATTAAGTTTGTAAACTCAATAACGTTTTTATTTCACTAAATCCGGCCGGTTATTTTATCCTATTCCAGCAATCATTCGCCCATATTGAACATGAGGCCTGATTCCTAGAACTGTTGAAAATTTAATGAAACTGATTGACATGTTCATTTTGACCCTAGCTCTCATATTTCATTTCCAGAGTTTCGTGAAAAAAAATATTAGCAGCCATTCCGAATGTTATTTTCTCTTGCTTGAACTTCACCGCATGTAGATTCATTACAACTCACAGAAACATGCAATTGCCATTTGTCACACACGGAGCAATTCAGTCGCTTCATAATATACCGTTTTGATTGATGGCCTTTGAACGACTTTTCTCGAGCGACTCACATTCAGTAGATTTGATGGGAGACCGACTGTTGCTCATTCCCGGAACTGGATGAAACAATTCCTCCTCCACTCCACACTTGTCTGTCTGTTGGTATGATTTCAGAAACGGGCATACCATGCAACGGTGACATGCATTGAATGAAACAATTTTCCCTCCCATCCTATCAAATCACTGCCAGGAAAATTGAGATCATGTGGTTTTTCACACAATGGCTTTGAATGCTATATAAAAGGGGACACTGCACTGAATCGTAAGCTGCAGTTGCTGGAGTTAATAAAACGGGATTATTGTTGAGACTTAGTGAGAAGCGAACGAGTAGAAAAGTGGACTGATCCAGATATTCCCCCAGTGCCCATTCTCGGAGGATCTTCCCAGCAAGCATTATGAAAGTAATAATCCGTCGAAGCTTTCTGCTAGGAATTCTGATAGTGCTGGAGGCTTCGGGTTGCAGCCTTACCAACAACGATGATGTTAACCTACGAGAAACCTTGATAGCCGATCCGGCAACTGTTCCGGCAGAAAGTAAAAAAAACTACAAGATCGAGGATATCTACTCAGAGTGTAACCAAACTTTCATAGTAACTATGGACTACCTGAACGAATTGAATGACACTGGAAGCTTTCCAGACGAAACCGATAAAACTCCAATGGTAATAATAATTGGCGAATGAGAATACGAGAACTTCACAAACACACTTACTTTCTCAGTGCTTCATGCGATGCTTCCTGCAAAAGCAAGGCATTCTTACCGAGGACGACAAAATCAACAAGCAACTGGCCATTTCTGTTGGGTGGGTTAAGAATGGTGACACCATCGATGAGTGCTTGCCGGATATGGGTAAGTATTTCAAGTGATAAAAATAATTAGACGGCAGTGAACCTCGTAGATCATCACAAAAATGGAAAAGTGATCTTCGCATTACTTTCTTCTTTGGAAAATATTTCTAGCTCGTATAAAACAGTTATCACAATTGTTTCAAAAACCTTTCCAAAAGATAAGAAAATCAGCACATTGAATGTTATACACAGTTCGAAAAATTCTTGTGATTTTACATCTGATCAGATGCACATAAATGGAGCGTCATATTTCACACAAATTTATGTTCAAGAACATGTGTAATTGTGTGATTTGAAAATTACATGGCTTTAAATCGAATGGAACAAAAATCAAAAGATCGACAGAAACAGCGCGACTTTAACCGAAAAACATTAGATCACAAAGCACGCCAGTTAGGCAACTGAACCACAGAAGCACATATCAGCTTAATGATTATTTGATACTTTAAATCCAGACAGTAGGACTTGGTACCCGAGTGCAAATTACACTCGGAGCCAGTAAAATTCTGTACGAATGGAATACTGCGTCATTTGATAAGTTAAGTAGTTATAAATTGTTACGTTTGTAGAATTATGTCACCTGTAAAATTCATAATTTCTTTCTGCGTATATCTGTTATCGATCACTACACACTTAAAACTTTTTACATGTTATTAGATGCACATAAATGGAGCGTCGCAGTTCACGCAAATTTACGTGGAAGAACATTTAGTATTGTGTCATACATGAAATTCATTGAAAAAAAAAAGAATACTGAGAGCAAACCGTCGTGACTTGAACCGAGAATCTCTGGATCGCGAGTACGCCTGTTAATCGACCGAGCCACAGAAGCATGCATTTGCTTGGCTGGTAAAAGGTGCATTTGAATTCATACAGTCGCACCTGCTTGCAGAACGCAAGTTACAGTCGAAACCAGTAAAATTCAAGCTCATCTAACATTAAGTCATTACAAATAAAAATTTCCGTCATTTGACAAATTAGGTCTTTATGAATTACATCGTATGAGGAATTAAGTCACGTGTATTATTCAATTTTTTTTGGTGTGTAGTTTTCTAATGTTTTCGTGCCGAGAATTTCAAGATAATCATACCTGAAATTGACAAATCGTCTTTCAATATACAACTCCTGGTAACCCCAGTATTCATTTATCAATATCAGCACAGTTTCTACTAGCGACTAGCAACATTTTGGAGATTTGTTACAAATAAGTTGTCGTTACATTGCAATACTATGCTGAAATAACTTATGTTTGCATACAACGAAAATAGCTAGTTTTCAAGGGAACTAGTTAAAACTTAGGCACAATCAACATTGTAAAAGTTGAATAACTCCACAATAATTTTGTATTAACAACAAAAAGCATCCTAGTATTTGAACCTACAAACTTGACATAATGTACTAAATTTATACAACGGTTTTCTCGAGTGTCGATTGAAATTCAATGGCTGAACCGATTTTTAATAAACTTAGATTCAAATGAAAGCTCTTAAAGGTCCCATACTAAATTCCTGAATTTCATTTTGATCTGACTTCCGGTTCCGGAGTTATGGGGGAAAATGTGCATAAAAATGAAAATATGTTTTCTAGCTTTTCTCATAGATGGCGCGACCGATTGTCACAAACTTAGATTCAAATGGAAGGTCCTCTGGTGTACGTAATTCCGGAATTTCACCCGAATCCGACTTCCGGATTTGGAAATATAGAATAAAGTGTGTTAAAAATTTTATACCATCACTGAAAAGGGCGAAAACCCGCAAAAACAATTCTAAATCGACCTCAAATCTTCTCCAATTGAATTTTTATCAGTAGACGATTTCGGTTATTCTTTCAAGAATCGAAGATAATTATTTTAAAGAATACCACAGTATTATATATGACAGTATGATTGATATGAGAAAGGCATCATTACACCACTAGGTGTATTAAAACAGGTTTTTTGATGAGCCTTCAATCAAAATTTGTCTATAGACATATGAAAAACAAACAATGAAAATACCTTACGTTCCAAATGCTCAAAACTATTCCATGTGCACTAAATTCTCACTATTTTAATTTCATATATAATGTGATTTATAATATTATCGCAATCGATGTCCACTCTCTACATTGTTTTCGTCGTGTTTATGATAGTGCATAGAAGAAAATTGACTATACTGCCTTCTACTATTTTTGTCACAGTAAATTTGGAAAAAGTAATATTCTTGTTTATCTATGTATCATAAACCTCTTGCGACTCTATACTGTGGTCGTCATATTCAAGCCAACAAAAGTTTTCTAAGTTGGATTTTTCTTTATTATTACGTTTTAAAAAACTTACCAATAACCAGGCACGGCACTCAGAAGGAGGGCCCGAGGAACCCTGGCCCTTCCCGAAATCGGAAGCAGAAAAAAAATATTATGATGCTGTTAATCCTGCAGATTACACCAGTTTCGTGATAGTGGATACTTCACTGACACTGTCAAAACTACATAAAATGGAAGCTAAAACCGGAGCAAAATAAACGACAATAATTAAAATGCACAAAATTGTACTGGATGACTGGAAAGAGAGAGTGCGCGAGCAGGCCATAGTTGGTCATGATTCTGCAGATGAGAAAGATATCCTACCGCTGGATCACACATATACCTATTTAGGACTAAAAAGACCAACGCGAGTGCACTTCGAATACATGTTTGGCTGGATCCATTATTATACGCTAGAGAACATAATGATTACCCGACGATGGACTGAAATCGGAGGCTCTGTGGGTCGGAAAAATCCACCTTGTTCACCTCTTTTAGTTTCCTGGACCAATTATATGTTCCAAAACCTCAAATCATCTCTGAGAAGTTTTGTTGCGAAATTTTAAAACACTAATTCCTGAAACTGAAACCGATACCAGTATAGTCAAAGTAAATTCAAAAGATGTTTTCCATTCTCCACGAATCAAAGGCAATGGAAAGTCACAAAATGTAATAAAAATAATGATTAGTGATCTCGAGCACAGTCAAAAATATTATTTAATAACTCAATAATGACATTTTGAGATGGAAAAGTTCCATACGTTAAAAACGAAAGCATCATTCTCAATCGCGAGCTCTGCCCACCCCTTCGCAAGATTTTATGATGTTTATTCACCCCTATTCTGCATTCAGTTCAAATTGGATTATTTCGATCGAACTTGAAAATTCTGTAATTTGTACGAGTGATACTTTTTTATGGAAAACTCGAACTCGTTCGAGATACAGAATGCAAAATTTCGCCTTCGATCGAATTAATTTGATTCGATCGAAATACAGAATAGCTTGATTGTCTCAAGCAATATTATATTGCACTAGTATGCGGTATTCTTGAATACGGAGTTCTATTTTTGGCTCATGTTCACATCGGTCTTTGCTGAATCGTCTTCAATTGCCATGTTACGAGAAGCCCTGTGCCCTCATAAGCCTATCGACTCTGCAAAAAAAGAATGAGTACTTTTTCAGCCCTGTGCCCTCATAAGCCTATCGACTCTGCAAAAAAAGGATGAGTACTTTTTTTTTAATAACTATTTATTGGAATATGAGTTAAAAATAAATTGTTAATTGTTTCAGCCCTATTATATACATGATTTGGTTATTACCATTAAGACATCATTTGCTTCCCCAATTCTGTGATTTTTGTGTAAGAAAAATTGTAAACCTACTTGTATTATGTAATGGGGAAATGGAACTTATATACTAACTTACTAACTAATACAGAGAACGAATCGATTCAATTGAAGTCTGCATCGATTTTTGTCGGAATTTGCTTATAATTTTATGTGACATTACATCTAATGGTTCTATATTTGTGAGTCTATGTAACTCATTTGTACTAAACCAGAGAGGAAGCTGCAAAATCATTTTCAGAATTTTATTCTGAATCCTTTGAAACGTTTTCTTCCTGGTGGAACAACAACTTGACCAAATTGGTACTGCATAGAGCATGGCTGGTCTGAAAATTTGTTTATAAATTAATAATTTGTTTTTTAGACAGAGCTTAGAATTTCTGTTTGTAAAAGGATATAAACATTTAATATATTTATTACACTTTGCATGGATTCCTTCAATGTGATCCTTGAAAGTGAGTTAAAAATGAGTACTTCTTTAACACTAATAGAAGTCCATGAAGAAACAAAAACGAGTATAACTGTTCGAGATTTTGAGCGCTCAAAATTTTTTACATCTGAATCCAAAAGCCGGATTTGGGTGAAACCTTTCAATTGAACCCATGCTATTATTTGTGAAAATTTGTCATCTCTGACAAATCGACGTACGTTCTGTTTTAGAATTTTCGACCGCTATTTCCCGAGCCGAAAACAGGAAACCGGTGATCCCAAGTTTATATAAAAATCAACTAACAAAACCTTGAAATTGAAACATCGTGAGGTCCATTCCGACGTTTTTGACCTCTTTTTGTGGTGCTTTCGAAACCGGTAATGTCAACTGACCCCTCCCGAAATGAAATCCTGGGTACGGCCTGCCAATAGCTATCTGAATCAGGGCAGAAATCGTATGTTATAACCTTGTGATATCTATGTTACTGCTATATTAATTCACTGTAATGATTTGCTCCTACGCTTACGTGTTTATTGGTTTCGCAACGGCAAATAAATTTCTTTTTAATTAGTAGCTAAAAGCAAAGCCGTGATTAAAGATATGTTTTAATTAAGTAACGATAACTTATAAATTATGATTACTTCAATGGGCCAAAAAGATGTGAAGATTGAAAACCAAAATAACTATTTGATAACAAATTATGTTATGAATCTGACTCCGATTTATGAACCTCGAAATCCAAAATCTCAATCTGGGTGGGACGAAAATGGCCAGTCACATTTCGAAGTAGGAAACAATCAGACATGACTTAATATTGTGTGTAAATGAAATTTTTCGGCCTTATTGATATCTTACAATTGCTAAATATTATTTCATCCTAAAATTGCTGATTTTATTAAAAATATATGCAAAATGATGAGAAAAAAACATGTGAAATCAAATGCAATTGTTTCTGATTAAGACCAAAATTTAAATAAATAAAAAAGAACATTTCACTCATAGTCTGATTCACTGTCTGGTTCTGAGAAATAATTAACATTCGATGGTTCGGAATCTTCGCTGATTTTTTGTGCTGTCGATGCCGAATGTGTTGTAGAAACATTTAGAAACTTCCACACGTCGTCGGTAATATCGTATTTGTGATTATCGATTATGCTCGAAATTTGGGGATTTGTGGACAATTCTGTTGGTACGTACTCGAAAATAGTGTTAAGCTTCATGAAATCAGCAAGTTTTTGTAGAAAACAAAAATAAATTTACGACCTAAGACCGAGTCGGGTAGCAATTTCTGCCCCACCGCTTCGTTTCAAAGTCATAACACAAACAACTTTTTTATCATTAAAACCATTAGTACCATTCAATTCAACACAACTTAATTAGCTTGAAATATTCCCCGAATAAATATGTCAAATGAACATAAGCCAATTGTAGCTATTGGTAGGGCCCACTTATGGAGGGCTTAGCCGATGGGATGTGACCAGTGCAGTAAAACTTCATTCAATTCAGTTAAAACTGAATGTGGAACACATTGACGATCACCCTACTGCAGTAAACTTCACACTCCTACACACATAACGTGCGTTGACGTACCGAACGGGTAGCATTCAGTTCTTCACTCGTGTCTCTTCCAATCGAAGCTTAATTTTACCACCATCAGTTGATCTCTTGAAGTAACAAAATATCTTTTTCAATAGTGTGAGAGCGGTCTTCAAATGAGGTTCATGTAAACATTCGAATTGGTTCAAGATAATAGATGAAAGACAAATACGATAGCTGAAATATCATTTACAGAATATACATAAATTAATAGTTTCCTACTTCAGTTTTCATTTTTAATACTTTACTCCATTTATAATTCTATTCATTTGAACTTGCTCACTACCAAGATCGAAGACAATGAAGCAGCTGGCCTACTTGGCACTTGAAACTGAGCAAGCAAATCTTCAAATGACTAGTTACGATTATTCAACTGACGATGAATTCTGGGAGCTTCACTTGAAAATGGCAGCAAAAGTCAAACAAATTAGTATGGATATGCTGAAAGTCAGTGAAATGAAATTTTACCGCACTGGATGTGACATTTATGCCGTTTTTCATTGAAAAACACTGGTGGCGTGGATTGCTCTGATTTTGCACTTTCGAGCAGAAATGCAATATTTTGAAGGTGTTTCATTGCAATTTCTGCTCGAAAGTGCAAAATCAGAGCAATCCACGCCACCAGTGTTTCTCAATGAAAAACGGCATCAATGAAAAACGGCATCAATGAAAAACGCCATTAGTGTTCGAATTAATGCGAGGTGTCATTTTCGCCCCAGTCTCCGATACTATTAAATGGCTTAAGCTACGTTTTACCGTCTCTGCCCTTGAGTGGCATAGGAAAATTGTGAAAAACCATTTCAAAATGCACCCTTTTGGTCGGTATGGCTTTATTTTGGTTCACAGTAAATTCGGCCATCAGACGGATCGCACACGAAAGCTTATGATTGACGTTTACATTGTGTATCGCTAGAGCAAAAGACCGAAAAGATACCAAGGCAAGAAGTACGAACTCCTGGAAACGAGTATAGCGTGAAGGTTCGATTCCCAACCCCGAACATAGAATCAGGGATTTTCTGGCCAGGAGAGGCGAGTGACCTTAAGTTGTTAAAACCTCTATAAACAAAACAAAAGAAAAAACCCGATGCTATTTAGCACGCTTGCTGGTTTATGTGATGTGTGATGTGTGATGTGAAGTGAAGCAACCATCAGTTCAAGGACGTGCCAGTGGATGCGGGTAGACTTACAGTAGCCCCGATATGACTCATCCATTCACCTTCTTACTATAGCTGTTACCGAAAAGCGAACAAAAAGGGTTGGGCGGATATGTAAGTAGAGTCACTTACTCGTATTCCACGGGAATAAAAGATGCTCTTCCAACCATAATATCCAGTGCATGGATGAAGCATATCGCTATACATGCTTGAACCCGCCTGATGGTTTGTTTGAGAAGGGCGCGCCAGACTCATTTCAAACCTTCAGAAGGAAACAAGTTTCCTTCAAGTGACTTGGGCTGGCTATTCACAATCCCTCGTCCAGTCATCAATTTGTCCGATGCCCTAATGCTCCCTCCTCTTCACGTCCCCGCGATAAATATTATTCAATATTATAATATAATTTTAAGGCACACTGCTTAAGCTCTAAGATGCCAAGGGTATTTACTAATCTTAATTACGACTAACTTAAAACTAGAATCGTATCATTATGTAATGTAGCGGTAGCGGATTCTCGAGAATTCACCTTTCAGTTGGCGATCGGTAGTGGCCGTTGAATTGAATATTGCATGAGGGTCTTTCATATGGCGTTGGCGAATATCCATGTTGGCCGCATCCTTCGGTCCGTGTGAGTCCGCGGGAAACCCCCCCAGGCTACGAAGGCTTCCCCGTGATAAATGTTTTATATTGATAAATACAATGAAACATAGTGTAATGAAATTAATGTAACATAAAATGATATAATAGATTACAAAATAATATAATATAACATAATATAATATAATCTAATTTAATTTAATATAATATAATACAATGTCATTCAATATAATATAATATATTATAAAACAATATATAAAATAACAGTTAATGTAGAGTGTCAGTTATGCTCTTCTATCTTCGCTATATTGCAGAAAGTAGAATATTTTTCTTCTAATAACAATAATAATATCCACATCTATAAAAATAATATATGTTATAATATTTGATGGCAAATTAATAATAATAACAATAAATATAAAAATGAAAATAATAATAAAAAACAATCTAATAAAGTACAATGAAATATATAATAAATAATAGAATGATTAAAATGATATATTGCGATATGCTATGATATTATATTACTTGAATTTATATGTCATTTCTCATCCTCTCATTCTGCCATCAACGCATTTCATCGACCAATTGTCACCACAGACACACGTGTAGGCATAAAACAGGAACCAGTGAGGACCAAGCTCACCTTGTGACGACCTTGATGTTTAGTTAAAAGATTACTTTAAAAATGATAACTTATAAGGAAAACAAATTTATATTTTGCGCAGAGATACGTAGTACTACTCATAATAAACCCTATAATATAATATAATATAATAAAATATAATATAATATAGTACAATATCATATAATACAATATAATATGATATAATAACATAATAATATAAAATAATGGAAGACGATAATATATGAAATAATATGCTATGATAATAATAAAAATACTAATAATAATACATGATGTAATAAACAACATAATTATATGTTGTAATATACTATGATAAACATTGCACTTTAGGATGGGCTTTAACTTATGAGTCAATTCGCACCCTCTCATTCTGCTACTAACGCAGAAGGCGATAGCACCCAGCCGACGCCGTTCTATTGACCAAATGTCATCATAGACACACGGGGAGGCATGAGATAGGAACTTGTGAGGACTTAGTTATCTCACCATTTGACGACCTTTAGCACGCTTGCTGGTTTGTCCACATAAACTAATGGATTCAAGGATCCACACAAAAAATAATCGAGTGACGTCAAATCATAAAAATGAGGAGGCCAATTACCCGGTCAATTTAATTTGAAATAATGTTGTCGTTGAAATGTTCTTTCAATAAGTGTATAGTTTCGGCCGCAATATGACAAGTGGCACCATCCTGTTGAAATCACATTTCATCCACATCCATAGCTTGATCGATCGATCTCCATTCACGATAACGCGTCGTCCTTTCTCATTTTCAAAGAAATAAGGACCGATGGTTCCATTAGCCCATAGACCGCACTCTTCTCATTCTTGTTGATGGCTTGGCCTTCAAAAGAGTGAGTGTAGACCGAAATTTGGTAATTACGTTCGTTATGGTGGTCTCAGATGGACGATTTTATGTGCACCAAACAGTTTTAATTGAAAACTGATTTAGAGAATAAATTTCTACGATTTGGAAGCGCTGTTCTTGAATTAACCTTCCTTGAGTTCATGATGATTTACCAAACAATACTGAGTAGAGACGTCACTTTACACTACTGAAAACAACTTTCTGACAATAGAATAATCCATATTTAAAAAACAATCTTCCTGAAAACATTTATTATTTTATTAGTTTCAACATTGTTTTCCTGTTTTTTTTTTCATTTTCGTGAGAGGGTGTATTCAAGGAGCTTTCAAAAAATTAAACTCTTCTGAGTATGGGAAACTTATTCACGACTTTGCCATTTATTTGTTGTACAGAATTTATTTTTCTAGAAAGCTAACTTCATTCGATTAAGTCCAAAGTGTCCTTCAAGGAATATAACAAGTTCAATTAAATATATACTATTTGTAGTTTTTGAGATCAGCAAATGAATTTAAATGAAACCTACAATGTTGCTATTTTTATGTATTTCACCTCACATTTAGCCAAATTCATTACTAGGAAGAAATGATCGTTTTTCCCGGTTACTCGATCTCGAGCAGTCGTTCTCCAGTTTTCCTATGCTATGTGGTTCAAGCATAATCCGCTATTATTTTTTCAGCCTTTCAGCCTTTTTTACAGGGTACATAGCTTAGGATTCATGGGTTTGAAGCAGTTCAAATTAAAATTTATTTAATCACGATTTAATGCAATGATATGTCAATGATATGCTTCCTTATTCAATATGTTACTAGATGAAAATTACTCAGTTTGCTATTTCAACTCGGTTAAATTTAGCACAATTACTAGTAAGGCACAAATACAATTTAGTATAATTAGAGTAATCAGTAAAAAAGAGAGATATTGATATAAATATGATAGGTATTGCAGTATTTTGCCCCATCAATAAGACTAAAGCTATATTTCTTTTTCCAGCTGGTGATAGTGAATGCGAACGAGCATATTTTCTTACCCGATGTGTCAGTACTCGTGCGTTAGTTGAAGGCAGAAGCAAAGATAGCCAGAAATGATAAAAGGATTCATTATGTACTAGTTACGTATTTACAATAAAGTTTCGAGAGACATTGCAACTAAGCCAGTTTTCCCACACATTTGATGACAGCCCCTGCACACTTTTATAATCTTTTCTCCAACCGAATGGCATGAGGACCATCTAAATTTAACGATATCTGATAGTGATACCGGATGTCCTTGCTTTCCAAGTCTGTGGACAGTTTAAAGTTCTTCAAAATGAGAGCCAACAATATCTTCAAACTCATCTTTGCATATCTGTAACCTATACAACCGCGTGGTCCTCCACTGAAGGGAAGATGTGCGTAGGCATGTCGCTGTTTCATTTCATCCCCAAGAAAGCGTTGTGGATTGAATCGGTCTGCGTTGTCGCCCCAAATGTCCTCTCTTCGGTGCAGTGAATAAAAATTCATCAGAAGCAAAGTACCCTTAGGAATCGTACACCCGTCTAGCACTACATCCTGAAGGTTTTCTCTCGCGATGATGGGAGCTACTGGCATCAGTCTCATCGCTTCTTTCAGCACAGCTTCCACATATACTAAATTTTTCAAAACATCCGCGTCAGCAAAAATGTCCGCCGAGATGATAAAGTCTCGCACTTCCTGATACGCTCTTTCCTGAATGTCGGGATGCATGGATAGCAATAAGCAAGTGTGAGCCAACTGCGTGGCGGAAGTTTCATTTCCCTGTAAAATAAAAGAAAAAACAAACAAAAAGTTGATTAAATTTCTCATTCAACTAGAACAGCCACAACATCCACAAACCGCCACAATCATGGTGTAAATGTGATCAGAGATTTCCTGGTCGGTGAAACTGTAAGCGCCGGTGCTGGTCAGTGGCATCTTCATCAACTGGTCGATGAAAATCTGCGGCCGCCGATAACAATCGTTCTCCTGGGGTTCTTGATGCTGAAAAGTTTTATCAATCTCGTTTCCATTTTCATCCATCCCAGGGGAGCCAAGTTCGATGCGCTTTTCGGCAATGATCTTGAAAAAGTTCCAACAAAACGAGATCAGAACATCAGAACAAAAGAAATCAAAGCTCATGTTGACACTTCCTGTCTCATTTAGAATTGTTCAAACATTTACGTTGAAGCAAAGTTTGAATATAAAAGTTTACCTTATCGGTGAACCGATGACAAATGTTGATTGCTTTCATTTCGTTTCGGTACAGTTCGGTAAACCGATATACAAAGTCATTGTGCAACAACACGTTGAAAAGTCGCTTGCCAAGTGTCGTAAGCGCTCTGAAACAGAAACGGTAGATTTTAGACAACGAAGATACAAACCAGTATCAATCAAGAATGTTATTGTTGTAGTTGTTCGAAGAAATTTGAAATGAGAAATTTAATGTTTAAATTTGAACTGTGAAAGAGTTTATATACAAAATTATACTTCGTCATAATTTATTTTAAATCTCGAAACAGTAAACAACTTTGCAATTACTTTTAATGCTTGGTTCATTCATAGTTTAGCCCATCTAAAGCGGTACCACGGCCAACATTTGCATGAAATAATCTTCAAGATTTCAACAATTTTCTCAAATTGTTTTTTTTTTTTTTGAAAACCAAACATTAAACCTCTTAAAAAATCAACCCAAATTTAAGTATGTGGAAGTAAGCGTTTTGCGGTAAACAGGCTGGCGAACGCTACCGACCTCTGTGTATAAAAGTAACTATGTATGAAGTTTGACATTAGCTCAGTGATGCCATGGGACTGTTTTTGCCTTTCTCATTTAGAAAGGCTATGCAATCACTGTGAAAATCAACTTTTTAACCGAGGCCCGGAGTGCCGAATGTCATATACCATTCGATTCAGCTCGACGAACTGAACAAATGTCTGTGAGTGTCCGTCTGTGTGTGTGTATGTATGTAACAAAAATATGAACACACTTTTCTCGGAGACGGCTGAACCGATTTTCACAAACTAAGATTCAAATGAAAGGTCTCATGGTCCCATAGCCTGCTATTGAATTTCATTCCGATCCGACTCCCGGTTCCGGAGGTATAGGATGATGTGTACCAAAAAATGAAAGAAAAATATGCACTCATTTTTTTTCAGATATGGCTTCACCGATTTTCACAAACTTAGATTCAAATTAAAGAACTTATAGTCCCATAGCCTGATATTGAATTTTATTTGGATCCGACTTCCGGTTTCGGAGTTACATGGTAATATGTGAAAATTAGAGAGAAAGTGTGCACTCATTTTTCTCTGAAACGGCTTAACCGATTTTTACAAGATTCAAATGAAAGGTCTTATAGTTTCCTATAAAATTTCTAGAACATTTCATCCGGATCCGACTTCCGGTTCCGGAACTAACGTGTGATAAGTGGAAAATTACCAATTTCATTAGTATTTTTTCACAAACGATGGTCAAAAACAGGTGCAAATCCCATAAAAATGTCAGATAAATTATTCTAGTTTGCAGAGCTTGAACCTGAAGAGCTTACATTTACATAAGTTTGTGAAAATCGGTTAAGCCATCTCCGAGAAAGGTTAGTGCCTAAAAAACGTTACGTACACACATACGCACATACACACACGTACATACATACACATACAGACATTTTGCGTACTCGACGAACTGAGTCGAATGGTATATGACACACGGCCCTCTGGGCCTCGGTTCTAAAGTCGGTTTTCACGGTGATTGCATAACCTTTCTATATAAGAAAGGCAATTTTCTTTGTGTATAAACTAACAAAATCTTTTCAATTTGTAAACAGCTATGTCAAATAATAAGAATTTTTACTTATTTACTTCGTCGCCTAACCTTTACTATATAATCTTTCTCATGAGCCTTAGTTTGTGAAAAACGATCGAATCATCTATGAAAAGATTGGGTGAGTTTCGTTTTAGAGTTTTTGTTGACTATTTCCGGTGCTTTCGAACCGAGAATTTAGAACCGGTATTACCAAATTCAGGAATTCCTGCCTGCAAATTTTGCCCTATTCTGCATCGTCGCTCAAAATGACAGCATGCAATTTTAAACACACTTTACACTGTTGTTCCGGAACCGAATATCGGATCCGAATGAAATTCAATAGCAACCTATGGGACTATAAGAACTTTTATTTGAGCCGAAACTTGTGAAAATTGGTTAAGCTATCTCGGAGGAAAATTAGTGAAATTATTTAACACACACATGCATAAATTCATACACACCAGCGCCGATTTTATGTATTAATGGGCCCGGGGGCAAGCTAACTGTCTTTTTTTTGTTTTGCTCGGTTGGTCCTGTCCGGGGCCCCCTAAGACCGTTGGTCCGGGGGCACTTGCTCCCACTGTCCCTATGTAAAAGCTGCCCTAATACACACGGACATTTCTCAGCTTGATGAGCTGAGTCGAATGGTATTGGACACACATACAACTTGACTAGTCAATTTTTCAAGTGATTGCTTAACCTTTCTATATAATAAAGTAAAAAGTATACCTTTATAGAATTGAATCGTTATCATGATTATGTGATAATACTGACAAGTGGGTACAAATTAAATAAAAGAAAATATAAGGGATGGTAAACAATACAGATAGTCACATCTACTAATGACGGTTTATTTATATGACTTTTTCTTGCAATTATTTCAGCGTAATTCTGTATTCCTACAATTTTTCCTAAACTTTTATCTAATAGGATGGAAAGATGGTAGCCTTGGTCATAATGTGAGATAGTAAAAAGAAATGATTGCCAATCACATTACAGTAAACGCTACCTTTAAACAAAAAGTAGCTGTCATTATCAGATTCGATTGAATATCCTTTTAATTTTGTTGCGCTTTAATTTCTTATCATTTTTATATACAGATTTTCAATACAGAATTTTGATTCCCCAATACAGATACGTATTTATTTCCCGAAAACTATGAATTTAAATGTGGCAACCCTGCACTCTATACAAATTCAAACAACACATATCGGTGCGTACCGGTTTTGCATCGTCATTTCGTATGACGGTTTGAAAATTATGACATTCATCACCACATAATTTCGGAACCGGAAGTCCAAATACAAATTTGAAGTTTATACAAATTTGCACTTCGTGTCACCAGCTTTTGAGTAAAAAATACTCATGAGATTGAAAAATATATTAATACCGGAACTGAAAATCGGATCCGGATCAACTTCTCAGGAACTTTTTAAGAATTTTAAGACCTTTTATTTCCATCTTAGTTTGTGAAAGTCGGTTGAGAAATTTCTGAGAAAATTGAGTGTGCATTTTCTCATAGATTTGCACATATTACCATATTATATTGTAGAGCACCATAAGCTCTGTCGTCTATATCGAAATTTGTGTAAATCGGCTCAGTTATCTCTGAGAAAAATGCGTGACAATTTTTTCTATATATTTGGTGCATATCACCCTGTAATACCAGAACTGGATGTCGAATTGGGATAAAATTCAATAGCAACTTATTAGATCATTAGGCCTTTCATTTGAATCTTAGTTAGTGAAAATTTGGTCCAGCTATTTGTGAGAAAATCGAGTGAAATTATTTATTACATACACACATACATACATACATACATACATACATACATACATACATACATACATACATACATAAATACATACATACATAAATACATACATACATACACATACACGAACAAACACAGACAGTTTGTGATTTCGACGAACTGAGTAGAATGAAACATGACACTCTGTTCTCCGTTCAAAAGTCGGTTTTCACAGTGATTGCATAGCCTTTCTATATGAAAAAGGCAAAAAACACTCATGAATTAAAATTTTTTGCACTAATAAACCTATTATTTCGGAACAAGTTTAGTGTGGCATATTCATACGTTTCATTTGAGTGTAAGTTTGTGATATCAGTTCAGTCATTTCTGAGAAAAGTTTTCTTTTTGTTCACATATTACCCTGTAATTCCGAAACCGAAAGTCAGACTCAAATTAAGTCCAGGAGCTTAATTTGTGTGGAACCACAAGACCTCTCTGCAATTCCTAAAACGGAATACGGATTTGAATCAATTTTTTGTATGGGAGTCCTTCCATTGAGCGAAAAAGAAAAAAATGAGAAAATTTAGCGGGAGACCCATCAGCAACATATTAACATAACATTGAACAAAATCAGTAACGTTTCGAAAATTCGCCGACAATTTGAGTAATTTAGATAACCAATAGTGCTTTTCAGTTTAAATTTTTTTTTTGTTCCAGCTTTCACACACTAGGAGAAGTTGAAAAATTACAAAATGGGTTCTAATTAATACTTTAAAATTGCTATTCGATTTCTCGAGGTATATGTTATTGGAAGCATTTTATTCCAAGCTGAGCTGAATTTTGGTAGAGGTAATAACATACGTGGTCGAAACAATTAGAACACTTATAATATTCAACTCATGCAAATTTTAAAGTAAACATTTAATTGTTTAAACCCAGTTGAATATGTCTTCACTAGGCTGAAATCCTAGTTTGGTAGTTGTTTTGACAATCAATTGGCTATGCCAAATTTTAACCAACTGATTTCAGAAAAACAACTGACATTCTAGTCGCATTGCGATCATGGATGATTCCACGTAAGTTAATAGTAGTTGGTGTAGTTACAAACCACACCAAACATACCAAAAATAACCACCAAATCCCATATTCGCTTTACATACGTTTTTGATGCTGATTTAAGACACTATTGTTCTATATCTTCTCTATATACACCTTAAAAATATACACGCAGAGATTTTGGTGACGCGCTCTTCGATCAAGACAAATTGGACATTTTTTTTAAATCATAAATTATGGATATTGTACCAATAGTCAGTCGACTTTCAATCAACGAATTGTTCTTGGACTCTAAGAAACAATACCGCAGAAAACAAAAAGTTCGAAAACTGTTCAGTACTGCTGTTAAAGCGACGCGAAATCTCAAAGCGAATGTTTCTATTTTAATCTTACCCTTAAGGTCAAACTATCGAACAGAGACAGCAGATCTGACTCTAAGTAATGGTTTTCGTATATGAGATAAGTACTGAAGTTGAGATGAATGGGGGCAGCTTTACCCTACCTCAATCTTGAAATCTAGCTCATTACTACTAATGCGTTTA
Organism: Malaya genurostris; assembly: GCF_030247185.1. NCBI lineage: Eukaryota > Metazoa > Arthropoda > Insecta > Diptera > Culicidae > Malaya > Malaya genurostris. Next base: position 101,107,225 of record NC_080571.1, read on the forward strand.
TTGCGATAAACATTCGGTCCATGCGAAAGCCTGACAGGTTTAGTTAACAGCAACTAATAAAGGTTTATTGAATAAATTACATCGCTTATAAATTATTTAGGTAAACTTGTAAACTTAACGCACTCACTTAATTCCCATGCAAGACAATGGAAAACCTTATTCTATATGCTTCATAAGACCTTCATCTTCTCATATTGCCTCCAAATTGATACATCAGTTGGGTGTAACTTGGTATACGACGCTCAACAGAATTATTAACTCACGTGCAGGCACGTACCCAGAGGAAGTCCAAGGGGCCCTAACCCCTCCCGAACACCATTATAGATTGTTTTGCCTTTCTCATATAGAAAGGTTATGCAATCACTGTGAAAACCGACTTTTGAACCGAGGCTCAGAGGGCCGATTGTCATATACCATTCGACTCAGTTCGTCGAGTACGCAAAATGTCTGCATGTGTGTATGTGTGTGTGTGTGTGTGTGTGTGTGTGTGTGTGTGTATGTATGTACGTAACATTTTTTTGCACTCACTTTTCTCGAAGATGGCTGAACCAATTTTCATGAACTTAGATTTAAATGAAAGGTCTTGTAACCCCACATAAAGCTCCTGAATTTTATCCGACTTCCGGTATAAAACTTCCAAAATTTATCCGGTTCCGGATTTATATGGTGAAGTGTTTTAAAAATTGGATACCGTCACTTTAAGCGGCGGAACCAAACATGTAAAAAAAATTCTTAACTTTCCTCGAAACTATTAAAATTGGTAGCCATTGTCAATAGACTCGATTCCGGCTATGCTGGTTCTCGTTTTCTGATTCCGGAAGCACGAGAAATAAAATAAAATAGTTTTTTAACTTGCCTCAAAACTTTTCCAATCGGTAGTCATTGTCAGTAGATGGCCAAACATTATTTTGGCTTTCCTTGTTCTTAGGTTTTTGATTTTGATTGTAGCCATAGACTCCAAAATGGATTCCAGTCGATTTTCTCGAACCAACTTCGCTTATACTGTTTCACTCTGTAGGTTATACTTGTTTATGGACAATGAGATATGAGAATGGCATCATTACACCACTAGGTGGATTAAAACAGGGTTTTCACATACTATTAACACCTTTATTTTTTATACAAAGAAAAGTTTTTGAATAAACATTGTGGTTAAAAAAACATTTTCGTGAGACAAAATGTTGAAGGAAACCAAACAAATGTTATAATGTTATATTATGAGTCTAGTGCTCCTTTAGATTGCACCGTGAAATTGTTGTTTTAAGAGTTTCATGGTGATGGAGAGCCCACTACCGGTGAAGCCCGCAGTGGTAGGTCCTTCGATGCGTTACAAAAGACCATGTCAAAACTACACGAAATGGTTCTGAATGAGTGGAAATAAAAGGTGCGCGAGCTAACAGATGCCACAAGGACTAGTACTGAGCGCACTTATCATAGTTTGAGTTAGATTTTGCAGATGAAAAAGATATCCGCTGAATGCCGCAGATGCATACTCAGGACTAAGAAGACTAACGCTAACGCACTTTGGAAACATACTGGCCTATGCTGAAGTAGATTTGGTTGGACTTTTTGTGTACGTTGGTAACTGTTTTTTTTTTGTATTAAAAAGATATTTTTTATTCAGGCCTATTTGCGTACTAGCTTTACGTGGCCGATTGAGCCGATTTTTTAAATAAGTTTCTTTTTGAGTTGGGTCTCGTTGTCACCCTTTTTCTAGGGGGAGAGGAGCTTCCATTTCCCTCCTGCGAGGATTGAGGGGCACTTCGTTCGTGGTTCGTCTCGTCATCCATTGCCACATCGATGGTATTGTTGTTGGTTTCATTGCTAGTTGCTGGAGATGAGCCTTGTTGTACATTGTTTGCAGTTGCTGGTTGGTTGGATGGTAAGTTGTTCACTGCAGCTAATGCACTTTGTCCTATAGATACGTTGGATGGTTTCGTTGAAGAGGATGCTTCACTGTTGTTGGTGACTGTTACAGGTGTACTGGGGTTGCTTGGGGTTTGTGTGAAGGAAGCACCGTTGTCCTTTGGTGTAGTTGTCTCCTTGTCCAGTTTATCACATGGCTTACCGTAGTGAACAGCTTTTTGACAATACTGACATGTGGCCATCTGATTGTCATAGGTAACAAGTGATTTGCACGGAATTCTTTTATCTTGACCGAAAATCACATACGAAGGTATAGGCTTCTTCAAGTGTATGCGTAATACACGTACGCCATTTAGAATACCGGGGAAAAAATTCTTCCACTTTTCTTTTTCGATAGAGAGAATCTCTCCGTATTGGGACATAGTTTTGCGAATATAATAATCGGTGACGCTTGTGTGAAGATCATGCACACGCACTTCTATAGCACTATCATCCATATACACTGGAATGTTGTACCTAATGTTCTCGTGTTCCACATAGTGCACATTATTATTGTCTTTTGCGAATTGAATTGCATCCAACTCTTTATAAAACTCGATGTAAACCACATTATTCGTCTTATTGCATTGAAGTAAATGCACACGTTTAATGTCCAGCTGCATTTGCTCCTTAAGCAAACCTTCAAGTTCTCGTATCGAATGTCGAATTTTGCACTGCCTGAAGTCAACAACAATTGTATTCTTTCGTGTCGGCGGTAGCTTTTGTTCGTTTGATTCACTCATTTTCGAGGTCTATTGTTCACTACACAATACTGTACTTGGTTTCTTCTGTTTCCAACGTAAGCGGTTTCGTTTTATCGACTGACTTGGATGAGATGTAAAACCGAACTGTGGTAACTGTTGACGAAACGAATGATTATCCAACTAGTTCCGATGCAGCCTATGGAGGCTCAATGGGTCGGATAGGTCATGACATCTTTTATCTACACATCCGTGCGCTGGAGGGATGGAGTGGTTCAATGGAGTTGGGGTTCAAGGAAAGAGTGGTTCAAAAGTTGCAAACGGCGCAAAAATTTCAAAGAAAAGTTTATTATCCACAATATTGACACTATAAAACAAATTCGGAGAACGAAGTAAGAATTGTCAAGTTAACAGTTCGGCTGAAAAGTTCGTATTGTTTAATAGAAACACACATTTTTGCCAAAATTCGTTTTTATTATTCGACATACTTGCCATCAGAGGCGATACAGCGATTATAGCGATCTTCCAACTTTTCGATACCATTTTTGTAGTACGATTTGTCCTTTGCCTCAAAATAGGCCTCAGTTTCAGCGATTACCTCTTCATTGCTTCTAAATTTTTTACCAGCGAGCATTCTCTTGTGGTCTGAGAACAGGAAAAAGTCACTGGGGGCCAAATCTGGAGAATACGGTGGATGAGGAAGCAATTCGAAGCCCAATTCGTTCAATTTCAGCATGGTTTTCATCGACTTGTGACACGGTTGATGAAACAAAACTTTTTTCTTCTTCAAATAAGACCGTTTTTTTGAAATTTCGTCCTTCAAACGCTCTAATAACGCTATATAATAGTCACTGTTGATGGTTTTTCCTTTTTCAAGGTAGTCGATGAAAATTATACCATGCGAATCCCAAAATACAGACGCCATAACCTTACCGGCCGATTGTTGAGTCTTTCCACGCTTTGTGTTCGGTTCATCGCGTGCAGTCCACTCAGCTGACTGTCGATTGGACTCCGGAGTGAAGTGATGTAGCCATGTTTCGTCCATTGTTATATATCGACGAAAAAAATCGGTTTTATTTCGACATAACAGCTCCAAACACTGCTCAGAATCATCAATTCGTTGTTGTTTTTGATCGATTGTGAGCTCACGCGGCACCCATTTTGCACAAAGCTTTCTCATATCCAAATATTCGTGAATAATATGTCTAACCGGTTCCTTTGATATCTTCAGGGTGTCAGCTATCTCGATCAACTTCACTTTACGGTCATTGAAAATCATTTTGTGGATTTTTTTCACGTTTTCATCGGTAACAGCCTCTTTTGGACGTCCACTGCGCGTTCATCGTCTTCTGTGCTCATATGACCAGTACGAAATTTTGCAAACCACTTACGAATTGTTGCTTCGCCCGGTGCAGAGAGTCTGGATAACACTCATCAAGCCATTTTTTGGTATCGGCGGCACTTTTTTTCATCAAAAAGTAGTGTTTCATCAACTCACGAAATTCCTTTTTTTTCATTTTTTTCACAATAACAAAAGTAGCTTCACTCAAAATGCAATATCTCACGAACTAATAATCAGACAGCTGTCAAATTTATACACGTAGCTTTTGAAGGTTGGTACTAACTGAAAATGGTATGGATTTAATTCTAGTGGCGCCCTCTCATAGAAACGATACGAACTTTTCAGCCGATCTGTTATTTGCACTTATAATAAGTACTCTATTGTTCATGGAACTTAATATTGAAAAAATTTCCATGGTGGAAAAAACGTTTAAAACCCCAAACACCATACCCCCCTCTCTCTCCTCTCTCTCCACTGCACACGGGTATGGTTATCTGGGATTGTTATGATATATTTTTTATGAACTACCTTAAAATACTAATATTAACGAAATTTTGGAGAATCTTGGAGCGATTAAATACCGAGAAAATCGAACTATCACGAACTCCTTGCGTTTATTTGTTCCAAAATATCAAGAAATCGATGTGAGTTTCATTTTGAATTTTTCGATTTCGTTTTTCGGAACCCGAAAACGGGAACCGCCGAAATAGAATTGTATGCAGTGATGCCACTTTTCCCTGAGGTGAAATCCGTAGATTTGGTTCCAAGTGTACTTATTCTCATATATTTACGTTAAATTATTATTATTGTTATGGCGCTTATTTAAGCACGTGCGTGAAAAGCTTGGTGCTCTGAGCCATAAAGCCAAAGATGAAGATGATGTAACGATATTTCAAGTGTTTTTCCGAATAATGGCCAGTATATTATTGGTCAACTTCCACTTTGAAGAATAATATCAGGAGCATTACAATCAATTAGACGAAAGATAAAACATTTCCTTTTCGATTACTGTTATAACTGACTACCTAAGTGAGAGCCAAGTCGTCCAGAATCTTTCTTCAAAGTGAATTTTGACAGAAGTTTCATTAGATTTCATTATTTACCGTAGATATCTGGAAATGTAGATCCGTAGAAAAGGCAGAAATCGCTTGGCATCGCTTTTTGTATGGGTATCAAATAATATTAAATTTTCTTCGAACAATACATAACCGAATCTTGGTGGGGTGCTCAATCGGAAGATCTAATAAAATTGTATCAGACAACGATACTTGCAGTGATGGAATATGGATGGGTTTGCTTTCGTTCCGCTGCAAACTCTCATATTATCAAATTAGAGCGAATTCAATATCGTTGTTTGCGAATTGCTTTAGGCTGCATGCATTCGACACATACAATGAGTCTTGAAGTTCTGGCAGGAGCTCTTCCATTGAAAGATTTTTTGGGAGCTTTCATCGCGACTGCTGATAAGATGTGAGGTACTGAATCCCCTAGTTAGTAATAACTTCGAAAGGCTAGTTGAGCTTCAATCTCAAACAAGATTCATGACAGTATATTTTAACAATATGTCACAGGAAATCAACCCTTCAAGATATTTTCCTATCCGTGTCAGCCTCCTAAATGTCCCTGACTCAACTTTATTTTTCGACACATCCATGCAGCGCGATGTGCGTGGAATCCCGTAACACCTACGCTCGATGGAAATCCCAAAAATATTTACAAGTAAGTTCAGGCATATTGACTCTAAGAAAATATTTTACACGGACGGATCACGAATTGAAGAGGCTACTGGGTTTGGTATATTCAACAATAATGTTTCGGTCTCATTTAGGCTTCAAGAACCTGCATCTGTTTATATAGCGGAGTTAGCATAGTTTGAGTGTAATCGTCACTTTATCTCCAAACTATTATTTTCTTTTCACAGATAGTCTGAGTGCAATTGAAGCCATTCGCTCCAACGCTGCTGGCAAAAATGAACCTTTTTTCTTGGGCAAAATAAAACAGTGCCTGCACGTCATATTGAATAATGATTATCAAATCACAATAGTTTGGGTCCCGGCTCATTGCTCCATTCCAGGCAATGAAAGAGCCGATATTTTAGCCAAACGTGGTGCTATTGAGGGTGAAATTTATGAAAGACCGATTGCTTTCAACGAATTCATTAGCGCGTCTCGCCAAAGAACACTTGCCAGCTGGCAAGCCAGCTGGGTCGGTGGATGCACTCAATTATTCCTAAAATATCGACTGGATGCGAGTAGAGATTGCATTCGTGTGATGTCCAGACTCATGTTCAATCACTACACGTTAGATGCACATCTCCTTCGAATTGGACTTTCCGAGACTAATCATTGTGCTTGCGGAGAAGGTTACCGCGATATTGACCATGTTGTTTGGACATGCGTGGAGTATCGTGATGTCAGATCTTAACTAATAAATTACTTGCGTACCCAAGGTAGACTGAAATAGTTATGAGATCATTTACAAAATAAATGTATTTCATTTAATGTAATTTATAATAGCAACTCGCTTGATAAAAACAGTGTTTAGATTAACTAATGCATACCTACATACTAATATGATATTCGAAATGTATTAGGTTTAAAATACTATGTATTGTGGATGCCACGGCGAAGAAAAACTTATGTATATTGCCTATGAAATAAACGTATTTATGAAAAAAAAATCAATTAATATGGCTCACATACTGTAGCAGTTTTGAGGAACGTGAAGAAGACTTTTTCCGTTCCTCATGAGCCGAAACAAGGGAGCCACCTCGGACCACTCATTTTCATGCTATTTATTAATGATCTTTGCAGTAAATTCTACGAATATATCGCAGCATCCAAACTGTTTTTGTTGCTGCGAAAGCTTAAGCAGTTTTGTTACTCATCGAACGCAGCACTCAAGACTTTAATGATGTTTTTTTTTTCTCTAGAATATTTACATTACACTAGTATGCAGTATTATGGAATAAGAAGTTGCAATTTGGGCCTTGTATCACCATGTTCATATCAATCGGATCGAAGGGGTACAAAAGTCCAAAGTGTTTCGTCCTATTTCCTAGGCTGAATTGTCTTCAATTACTACGTTACAAAAATCGCTGAGCTCTCATCAACCAACACAATCTGTAAACTAGATGCATATTACTTCAGCGGCTCTTCGTTTTAAATTCACTGACTGATAACAACGTTTAACATAGAGTGTATAAAAACGGTTATGTGCTCTATGCACCAAAATTGGTTAACCCCTAAATAACCTTAATCCTGTTTTTCCGTGCTATACGCGAATTGAAACCAGCAAAATTTCCAAACTAGAAGCTGCTCCTTTTTACATTGCCACTTATGAAAACACACTCCAGAAAATGAAGTATTACACACTCAATACTCTGTAATTTCGTATCCGGAAATCAAAACCGTACTGTGGGATTGTATGATATGAGAAAGTTATTTATAACTAATTAATTTCTAGTCATTCCCGCTTCCAAGAAACAAGAGGTACTAAAGGAGCTCCAAAAATTAGATATTAGGTGCACAACTTTGCTTCCGCCGTTTTTTCCAAAATTTAAAGCTTTATTGCGAAAAAGTGCTTACAGATGTATTATTCAAATTATTGTCCGTCGCTAGCGACAACTTTATCCCATCTTTCCAGAAATTTTCGGATCCCGGCTCGAAAAAAGGAGTCCTTTTTTTGACGCTATCCTTGAAGCAATCCATTTTTCCAACTCTTCGAAGGATTGAAAATGTTGATCTGCCAGGCCGTGTGCCATCGAACGGAATAGGTGGAAGTCAGAAGGGGCGACATCTGGGGAATACGGCGGGTGGGGCAAGACTTCCCATTTCAGCGTTTCCAGATACTTTTTGGCCACTTTTGCGACATGAGGCCGAGCATTGTCGTGTTGGAGAATGACTTTGTCATGTCGCTCTTGATATTGTGGCCGCTTTTCTTTTAGTGCGCGACTAAGGCGCATCAGTTGCGTTCGGTAGCGATCTCCTGTGATGGTTTCACCCGGTTTTAAGAGCTCGTAGTAAATTGTTATTCATCTTTGACACCATTATGTTTGTTCGACATCGAAATCACCATTTTTAAAACGTTGAAACCACTCCCGACACGTTCTTTTACTCAGAGCAGCATCACCGTAAGTTTCCGATGCGCTTCAGTTGTATTTTTTTTTAGAATTGCAACAGAAAAGTAAAGCTTCCCGCAAATGGCGAGAATTGGGCACATAAACAGACGTATTCGAGCATGAATAATACGAAAACAAGAACAACTGTCACTGAAACGGCGATGCCAATTCGTTAAGCACTGTACACACTCACTTCAAAGGCATTATCATCTATGTATTTTAACCAGCCTCAGCCGGTTCAGTCACCTATCGGAAAACGGCGGAAGCAAAGTTGTATACCTGATACATGAATAAGTTATTTGTTTTGTTTTTGATCTGGGCCCCTCCTGAAACGAAATCCTGGGTACGGACCTGCTCACGTGTATTTCATGATATCCCAAGTAACATTTTTAATATTAATAAATACTTGTAGCTATCTTCAATGCTACATAATAAATCTTGCATTAAAACTTTAAACTCCACGAAAGCCTACTGAAAACCTCTATAAGAGCATGTTCCTGCCAAGTGGACCATTCTTCATAAGGTTTATAAAGCAAAGTGAAGAATCATCATAAAGCTGCGTTAAAACTTCAAATTCAAGAAAATTTTGAAACCAGATTTACGATCAACATTAAATTTATTTGGATGGAATAAATTCAACTATGAATAAACTGGAAATACTTTTCTTGATTATATGTGTGTCATATCTGCTTTGAATGCAATCAGTAACAATTTATTGGATTTTATTTACAAGTTTGAGGCTTTTACCGAACGTAAAAACTTCATGCGCTTTTATTTTTATCGTGAATGTATGGATAAAAATAAGAATTATAACTAATCGCCTTGAAATAAATACGGTTTTTGCGAAAGCCTCCATGATTTATGAAAATTGTTTTCTGTGATTTATCGTCTTTTTTGTATAAAACTATTTCGTGGCGATAAAACTTGTGCATACGTTTTGAAAATGAATCATAATAGTCCATCATACTTCCTCGTTTTTGCATTTCGAAGTTTATTTGATGTCAATAAAGGCTACGGCAAAGAACATCATAATGGCGGCCATGAAATTTTCTTTAATGCAAATTACACTTAATCTAAGAAGCAATAAATCAAATAGCCCACAACAGGAGTGTCATAAATGTACTTTAGAACCCTCAAATTTGCTCTGAGTGAAACTGTCATTCAATGAACACGCACACACACACAAATCTAGATTTATGAAAGAATTTTACTGACAATAATGTTTTAAAGAAATTTTTTTAAAGCAATATTAAGAGCGTTTGCATGGTTTTATTCTAGTACAAATTGATTTATTTTTAGTCCAGTTGTTAGTCTAGGTAAAAGGTTTTATAGAAGCTTTAAAAACTATGATATTACTTGTCAAAAGCGACACTTATTATAGTAGTAGTGATTAAACAATCAATTATAAAACTCCTATAAATTATAATCAAAACCATAAGGCATTCGAATTGTTACTTGGGATCTATCCCATAGAAATTTCCAAAACCCTCTATATTTAAAATAGTTCAACAATGGGCCTTTGTTTGACGAATTTGTTGAACGGATCAAACAGTCAAAACCGGTTTTATTCCACCTTGTGTAATGATATAATTTTCTCATATTGCTCATATTCTCATACATATTACTGTGTTACAATAAAAAAAAACTTCTCTCTGCAGTTCCTGAACACCTTTCATTTGAGCCCATGCTTGTAAACATCGGCTGTACAATGGCGGATTAGACCTATAAATTTTAACGATTTTGAGCCCAATTTTGAAGATTTTTTTCCTCTTTTGCATCGTCGTTCTACGTGACGACTTGAATTTCCGAACACTCATCTCCCAATAATTACGGAACCGGAAGTCAAATCCGGAAAATATTCAGGAACTCTGTATAGTTACGGTCTTACAAACCGTTAGAATCAAAGTTCAAGAAAATCGAGCGAAGAAAAGTAAGTGAGCTTGGAGTTCGTTCGTTTTTCATCACTACGGCCAGCACTTCTGGAACCGGATTCCGGGGAAAGATGTGTACCTACAATACCTACAAACTTGAGAAGTTTATTAATATTTTTTGAGAAATTCACTAATCTTCACATATTCTTCTATGAAAGCAAATGTTGAATTTGCAGTCAGTTCTATATGAAATTTAAAAACACTATGTAAGGAAATGGCTTTCATTTGAGCTTATGTTTGAGAAAATCGGTTTATCCATTATTGAGAAAGTGAGTGCATATTTCTGTCATTTTGTCATTTGTCAGACATTTTGCGATCTCGACGAACTGATTCGAATGGTATATTTTCAATATTTTTGTGTAAGCTTTCTCGCCTTCTTCCACTAGTAGGAATTTTGAGCTGTGCTTGAAGAAGCATTGGCACGATTTTCAATACAGTTGTATGCAATTGTTTCTAAGCACTTGACAGAATGTACGCAGAACGCTTTCTCGTGATATTTTGACGCGTTCCGATTCTAGGTATATAATTTAGAAAGATGGCAGTGTTTTCGAATTCAAAACCTTTTCATAATTACACCGATTCGAACTGCTTCCAACTATTGTTGAATATTGCTATCAGAACAGAACATCTGATATTCGGACTTACACTTCCAAATTATCGATAAAATCCTGTCTTCCTTCTCGTTCCAGTGCTTTGCCGCCAAGTGAAGTCCTGCTTATCATTTCCAGAGTACATTCAGCAATATACTCTAAAATGTTGCACGTTTCTCCGCTCTCGGCATATCGATTCAATCGATTGATCAATTTACTCGAGCAATCAATGAAAATCGGCAAAAAGCTGTGCAGTATGCGTATGTTGAAGGTAGAATTCAACGTTTTCCGATGTACTTTCCACGTTTCGTCTGAAATCAACAAATAGCAAATTTTTGTCAACAGGAAGATTGCATTTCTAAACTAGACTCTCGCACATCTGGCAGCCAACAATCCTTTTGGTAACCGTACAACTTTGTAAACATCGGGTTTTTCCTGGCAGTCTGGATGATTTAAAATTTTCTGTATGAGTTCGGGATGTGTCACACCAAGGGCCACCAGTGGTCCGAGGTGCAATGTGAACAATCGATCGTATTTTCGGAAACACTCGTGAAGCACGTAAAACATTTCATCAGGGGATTTCCCCAAAGCCATTGGAAGGTTTCCTAGCACGGGATAGTAGGGCTCTGCATGAGGAATTGTTTTAGCGAATTGCACTTTCTTGAGCCACAACCAGCGAACTAGAACCGCGATAACAATCGAAAAAAGTACGCACACGGCCGCGATCATCGTACACTTTGGCACTCGAACACAAAAGTCACTTCGACGCCTTATCGGAATGTGGCTACGATTGCCAACCAGGTAGACAGTTGCAGGAAAACTGCAATAAGACATTCAATCGCCTGCATTTTTCCAGCATGAAAGACTTTTCCACCCACAAGTGGGGGAACTGGCCAGATGTAGACAATAATGCCTTGAACGTAAATTATTTAAGTTCCATACCGGGACGGGGCGTTTTGTTTAGGTGGCGTGTCCGCATAGTGCTCATTATTTAATTTTACTGCAACGTGCACCGCGATGCGTATCATAATTATATGCATTTTATTTCCTCCAATGCGCAGTCCAGTCGGTGCAACGATTTTAAGCATAATTGGTCGCCAAAACCAGCAAAACAAAACATGCAGTACACACACGATAACAACACGATGCATTATGTCTAGGGCTGTTTTTACCTGGTGATTCAATGATGCGTGACGTATTGCCGGAATTTTCTGTGGCAGTTGTCAAAACAGTAATCTAAAGTTTTACATTATCTGAAAACATTCACTTTCTTGTTGCTTAAAAGTACACAACGTACATGTGATTAAAAATTTGCGTTGAACTTAAACTTAAAAGTACAGTTCAAAGTTGTTTAAAAGTTGAACAATTCCAGAAGGTGTTTGAAAAAACGTTCAGTTGCGTAGCATGAACCTTCTAGTGAACCTTGACAATTATGTACTTAAAAGTGGATTGCTCATAATCCTATCTATGAGCTTTGTGAGCTGCCAAGACGAAATCATTCCATTTTATCCGAACTTAATTGGTTAATTGCGTGTGCTCAATACTTCATGGTGTTGATATTCCTCATAAAAACAGAAAACAATGATTTTTATATTTTTTTGTTTCAAGTGTATTTCTGTTAATTTTTACTTGTGATACACCAAAAAATTTTTATTCGATCATTGTATTTTCTTTTGTATGATCAACGTTTTTTTCCCAATTTCTCATCAGCAGAATTAATAACTTATTTTAGACTCGTTTTTTTGTTGTATTTGTCGACTCTGTAGGAGGGTGATACCACAAAATATTTTTCTATGTTTCAATATTGTTCATACAAAACCGTCACATTGACTCTTATGAAAAATGATCCCATTTCATTGATTTCTCATATGAATTTTAGATACGATTCGGTACCGAAACATTTTAAACAGATATACAGAATAGGCAATTTAAAGTGAAAGCATATCTGAAAACAAAATTTTTATTTATTTTTTTTTCGACTATAATTTATTTTGGTTCAAGGAGCTACAGCCAAGGATGGCTTTTATCGTATCAAATAACGCTCACTGGCAACTCTTCACAGGATTGAATCAGTGCCATCAAAAAGAGGCGGATATCATCGCAACAACAAAAACCCGGCATGGCTCATTTAACATAGAATCGACACCAGTGCGAGAGCGAATTTCTCTCGATGACATTTCTGAGAATCAAAGGTTAGCACGCTGCTATGGGGATCCTTTATGAAGCAACAAACGGTTGCTTATTCTCGTTTCGCGATCCGATTCTATATGGGCAGTTGATAATTGCGATAGAATCATTTTACTATTGCCGCTTATTCTAACTATGTGCATATAACCTTTGTATAAGTTGTGTCTATTAAAATGTCTGTGAATGCTCCACACAAGGGTTTTGAAATATTGCAACCTAGTATGAGAATCATCAAGTTGAATCATCGATTCGATTTCCTGCGATAATTGTCAACTTGTGATTCTCTCTTGGGAAATTCCACACATCAACGATCATTATCAGAATTTTTTAAGGGCGTGAAATACTCAGCATATGAAGTGGAGCGAAGAAATGTAGCAGAATTCTCTCACGGTTAATGCATTGGGAGACTCGAGTTCTTGTAGCATCTTCAACCGGATTGAATATGTTGTATACAATATAGATAGCAATATAGCAGCTTCTGTCAAATTTTCGGCAATCACCAACACTGGCTACAGCTGTTGCAGCTATTTTTTGTAAATGATATTGCATAAATGAGTACAAAAAAGTGTCCGTTTTTCAGCGTTTTCCATTGTTATGGTTAATGTTCCGGTCGATATGGCGGCAATTTCAACTCGTGTGTTGTCTTTGAGTTGAGCTATGGTTCTTGGCTTATCAGCTTGTTTCAAATTGGATTTCAAATAGTCTCACAAAAAAAAGTCTGGTGGCGTCAAATTGGGTGATCTCGGGGGCCAGTCAAAACATCGTTTTTCGATAAGACTCGTCCGGGGAACAATAGTCGTAACAAATCTATTGTTAGATAAGCTGTATGACATGTTGCATCGTCCTGTTGAAACCAGTAGCCATTCAAACTATTTTCACGAACAATGGGTACCACAGAATCATTTATCACGGCACGATAACGATGGCCATTAACAATTTTCGTTTCTCTATCATTGTTTTGCAAAGGCTGTTCTTGAATTAATGGAGTAATAAGTAGAATAATATGCTGACTCGACTAATGAGATGAGGGTTGCTAAAAGTTTTGTGAACCATTAAACCAAAAATGTAGATGTTCCAAATGAGATATCGCATATTCAAACAAAACATGTTTAATTTTATTTGAAATATGTTTTTTTCCATACATGTTGGATATAAAAAGAATTGATTGAATTAAACAACAATTGTTATTGTCACTATATCAACAACAAAATTCGTTAGAATCACCCAGAATTTATTAATTTTTGCAATATTTCTTTATGCGTGTATAATATGAAAGTTTGCCCATGGACCGAGGGGGATGACAGTATTGCATTAATTCTGATTTCGAAGTAGAAGTTAGTCTGGCAACGAGAAATTCACTTCAAAGGACTACTATAACGTCGAAATTCTTCGAAATGCTTTTTATTCTTTATTACTGCAAACAAGAGACGACATATCCACATGCATCTACTTGTTAGTAGCACACATCTTAGCTAAAAGAAATGATTGACAGTTCAGTAACAGAGTAAAATTTGTCTAATTTAATAATGAATTACTAATGAATTACTGTCATTCCCCTCGCCATGGACTTCTTCTTAGGCGCTGCAGTGTGTTTATTATATAAATTATTCTAATTTTACAGGATCATAGTATGCCATGCAATGATTCTGTACGCTAATAATCGATTGCGAACTCTGTTGAAACAGAAAGGCCAATTCCACAAAAGGAATGTAATACCAGAACTTGGCTTTACCTGAAAATGAGGAGATTAGTTGAGTTTGGGCAGGAATTTATCAAGGACAGGACCTAACAACTAGAGATGCCAGGTGAAAATTTCTAATACCTTCAAGCAAAAGGTTGCAAAAATCTGTGAATCGGAAAAAAATGTCTGCGGGCTTTCTTTTTTATAAAGTATGAAGTATGACACAGAAAACTGGCTTGGCGATAAAAAAAACGACACGATCATTTCAAAAGTCTGTGAATTTTGACTAAAATCTGCGAAAAACTCGAATCACAGATAACAGGATATACAGGCTTAAACAATTTTTTTCAAAATCCTGTGTATATTTAAAACTTGCTATACGTTGGAAACACTACTGCCACCTACTCGACTATTCGCCGCGATCTTTCAAAACGTTCCACTACGTTTCGGAACGGTAACAAAATCCTCCTGAGAAATATTCCAACTACAATAATTTTAACACTTATCACACGATTTCCCTAAGTGTTAAAGACAGCTTTATTTCCATGTCGCATAAATCACACGAGAATTCGATCGGAATAAAACAAAAATAAACTTGCAATTTTAACCAACAGCAGAACAAAAATCTAGCGTGAAGTGAACGTTGCACCCAACATTGTGGCTCAAGTGGAAGCGGTACCCAAATCGTGTTGGCACATCGTGTCGATCATGGGGACATCTGCAAGTGTTCGCCACGCTGATTCAGCAAATTTTACACACAGTTCATATGTATATCTGTTATCTGTGCTCGAATTTAATAAGTCTACAAAAAAGTCTGCGAAGAAATCTGCAGATTTGCAGACAATTCTGCAGACCTGGCATCTCTGCTGACAACTGCTTTATTTTTTTTCAGAAAAATATTTCTATTCTCATTCCAGTTGCTCTCTGTTTTAAATAATACAACCATTGTTGCCAATAGAGATAGCTATTCATTCTGTAAAGCGATTCTCCTTATGACATACGGTTATTTATCATTTAAAAACATTTAGACAAAGGTTATATCAGCCAAAAATACTGTTCTGTATTCATTTTGATCAAATGTATCTTCTGAAGAAATCAAGTTTGAAGTTTTCTAACATTCTTCAAAAGCACTTGTTTTTGGACAAGTAATAATTGCTTTATTAACTAAAGTGTCCATTAGAGATGGTCGGGTTGACATTTTGTCAAAAAGAAAACCCCGACCAAATTTTTCAAACCCTGGCCCGTCCCGAGATCAGAAACAGAACCAAAAAAAAGTTTGATACGAAGCTAATAGTGTCAAAACTAAATACAATGAAGATTAAATCCGGGGCAAAATAAATGACAATAAAAAAAACTGAACCGTACTGGAAAACCTGAATAAAATAAGGAGGAACGCAAGAACACTTCGAGTACCTGTTTGGCTGGATCCATTATTATACGCCAGATAACAAAACGGTTATCCGACAATGGACTGAAGTCGTGCTTCGAAACGGTACGAGCTCCGGAAAAGAAGGCTTAATGGGTCGGAAAGATCATGAAGGGAAGAGAAAAAAAACGTTTCCAGATGTGGAATTCCACATCCAAACGCATGAGCAAGAGACAGTTTCTCTTTGTTCACTTTCTCTTTCGATTATTGTGACGTAATTATAGTTTTTCTTGACTTTTAAAAATTATATTTAGGTCAAAAGAAACTGTCATTTGCGGCCATTGGAAAAATCGACCGAGAACTATTAAGTAATTTGTTGAATTATCTGGCACCTCATTTGCAGAGATGCCAGGTAAAAATTTCAAATATCTTCAGACAGGGTTGCAAAAGTCTGAATATCCGAAAAAAAATCTGCAGTTGGCAAGTATGTCTTTATTTCTCTATAAAGTATGATACGCTAAACTGACTTGGCGAGCAAAATAAAAAAAAAGTCGCAGCAATTTCAAAAGTCTGTAAAACTAGATTTTCAGAAGTCTGCAAAAGTCTGCACAACAAAAAAGGCGGGTGAGTAATGTCAGAGACATTACTGGATGTCGTGAATACGAAAAAACTGACACGCTCCCATCACTTTTCCGAATATCAGTTAGTTGATTGATTGTATGAATTGTGCAAGCTTTCCTCTTTTTCACTAATAGAATTTGAAGCGATACACCTACATTAAAGTACAGATTAGTTACATTAAACAGCTACTATTCTACAACTATATATTCCAAACTTGAAACAATTCCTTTTTAATTTGCTAATATAGGAAGCTAGGTACGACAAATTTGTAGTTTATTTTTATTGAAGCTATGAAGTTCGAAGATATCTGATTCTTCTCGAAATTTCAGTACGAGACAATTGCAATGGCCTGGTCTGAAATGTATCTACGATCTTCCGTATGCAAAAGTGATTCTAATAATAATAATAATAATAATAATAATAATAATAATAATAATAATGATAATACAGATTAATCTGTATATATGGCAACCCTGTTTCGCATGGCATATTTTCACACGACCCCATACTAGTATAAAGATGTGTTCAACATTCGCTTTCGCATTGCCGTTCGTACTTGAATGAGTTAGTGACGGTACAAATCTGCCATCTTTTCGGTGCCATCGTGCTGATGGTGTCTCGTATGTTCAGAGTAGCTGCTTTAACTTAAATGACGCTATTTCTCATTTTTTTTTTTGCATAAATATCTGTTTATTAATCTTATTTTTGTGTATTACATCAACATTTTACAGTACAAGTGTTTTGACCCTTTGGCCTTTCATCTTTGTTGTTCATACGATTCGTTATTAATATTAGGTGTTTTAGTTACTCTTGTTTTACATACTAATGTTTAATCATAATATTTATTTATGCTATTTCTCACATCACATTTCCTTTTATACGTGCTAGTGGTAGCGGTGGACGGACGTCCCCTTAGTTAGAATTCCTTTCCTATACGCAGAACGGGAAACAGTGAAACGATATAAAAGAGAGAGTTAGCAGAGCGGATGCCAGTAATCCTGGAAGTGTTGGAATTGGCCGGTAACGCTGCCCGTGACAACAAGAAAACGAAAATCATCCCTCGCCATCTGCAGCTGGCCATCCGTTGAAAACCCCGTCCTTTTCAGGACGACCACATCACTGTGATAAAGAAATATTTAGAATTGCTTTAAGTTTAGCCAGTTCTGATACGCCTGGAAAGTAGAATGCGCAAATCAAGTGGAAACATTTGTTCTAACAATTTTTGTTTTCGGCCGCATACTAAAGTAATCGCGACAAAAATACATATTGATCTGTGGCAACTCTGTTTCGCACGGCATATTTGTAAACTAGTATAAAGATGTGTTCAAAATCATCACTTTCGCTTTCGCATTGCCGTTCGTAATTGAATGTGTTAGTGACGGTGCAAATTATTTTAACTCCCATCTTGATGAATCTTTTGGTAGGAAATATTGAGATCTGAGATGGTTCTCGTGTGTGTCTTGTTTCGGCATTGGGCCTTGCTGGACTTTTTGGCTGCCTTTTTCGGTGTCATTGTGCTAACAGTGTCTCGTGCATTCATATCGGGAAACAATGAGACGACAGGTCCTCGATGTTGCTGTCGTGTGTCTTGTTTCGGGAAGAGTTGCTCAGCAAATGGTAGGAAAAATTAACCATTCAACTTTTATATGGATGCTCTTGTATAGATGCAGACATCTCGCGTTCTGATTGGCTGGTGCTGTCATGGGTTAAATCAAAAAGGTTTTTCAATAGTGTACTATTGAAAAACTTCAATATTGTTGTAATACACGTTCAAGTTGAAGATTTTCGATTCTATTGGTAGTTAGATTACATAAATCCTTGTACAGATCACTGAGCTATGAGCTTTCAAAATACGAGAAAGGCAAACGCGCCTTATGAATTATCTTCTTTGATACTCGTTTATACCAAACATTTCAGAAAAGTTTAATTGTGAACTATTTAAGAATATGTCACACAACTGAAAGTTTTATCATAAAATTGTGATCATATTTCCGATGGCATGTAGCAAGAATTATGTTGATTCGGTAGATATAACAGGAGATATTCACGATTGAAAACTTATCACTCTCTCAGAGGGTAAATTTTGAAAAGGCGCCCCATAGTAAAGTAAGTCGTATTCACGACAAAATGTCTGCAGCACTATTTACGAAATCTGCAGATTTACAGACAAATCTGCAGATCTGGCATCTCTGCTCATTTGCTACTAGCGCACAGAGATGCCATTCATACAGATTTATCTGTATTATACAGATTTTTGCATGCTCATACATATTTAATACAGAGTACAGATTTATACAGGTTTCCTCAATTTAATACAGATTTATACAGATCTCACAAAAAGTAAGAAAGAAAAAAATTAACATTTCTGTCTGAACTATCTTTTAGTATTTGATTCCAGTGACAAGATGAAAGCGACGAAACGACCTGCCACTCGCTTTTCGAAACTGTATCGCAAATTTAACTACCCCTCAGTAACTCGTAATATCAAAATGAAATCATTTTAAATATATATGAAGCTGGCAACCCAGCTTGATAAACTGTTATTTTTAACATAATAGTAACCATAACCTTGGATACTGTTTCCTCTGGAAGTAATTAAGAACAACAACAAAATGAATTTTTCGAAATGACCGGAACTTCTATACTTAGCCATAGCGACTACTTACAAGTGTTACTATTTCGCATCCTATGTGAACCTGTTGAAATAACACAGCCGATTAGTAATTATTGTAGATTTCTTGAATTTCACACAATCACTTTTGAACAATTGAAAGATATTTGTTTTAATTTAGGAAAATCGGCTGGTATTGACAATGTTAACTCAAAAGTGATACAAGATTGCTTTCATGTTATCGGTCACGATCTGCTGGACTTGGTAAATGAATCGTTATACACGGGGCATGTGCCAAAAGTTTGGAAAGAATCGCTGGTGGTTCCTATCCCCAAGGTTACTGGAACGGATAAAGCCGAGGAGTACCGTCCCATTAACATGTTGCACACGTTGGAAAAAATTTTGGAACTTGTTGTTAAAGATCAGCTGATGAACTATTTAAACTCTAACAGTTTGCTAATACCGGAACAATCGGGATATCGGAAAAGTCACTCTTGCGAAACCGCTTTAAACCTGGTTTTAGCAAAATGGAAGGAGAAAATCGAGATTAAAGAGACTATTTTTGCAGTGTTCTTGGATCTCAAGCGCGCTTTCGAAACAATTTCTAGACCTATACTGTTACAAACACTACAACGCTTTGGTATCGAAGGAGTAGCATATAAATGGTTTGAAAGCTATTTATTTGATAGAACTCAGAGAACTGTTTTCAACGATGTTGTGTCTAGTTTCCAGGGTAATTCACTTGGTGTGCCACAGGGTAGTGTTTTAGGTCCGATTTTATTCATTATGTACATAAATGACATGAAGCGAGTTTTACGGTTTTGTGAAATAAATTTGTTTGCTGACGATACTGTTCTGTTCATTACAGCTAAGGATTTGGATGAAGCGGTTGCACATTTGAACGAGGACTTACATTCTCTGGCTCAGTGGTTGAAATTCAAGCAGTTAAAACTGAATGTCGCGAAAACTAAATATATGGTTATTTCTGCTTTAAGCACTGGACGTGAAGCCAACATTGAAATTGATGGAGAGATTATTGATCGCGTTAGAGAGTTGAAGTATCTTGGAGTCATAATTGATGAAAAGCTAACATTCAAATCTCACGTTAACAACATCATCAAGAAGGTTGCCAAAAAGTACGGTGTATTATGCCGTCTGAAAAATGATTTAACGACCAGTAGTAAAATTCTTCTGTATAAATCAATAATCTCTCCTCACATTGACTTCTGCTCATCGATTCTGTTCCTTGCTAACAACACGCAAATATTGAGACTCCAGCGATTGCAAAATAAGGTCATGCGATTGATTTTGAAATGTAATAGATATACTTCCTCTAATATTCTATTGAACGCATTACAATGGCTTTCAGTGAAACAGAGAGTATATTATTTAACAATGGTGTTCATTTTCAAAATCTTAAATGGAATGCTGCCTCGATATTTGTGTGATCGGATTGAAAGAGGAAGTGACTTACATAGGTACAATACTAGAAATGCGTCTGATGCGAGAACACCAAGCTTTTTGTCAGCCAGATCCCAGAACTCGTTATTGTACAAAGGGATTAGTTTTTTCAATTCGATGCCAGGACGAATCAAGCGGGCTGCAACATTGAGGGAGTTCAAAAAATTGTGTATTTCACACATAAAATCTATTTTGTAATTAGATCTTTAATGAATTAGTGCAATTTGATTTTTTCGAAAACTGTGTAAAATGACGAAGATTGTATTTATTTTATTTTTGTTTTTTTTTTTCAAGTAAGACGCATTAGGTTGTTATGTTCTGTATGATGATGATGGATTTTTAATAATTTGTTTAGTTAAAAAAAAGTGAGTTGTCTACAAAAGTATGCGCGCGCGAGCGCAAAGCAGGTAGAGGCAATCTGGAAATTGAATATGACTGAAACTGGATATGTTCTCTTTTATTTTTGAGAGCTTAAGCATTCTACGTGTCGAGATCGAATCTTAACTTTGTAAGATTTGATGAATTATTTATTGATTATATTTCGGAAATAATAGGGATCGGAAGTTGTTGATGGAATTGGGCTTGGCTCTGCTCATCCCCAGTCTCGTTACTCCATCGTAGCTGATGTGTGTAGCGATGAACTGGTCCGGCGGGAAGGGCCAGGTGAATTACTGTCTGATACTGACAAAGATATCGGGTTCGATTCCTGATTTGTTCAAGGATCTTCCCGGGTTGGAAATTTTCTTGAATGGCCCTGGATAGTAAATCGGAAATATTTGAATGTTTTCTTGTTCTCAGTTGTACTTTAGAAGGAGAATCTATACCTGCTGGATTAACCAGATCGTTTTATATTTAGTTAACTGGTTAAAATATGTGATGCAATATTTATTATCATTTAGATAAATCGTCCAGCTCACACCTTTGTAGGAGTATGAGGCGGGACCATCATCATCATCATCATCATCATCAAAAAATGTATACATTAATCTTTGATACGAGCGTCGTTGTATTCAGGAATATGTTAGTCATTGGGAGCATTTTTTATGGTCCAAACACTCACGGTATCGCTGGCTTCATACCAGAAACGGTTTCAGCGAAAATTGCTTTTCAGTTTATGATAATACATCTAGTCGATATTAACTGTACTGTACGGATTGGTGTATTTAGCGAAATAGATGTTATCTCATCGTGTAAAAACGTTTTATTTATAAAATTGCCCATTTATACAATAATTAAATTAGTTTTCATAAAGATTTCGCACGGTTAAGGTTTCATTGAAGTTGATCTTCAGTTTATACATAGTGAATGTTCGCTCAAATAATCAACTCGTGCTGAGATGCCTACACTGAGAAAAGAACCATAGTAACCGCAAACTGTTTTTCATTGTCATTTCTACTATACGCTAAAATAGTAGCAAAGAGCATGATATATGACTATTCACCATCTGTATTGTATAAATTACTAGACAACAAAGACTACGACTTGACTAAACTATTTGTATTTATGACTTTTCTGGCATGGTCATACTGACAATGGTAGTCATCTCAAATATAAGAACAAATAGTTAAACTCACAATTTCTAGTAAGGTGAAATTGCTCTTGACCCTTGATATATGAGAAGCGAAATAGTTATTGCTACCATGTGAATATGTTCACAGTATAATAATGTTACCATAAATAGATACATGGTTTGATAGACGATTATGAAGTTTGAAAACACTATTCATGTAGTCCATATCAACAGAATTTATGTAGTAATCACATTATCGTGTATTTTTTGTTTTTTAACCGACTATGTATTTCATTTGTGCTGACTATACAAACTGTCAATAAACGAATGTTCTATGTTATTGTCACATAAAGTTACAATATAACAGAAAATTTCGTACGTGGGTAACACATCAGTGATTGATATGAAAAAAATATTTTATATGATGACTTTGTGTAATTTGGTAGGTCTTGCAGGTGAGTAAAGTTTGTAGCCCTTATAGTTTCCGTCATTGAAATTCAATTTTTCAACCATTTTTCCGGCAACGGCTACGTTTTCAAGTGAAATCAACGTCTCGTATACGATTTATTATTCATTATCGGTCGCTGTAGAAATAACATCCAACATATCGCAGGTGGGTAACGAGGTTTACATCTGGACTTGGCTATTAATTTCTTTCATGCTGCTCATTCCTGCTTCAGGAAAAAATCCACCGGACATCAGAGCCTTTGATCAACTGCTGCTACCAAACAATGCTCCTCAGTGTCCACGTTGCTATTCAACATTTCACTAGGCATGTCATCATTTAATATGATGTGAAAATAAAATAAAATTCCATGAAACTATTTTGTTGTTCTTGTTCTAGAATTCAAATTCATAAAACTTTTTAACATTAGTTCATGTTCTGCTGATCTTCAGCATTGTTGAATCAACCACTGCCTTTAGTTTCGAAATAACTAGAAGTGAAATGTTAAAAATACCATGGCTCTGGTTATAGCGAAAACTACAATGTAAATAAAGATTCGGTCATGGTTAGCCTAACCATCTCAATCGTATTAGTTATTCATACAATATACTGTTCAATATTACTGTTCTAGAGCCGATACCATTTATAGCAAATATGAACTTGACTATTGTTGAAATCATCTGATTTAATAGTCGGCAGAAAACCACTATACTGGCATGGTCAGGTTGGCCCTCTATATAGTAACTGTTACCATAATATTTTTCTGAGTGTAGTCTTAACTTAAAATTCCATGTCAAATTATAAAGTCAACAATTTCAAATTAGATAAATATATGGAATTACAATTCAATTGCTGTGGAAAAAAAACTATGACAATCTACCATCCTGCAACCACAATCTATTGGAATAACATCTTTTAGCATCATTTTGTTGTAAGAATTTTATTTTATTAGCGAATACAGATTAATACAGATGATTTGTACAAAGCAATACTGATTTTCTATGAAAATATCTGGCATCTCTGCTGGCGCATGCCACAGCTGTACAGAGATGCCAGATATACAGATTTTACGTCCGCATGCAGATTTGAGACAGTACAGATTTTACACTTATTTCCTAAATTTAATGCAGATTCATACAGGTTTCAAAAAAGGGATAAAATAACATTAATTAAACAAACTTTTCCGTTTGAACTGTCTATTAAAATTGACAACAGTGACGTGATAAAAGATTATTAATCGACGGACAAACAACAAATCAAAATGGAAACCTTTTGTGCAGGTATTTGATGATGAACACTGTATACAAATGTATTTTTATATTATAATTTGAAACCATTTTAAACTGATATTCATGAGAGTGTCATGCCATCAGGAAACTCTATAGTCAGACTGAGAGTTGTATGACCTAACTGTACGTAGCATTTTTGGTGTTGGAATTTCATATCAACTTATGAAGTCAACATTTTCAAACTAGATAAGAAAACTATTAAATTACTTTGATGAATATTCTGAGAGCACGACAATGTCTTACGAAGATATTCTTTAACCATAATCTATTGGAATAACATCTTCAATCATCGTTTTATTGTGGAAATTTCATTTTATTTTTTAATACAAGCGGTGTGAAAACATCTGGCATCTCTGCAGCGGTACGACAACTGTTTAATACAGCGGTACCACCGCTGTACAAAAAGTCTGTCATTTGATGTGACTTTGTTTATTTAATGCAGGGAACCCAGATTAACAGATTGGGCTGAGCATTTATGGATATTTGGATTTTGCTGGATTTCGGGGATATTTCGTTCATTTTCAACAACGTTGCTTACATATGTTTGAATTTCTACGACTTTAAGCTGTTTAAATTTTTTTTTTCTCACATAGGTTACAAAATTGATCACATCCGTAGAACATTTCATTCGCTCAAACTTCCAAATCACACTTTTTATCGTTCAAAAGTTTTATCTGAAACCACTGATCTTATGTCAAATGACAAATTCGTGATTGCGATCACGTTGACGTTTTCAATTTTTATTTGGTTTTGGTTTAAGACGTTGCGTTCTGACGATTGTTGGTGAAGTTTTTCAACAAAAAATCCTCAAATTGTGATCATCAAATAAAATCACCGTGAGAAACTTCACAGCTAGCGCGTTCTTGCTTTCGATAATGCGCCAGAAACGCTAGGCTTTAGTTTCTACGTGATAATCGTCAGTGACAAATTTTGATAAACGCCATCGGCGAAATCGTTTAAAAATCGATAACAGAAAGGAGCCCGTAAATGCAAATTTCGATTTTCTACCTCCAGCCGATGTGAACACACTCAATTCTCATTCTGTTGTTCAAGTTAGCAAGGGCAATAGAAGAGAAACTGCAAATTTTGCAAAATAATTGAGCGTGATCGACATTGGACGGTTGGGTGGAAAATCGCATACCACAACAGTTCCAGCGTTGCTCCACTGCAGTTATTTATCTATCGAGTGAAATTGCATCTTTCAAAGGAATGATGGAGAATGGTTACGATGTATCGAATACGGCTCCTCTTCCGCCGGAGAATAATTTTGATAATGTAGAGCTTACTTCTCCGCCGTTACCACCTACTCCAACTACGATGCTAGAAAGCAGCAGCATGCCAAGTCCTGAGGACCGACGACTTGTTGGCGAATGTCCATTTGCTAAACGGAGAAAAATGAATGAATTCTTTGAGGATGATTATGACGACGACGATGATAATGTTTCTGTCGGAAATTGCAATCAAATTCAATCTGAAGGGATTGCAAAACTTCGAGAAGGATTCACAGAAAATTTGAAGCAGTTTCAAGTGTTGGATGAAGTTCAAGGTGATAATTCGGATGATGATGAAAATGGTGGTAAGTGGTGTTATTTGCTGTTATAGGAACTATTGACAATAGCAAATGTTTTGTTTTTACAGACGACCTACAAGGAGACGAAGAGGATGACAACAGTGAAGAGGGATCGGAATTCGATTGCGAGGAGATTGAGACTATGCTTGATGAAGGACTGCCGGAAGGAATGAAAGCTACTGGTCCGAAAGCAAAGGCATATGAAGAACGTTTCAAAGAAGTTTTGGAAGAAAAGGGAAGAAATCATTTTGAAGTACTACCTGAGGGATGGGTCCAAGCAACTCACATCAGTGGGATGCCGCTGTTTCTTCATACTGCTTCTCGAGTATGTACAGCATCAAGGCCGTACTTTTTAGGTCCTGGAAGTGTTAGGGTAAATTATTATTTTATTTTATATGTTTTACAATGGGAATAAGCAAAGTATAAATTTTAGAAACATGAAGTACCGTTAAGTGCCATACCTTGCTTGAATTACCGGAAAGCATTGGAGAAAGAGGATGAGCTGCGTAAAGAAATAGAGGCTAATGCAGCGGCAGCCGCAGAAGAAGCTGAAAAGTGCACAGCCAATGAACAAAATCCCCAGCCTCAAGAAAAACAAATGCACAATCCTCAGTTAAGTAAAATGATTGCCAGTACCACGACAACTGCAGAGGCTCAAGCCAACGCAAAAATGCTACCACTCAAAGTGACTGCCAGAATTGAAACTGTCAACGATAACCTAA